>NC_071091.1:82516923-82863589 GCF_027358695.1 Spea bombifrons | reverse complement strand
AAAGAGAAATCTTCTATTAAGATTTGCGTACACCATTTAATATTGGTTGCCATTCCAGTACTCTAGAGGTAGAGCAGCAAGTCTGTACAGTTATGATTCAAGAAGACAAGTAAATATACCATATATCATATTGAAACATTTGTGTTTAAACAATCCAGTTGTACACTTGATAGAATATTTTACTAGTGCATGTGTCCAAAACACTAATATACATTTTGTGCTCTAGCAGAAGAAAACAAAACCGAATACTTCAGCAAAAATGCCCGGGCCTACAGATATCAGAACCTGTTGCTGGGCACCACCTATAAAATTATGGCTGATGCACTGTACCAAGAGCCAGACAGTCTGCAAGACCTTGAGGAATCCAAGGCCAGAATGGTTGCAGAGCTCTCAGAATCCCCAGAACAGGTAAGCATACACTGAAACTATAGGACTATCTCAGCAAATTACATTTCACTAGGAATAAATATTAAATAGCTTCCCCCTGTGAGGAGACTATATCTGTACATAATGCCCTTTAGAAGAGGTTTTATGGTATGGCTCAATGTAACTGGTATGAAAGGCGAGTTCCTTGATGAGCTTGATAAAGCGTAGAAAAGCAACGCAAAGTGTACTGATGATTCTTAGCAAATCAGATGCATAGCTGAGGAAGATCAGAAGATGCTTGGCAGATTTGCTTGATTTGTTGTTTGGATTGTTTAGTAAACATATGTGTTTCGTTAAAAGGAAGTGATATCGCGTCTCACTAGGACTATAGATGGAGAATATAAGGAAGAAAGTGAATAAAATATGGAGCATACCGATGGTTATGGTTTGAAGAAAACACATTAAGTGAAGTGGTTTATTGTTAAATGGGCAGGATATCCGAGCCTGATGAGTCTTATCTGCTTGAAGTCTTCGATAGCGATCCTTGTTTTTTTTTGTTTTTGTGAAATACTGGGATACAGATCCAGAGTGGAGGACCTGGTGAAAGGTTATCAAGTACATCAATCTACATTAAAACAGAGATTCAACCTTTAGAAAATAAGAGGACTAGAGAAGACAAACTCTAGTGTTCTTCAGTGTTAGGAGGTTAAAGATCAGAAAGAGCATATTAATCTTTTTCCATAGTATCTATAAAGAATGCATGCCTTTCAGTGGGTTTGACAATGTAGTCGTCTTGTTATGTTTAATGTGTGCTTTTTAACGTTGTTTTGACTACATCTTATTGAGAGTATACTTATTTGATTCAGGTAACTGCTGGATTATATCGGAAGGCTTTCCACTACTTGACCATTGCCGTTAGAAAGGCTGCAGAAGAAGAACAATCTCTCTCTGCCGACAGAGTTGACACCAGTGGAGTTATTAAGGCCTACATGTCCTTGGTGGATTTTTGTGATGCTAACCTAAGGAAAGTGGAGGATTCTTCTTCAGGTAATAGGAGAGGACACATAGTGCCCTGGGCTGCCAAAAAAAGGCCACCACATGTCGGTGCCGTTATTGTGCAACATATGTTTACATCACATAATTTATACTCAACCCACCCGCATTAAAAATATACCCTATAACCATCATGATGCTGCCACCATTTTCATCCTACCACACACTCAGCCACACTGACATAACTCACCCTCGGCCTAACAAGCACACTATTTGCAATTTCACACAAGACAAAAAGCACAAACTATTGGCCTTTTAATTCATTTAAATGAACGTATCCCTTGTAACCCATTATTGCTTTTGTTTATAGTGATGGATACCGGTGAAATGCAGCCTTTCCCTGGAGTCATTGTCGAGCAAATGATAAAAGCCTTGAAACTGAATTCTGCCGACGCCAGACTTAAATTTCCTCGACTGCTTCAAATCATTGAAATGTATCCATCTGAAACTTTAGATTTAATGGCAAGAGAGGTTAGTTATCTCCAATCCATTTTGGTTGACCTGCTATTATAAATCAGAAATTCTGACAAGTACAGTTTGTATATTGTGCTTTTACATACTGATTTTAAGGCCTCCCATTGACTATGTTCTATGAAATGTTCCATCTCATCACAACAAATTACTTGAAAAACAGAACAAATACATGGTGTGGTACAGTTTAAAATAATTGTTATATAAGTGAATACCCATGAAAAAGATATATCAAGCTCTTCAAACGTGATATTTCCAAATAGTGTGTGTGTATATATATATATATAGACACATAATTATATGTAGGGCTCCTTGTATTGGTGAAGCTGGTAGGATGAATCTTTATTGTTTAATCTTACTAAACCCACATTGAGCCTTGGCCATTGCAACAGCATCAGGATAGAAATGCTCCCCCTCCCCCACATGTTTCTCCCCAAACGTAAATCTTATAGTTTAGGATGTTGGGTTAAGGCAAGTCGTGATATGTTTTATTATTGCAGGTCTGTTCAGTGCCGTGCTGGCAGTTCATTGGATGGATCAGTCAAATGATGGCAATGCTGGACAAAAAAGAATCCGTGGCGGTACAGTATATTATTGAAGAAATTGCTGACAATTACCCCCAGGCATTAGTCTACCCGTTTATGATTAGCAGCGAGAGCTACACCTTTGAAGATACTGTTGATGGACACAAAAACAAAGAGTTTGTGGAAAAGTAAGTAGAAGCGTGCTTTAAAGTACTAGGGAAATATTACAGCGGTTCTCGTGGGTTAAAGGGTCGGAGCAGATACTGGAAGAAGCCACCTGAACTTTTTGGAATAGGCAGCTGATAACTGAGGGGGAATCTAGTCAGCCCTCACTGAACGCTCTCATCAGACATATACATTCTATAGATCTGGTGATCTATAGAAGACAGCAGGAAAAACTGAGAAAGCTTGGAGCAGAGGGTTTCATCCACCTAATAGAGAATTATCATGTAGATGTGGTGTGATAAAATGCTTAAATTCACCTTGTTAACTAAACATTATAAATAGCCAAGTCTGTTCCTCCAAGAAAGACTAATTGATATAGTTAGCAGTATGAAAGGTTACGTGTCACCAGAGAGTGAGAGAGGAAGCACAACAAAGCATACGCTAACGCATTGAGAAAGCAGATATTCTATAAACAATCACTGGCAGCTGATATAATAATCGAAAAATAATAAAATACAGAGGCTTCAAACAGCACGGCGCATTTTTTATTCTGCCATCATTGATTTTTCATGCACTAAATCAGCCATCAAGTGCAAATTTGGACATGATCTTGTTTCGCTGCCACCTCCAAACTGGTTTAATTTCATTTACCAGTAATACTGAAAACCACAAACAAGTATAAGTGTTAGTATGTATTTTGTGTCTGTGTGCATCTAACTGTATCTATCTTAGTATAATAATAATAATTACATCTGCCAACCCCTGTTTTAGTGAATAAACCCCATCACATGAATGCAAGTCATTCGCACAGATCATGAGTTTTGGAAGAATGGCCCTAAAGTTCTTAGAAGTAAGGGACTTGCAAACATGTTTGAGAAAGAGGAGGCGAAGGGGATGACTGAGTTCTTCATTGCACAATAGCCACAGTAGTTTCAGACTGGAAGATGTTTAACTGAAATACATGTATCCTGTTTATGTTAATATTAGAATTAAGAACAAGCTGGATAGAGATGGAGTCATTCAAGAATTTATTAGAGCTTTGGAGCAACTTTCTAACCCAGCGATGATATTTCTGGTAAGATGAATGGATCTATATTTATTGTATTAGTATTCAAAGCCTTTAGCTGATGAGGACAACAGGAATGATTCAGCCAAGGTGTGGAGCAAAAACACTAACTGGCCGCATGAGATGTCGCTGTTTGTTCAGGCCACATCAGGCTTTAACCCATTCAACCTTTATTCCCTTCCCTGTAAATAGTGTACGCATGTAAATTCTATATATTTTTTCAAGGCGTGATAGAGCTTTTTTTTTTATATATATACAATATTTACATGTTTAGTCAAACACTTAGTATTAGTGTAACCTGTGATGCTGGGAGTCACAGGAATTTCAGCCAGAATGCTTCTTGTGCACTGCAGAAGTGTGCCACTTAAAAAACAAACAAAAACTTTAAATATGTGTTTCTCCCTCCACAAAACCCTTTACACTATTCCCAATTCCTTCTAACCACCACCAAACTCACCTAAAACTAAACTCAAGCTGAACTGGTTTTTCCCTACAAAGATCAGGTGGTTTGTGGGGTGATGGAAGGGTTAAAACTGTGTCTTTTATGTCATTGTAAACTGTCATTTTATCACAACCAATTTACCCAATAATTGCCTGAATGGGGTCTAAAAAGTCATGTGATCACTGTCTTTCTACTGGCTGCTGATTGGTTCCCTTGTGGTACTGCATTGGAGCGCACCACTGGCCCTACCTTTCATGGATGTACCAGTACGTCCAGTTTGGCTGCAAAGGAGTTTTACTAGGATACTGGTGTTTAAAATTAGGATCCCGTCCTGCTTTTAACCTGTCCTCTTGGGAAGCTTCATATTAATAACAGTAATTATATCTGTTCTCTGGGACTTGCAGAAATTATTGCTCCTTGGCAAAATATTGCTTAGAAGGATTTAATACAAAAAAACCTGAGCCAGTGACCAATTCTGCTTCCGTGCTGCGGTGGATGAGTGCCTTCATAGACTAGTTACAGGAATAAATATTCATTGGTAGGGCTGGAGTTTTTATGGTAAAATACTAGATTATAAGGTTGTTTGAGCAGGGCCCTCGCTACCTTTTTTCTGTCAGTGAAAGTTATATTATGCACTACCAGTTTACCCATCAGTGCTGCGTTATATGATGGTGCTATATAAATCAGTCAATAAATAATATATTTGGGTTTCCGTTTTTCAAAGGATATAGCAGGAGTCAAGTGGGGTAAGTTTAACGACCAATGGTGTGTCATGGCATTTAGAGTTGCTTTCTTCACTTTGAATGGAGTTGCTGTAATGCCTCAATGTGAAGCCATTCAGCAACACCAAAATCTGCAACAGGGGCGTCCCCTGGACATAAACATCCGCCATATACTGTATGTGGGTGGGCGCATGATTAAAAAGAGCTTAGGAGGTGGGCTCTGGCATCAAAAGTCTTTCTGCCATTAAGGCCATTAAGAATACAATGCTGTCATTTTAAGCTGATGTTGCTCCTCTCCTTTATAGCCAAATCTGTTGTGGCACCAGCGGTTATAAATCTGTGTATTGTAGACTAAAATAATGTGTTGGTCTGATTTTTATTTTTTTATTTTTTTTTATTTTTTTTACTTTTAATAACTGTCTGTTTCTTGTGTTATTTTTCTTTAAAGGATTGGCATGAGGAAGTCACTACAGAATTATCAAAACCTAATAAAAATAAAAGTAAAATTAAAGAAATTTCTAAAGAGATGTACACAAATTTGGGAAATCCACGCAACCGTTCTAATGGACGGTTCAGAAAAAGATTTGCGGAGGTATGACTGTAAACCGGTTCAGTGCACTCGAACGCCTTCCATTGCCTGTAGATTAGTAGGAATCTAGAGAGTCATTTTCATTGCTTTTTTTCTTTGCATTCTTGTGATGACTGTATTCCTATATTATTGGTCATTATGTATATTATATCTGTTCCTGGAATAGTAACAGTTGATCAGCAACAGTATACTCAACTGTCAAAGAAGTCTTCTCACTAATTTTACGTGATTAAACATTTTTATATTTTTACTGCAATGTGCCGGAGCCCTCTACATTCACTAAGGGATGGCCCCAGGAAGGGTCACCCTATGCCAGTTCAAAATAGTTTAGAAAGGGCCCTTCTCACAGGCACGAGCCTCGTCGCAGCTGGGGCCCCTGTAGTTACGCCACTGAGGAGCAGTATGCAGTGCTTGCTCGCCAGTACTTTGCCATCATTGTGACCACAAACAGAAGAGATCGGGGCTTAGAGGGAGTTTCGGTTTCAGCAGAATCTGTAAAACATGTCATGACTTTTAGTTTATGTGTTTTCTGGAGCATGTTGTTTTTTTCTGCATTTAGCATGTCAGAAGGGAAACGTGTTTAAAAGAAGAACCCATAAGAAAAGCCTATGTGTTATGAATATTCACTAAAATTAAGTGCAGTGAGAATGCGTTGAATTGTAACATTTAAGATTTACCTCTTTTATTCTAGAAATATGGAAATGAGATTGATAAAGTCTGTGGGAAAGAAGGTGGGAAAGTTGCTGATCTTAATCTTGCTGCATTTGCTAAGACTATGCTGTCATTGAAAACCAAAATACAATCAGAACAAGAGAAGGAGCCGGGAAATTTGAAGGAGTATTCTCCCTGGATGAGCGAATTCAAACCAGAATTTTTAAGAAATGAACTTGAAATACCGGGTGAGAAGTGTTTTTTTTTAAATAGCGTGCAGTGGCAGCAAGAAGACAGAAGGCAAAAACATTACTGAAAATGTACTACATGTTTACTGTTGACGTAATCAGTGCTGGAAATAATTTATCACGCTAAAACACTTGTTTAATTTCTTCTTGTTGCAGGCCAGTATGATGGTAAAAGCAAACCCATGCCCGAGTATCATGTCAGAATCTCTGGGTTTGATGAAAGGGTATGATTTGTTATTAGGATGTAAAGATAATAATTGTTATAACACACATAATTGATTAAACTTTCATTCCTCCTAAAACTACTTTTTGACAAACTGTTGGGATTCGAGGGTTTCTGGGGGAAGAACTTTATACACTAAAGTTACAAAAGCATAACTGTGTAGTGTACTGTAGCAACACCACTATACGTACTTACCCCCAATTATATATATTGGGGGTTCACTAATTCCTTAAAGGATTGCCATAAACCGGTTCTGTTTCTGTTGAAAGGTAAAAGTGATGCAGTCAATAAGGAGACCAAAACGTATCATCATTAGAGGGAACGATGAACGAGAGTATCCATTTCTTGTGAAAGGAGGGGAAGATTTGCGCCAAGACCAGCGCATAGAGCAGTTATTTTCCATCATGAATATCATCCTTTCCCAGGATGCAGCTTGTAGCCAAAGACACATGCAGCTAAAAACATACCAAGTAATACCCATGACAACAAGGTAAGAGCACCTCTGGAAAGAATCGTTTCATCTGTTAACACTTTTTTATTTAATATAATATCATGGTAATCTGGAAACCTCTATAAAAAGTAATCACATGCTCTCTTTTACAGGATAGGTCTCATTGAATGGTTGGAGAATACTTGTACCTTAAAGGAGTTTATCTTTAATGCTATGTCTGAGGATGAAGAAAAGAACTGCAACAGGTAATGTGTTGCATCTGCCTGAGTTATTCACTTGACCCACAAAACCCTACAGTTACTCGCAGCAGCCTTTGATCCTGTGACAAAAGCATTAATATTTGTTGTTTTTTTTTGTATGGGCCACAGTTCAATGCTAAATGCTATATATTTCACCTTATAACAGACCACAACAACATTATAATGCCTGGTTAGACAAGAGAGATAAACATGGAACGCCTCGTCAACATATTGACACTTACATGTAAGTACAAAACAAAGGAATACATACTAAAATAATACTATAACTATCTCTTTATTTTTTATTGTCTTCTGCATTATTGAAAGATTTTTTTTACATAAAATAAGTGTTAATAATGAGCAAAATATATATTGATAAATCACACAATGCTACATAAAATGTAAAACTACAAATAGCAAATATCTCTTGTATTATCCTTCCATAAAATAAATCTATCATATTATTACATTTTATGTTCTATATTTTAAGACTAGGATATATAATTATGTATATACAGTGCCTTGCAAAAGTATTCAGATCCTTAAGTACTTATTTCACGGAATTATACATGGTTCATTGTAATTTTACCCTATATGATATTTAATATGGGGGGAAAAAAACTTGAACCACCAAAGCAATTATTACAAGGTGACACTTAGTTTTGTTCTAAAGCCGATGAAAAGGTCTGGGAGAGCCTATAGGATCCTTTTTTTATTATTATTATTTTTTACTGTGAATGTGGTTTCTGGCAGGGCTGACACCGCTGGCTGAGAATGCCAAAGGGGTTAAAAGCTGTCATCCAATGTGTGTGCACTGCATAAAAAACGTGACCCTTTGGGCCATGGGTCTATGTGGTGCAAAATATGGAGCAGTCAGCAGAAACAGACGTTTTTTTCTGGGGATTGCGTCAGATTTACAGTCCCCCCCCCCGAGTTGCTCTTTATCCATCTGGCCCAAGGTGTTTGTTTGCTCTCTGGTCTGGCATCTCCTCTTTAAGATGATAATTCTTGTATAGTCGTTATGTCTTTATGTCTTCACTAGCTGCGGCAAACCACTATAATATGAGAACTTTTTGATTTGCAGAAAATATAAGCGGTCTGCTACAGTCACGTCATTCAGAGAAAGAGAAGCTCTTGTTCCTGGAGATCTTTTAAGGTGAGCAAAGCTTTGCATCAAGTAATGTCTTCAAAGGAGCCTCAGAGCACAAACAGGGGCAGATTAACAAAAGGTATTGCCCCTGGTGACAAGGGGCCTACGCTTGCTGCTTACTTGCTGCGGTGTAATTGTTAACTGCATATTTCAGTCAGTAAGTGGAAGCTGCGTGACTCGCTGCTTGTAAGGAAAGGGCAAATAGTTATGGTTGCTGTGTGAGGATCCACCAGCCATCAACCTGCAGCTACAGAAATAAATACTCTGCAGGTAGGAACTGAGATCTGTGTTTATGGCAGTCAGTGTGAATGCTGGTTTGTGGGAATGCATGAAATCACACTTATCGCACTTCTCATTTCCGTAATCAAAATTGCTCTGAAAAAACCCCTCGCCTTATATTCGAGGTCGTCTTTTAATCAGACCTCAAATAGAGGTCTGACTATAAGACTAAGATCCAGATCCCCCGCAGCGCTGCAGAAGACCCGGATCCTCCTCTCTGGCAGCCGGTGAGCGTCTGTAGGATGCGCGCAGGCAACCTCCGCTGCTACCTGACACGCGACCTTCCGGTGCTCAGTCATAGCAGCCCCGGTGGAAGTGTTGGGTCGCAGCGGAGGTTGCACGTAGACGTCCACCGGCTGCCCCTACTTGACCCCAGGGAGTCTGGATCACGGGGGGACAAGTATAGGGATGCATCAGTAAGTCGTGGGGTATAAAGCATATCAAGGGCAGATTGGAAAACAGGGGGAATAAGGCATATCTGGGGGGGGGCAAAGTGGCATATAGGGGGGTATAAGGCATATCAGGGAAATAGAGTGGTATATAGGGCATATATACCCTATATACCGTATTTGCTCGATTATAAGACGAGGTTTTTTTCAGAGCAAATGCTCTGAAAAATACCCCTCGTCTTATAATCGGGGTCGTCTTCTAATCAGACCTCAAATAGAGGTCTGATTAGGAGACTAAGATCCAGATCCCCCGCACCGCTGCAGGGGACCTGGATCCTCCTGTCGTCGCCCATCCCCCCCCACTTACCGGTGCTTCCGGAGGTGAAGTTGGCAGCGGGGGTTTGTATGCGTCCGTCGCAAATACCTTCCCCGACTGTCAGAGATCAGAGTTCCTGATCTCTGACAGCCGGGGAAGGTATTTGCGACGGACGCATACAAACCCCCGCTGCCAACTCCACCTCCTTCCGGCTGCCGCGGAATGAGACGTCAACCCGCTGCCCCGGCAATACAGCAGGAAATTGGAAGCACCGGTAAGTAAGTGTGTGTGTGTGTGTGTGTAGGGCATTTCTGGAATTCCTTACACCCCTATATGCCACTCTGGCACTTAGGGGGTTAAAAGGCATATTATGGGGCAGAGTGGCATATAGGGAGGTATAAGGCATTTCAGGAGGCAGAGTGGCGTTAAGGGGGCATTTAATAGTGCACTCTGCCTCCTGAAATGCCTTATACCTCCCTATATGCCACTCTGCCCCATAATATGCCTTTTAACCCCCTAAATGCCAGAGTGGCATATAGGGGTATAAGGCATTTCTGGAGGCAGAGTGCTCTATATAATGCCTTTTAACTCCCTTAATGCCACTCTGCCTCCTGGAATGCCTTATACCTCCCTATATGCCACTCTGCCCCATAATATGCATTTTAACCCCCTAAATGCCAGAATGGGATATAGGGGTATAAGGCATTTCTGGAGGCAGAGTGGCACATAGGGGGTCAAAAGGCATACCATGGGGCACAGTGGCATATAGAGGGTTAAAAGGCACATCATGGGCCACAGTGCCATATTGGTGTGGCAAGCCTGGGGGCAGATGTGTGTAACTGGGGGACAGGTTGGAAAATACAAGAAATAAAAACAAAAAAAAAATATTTTTCTCAATCATAGCTTTTATTAAAAAAAATAGTTTACATGAATTAACATTTACTGGTAAAACTTTTTTCCTTTAGGGTCGTCTTATATTCAGGCTTTTTCTTTTTTTCCTAAGTTAATATTCAGATTTTGGGGGGTCGTCTTATAATCAGGGTCGTCTTATAATCGAGCAAATACGGTATATAGGGTATATGGCATATCGGGGTATAAAGAATAGCTTTCCATCCCCATGCTGAATTGTACTCTGTCTATGGCTGAATAAAAAGTTACAGAACTGTAGAAAGACAATGTAGTATTTGGCTTGCTTATGGATGGTTGTGTGTGTAGACATATATATTTCTATGTGCATGTGTGTATACATAATTCTAAATATTCAGGTCGAGGCTCTTGGTACCAGTGTTGCATGGCCACTCCATTGGTTCAAACAGCCTTTGTAATGATCTCGGCTTCTGTGCATTTTTAAACGAAATATCCCCAGAACTACCGAAACAAACAAAAATCCTACCCCATGGGTAGTTTTGATAGAGAACACTAGAAATAATCTAATCTATCGAGAACACTAGAAATAAAATGGCCCAAAAGTATTTACGTGTTGTGTATGTTTTAGTTGGGTTGTATCACACATCATTTTGCTAATGTGATATATCTGCTCGCTCCTTGGTAATCCCAATTGGTTCTTTACACTCTTTTTTTGCTGGAGATTATATGCCCTCGTATATTTTTTACCTTATAGCAGACACTGGGAGCAATATTTAGAGATGACAAAAGAGTGTTTTGGATACATTTAAAAATGTACTTATGTTGCATTATGGTACACTTTACAATGATTTGCCTCTTTTTTCTTACACAGGAGAGCATTTGTCAAAATGAGTGCCACTCCTGAAGCCTTTGTGGCTCTTCGTTCTCACTTTGCTCGTTCCCATGCCTTACTATGCATCAGCCACTGGATCCTGGGAATTGGTGATAGACATCTGTCCAACTTTATGATCAATATGGAAACTGGTGGGATGGTTGGGATAGACTTTGGCCATGCGTTTGGCACGGCAACACAGGTAATGTAGTCTGCAGCCGCAGCTTCTTCACATAACATAATGGCCAGGAACATCCATCCTTTAATGAAAACCCGAAGTCATTGGAACCAAATGCTTGGGAGGGCTCACACCAATGTGAACGCATTCTGACCGCCATTCTTGAGCTGCTGTGATTGGCTCTGTAAGAGTGGTTGGGCAGTTATGAAGATGAATTACCCAGCATCCTCCTCAGTCATTGGGGACGCCCAGAACCGCATGAAAATAAGGAGATCACAATTGTCATACAGCCCTGCATGTTTTCCATTCTCACAATGAAGGGGGCCTGAAATTGAATTGAATAATATATCATATGTAACAACAGTTTGTGTTTCTTTTCAGTTCTTGCCTGTGCCTGAATTGATGCCTTTCCGCCTTACGCGGCAGATTGTAAACCTGATGTTACCCATGAAAGAAACGGGGTTATTTGATAGCGTGATGGTGCATGCTTTGCGAGCCTATCGAACTAACCCAGACCTCCTCATAAGCACCATGGATGTCTTTATAAAGGAACCTTCGTTGGACTGGAAGGTAATGTGTGTGTGTGTGTGTGTGTGTGTGTGTGTGTGTGTGTGTGTATATATATATATATATATATATAAAACTTTCCACATAAGTGCAGCCAAAAGTGCTTGAAGATGATAACAGTTGTAGTGTATACACACACGTGCCAGACTGCTAGTTATTGCTAAACTGTGAAGCTTGGTGATTCCAGATGCTCATGATTGAAATACTATACATAATGCATGGATGTCCCGAGAGTTTACTAATATGATGTAGGTGATAAGTATCGTAAGATATACTGGCAGCAGCCCCCCTACCCACCACAGCCTCCATAGACTGCATTAAAAGGTGCTGTGTGCCGTTAAGACATGGCACATCTGGGTATCCGTGCGCTCTATATCTTCGTAGCGATGTGCGCCCTTTACTGCATTGAGGATGCCAACCAAGCAGGGGGTGCCGTCCTGGGTCAGGCCGAGGGCAGCACCGAAGGTAAATACACCGCTGGATCAGTGTAAGAAATAACCCAATTCCGTATTCTGCTTTCAAACCCTGGTAATTGTCAGTGTACTTAAGCAGCCATGGTGGATGGCCCAAAGACTAAAAAAACAGGCTTAATTTGCTTCACATTGAGAAGTATCTTTCTTATTATAGGCATTTTCAAATGTAACACAATACCGTTGTTACTTGAAACAAGTAAACGTTTGTTTTTTTTGTTAAATGTCTAGAATCTAGAAATGAAGCAAAGGAAGAAAAAAGGGAAATGGTATGAAGAAGTGGATATCTCCAAATTGAATTGGTATCCCCTACAGAAGATCAATTTCGCAAAAAGAAAGTTAAGTGGCACAAATCCTGCTGCAATAACCTGGTGAGTCTAAGAGAAGTGTGGCACATAATGTACATTATTACACTGTCTGCCAATCCATGCTACATACAACGTAATATATTCTAAACCCAAATTATTAGGCATTCCACTGGAGTGAAGGGCTGTCTATCATTGTTAAGGTTTTCATGTATTTTGAGAGAGGTGCAATAATTCTACAAGTAGCAGATACAACGTGCCTATTCACAGATATTTCTGTAGAGGCAGGATTGTTAAAACCTTCCTAACCAGCCTTTCCTGGCGTTGTGACGGCAACCAGGCTATTAGGACTCAGTATAACCATCACATTGTAATTGGAACCATTTCTAAGCTTCATCTATCAGGTATAACACTTGGATGAGGATATAGTGCTAACATCATGTACATAAATGTGAGACTTGCTGAGTATGTATCCGTTAGACATAACTATTTATTTTTATAAACTTTAAATTTATCGAATTAAAGTTTAAAAGGGCGTCTTATTAAAGCCGCGTATTATACATAACCATGTGTTCTAGTGACGAACTGCGCCTTGGCCACGAGTCTTCAGATGCATACAAGGGATTTCTGGATGTTGCAAAGGGATGCGAAGAGCACAACATACGGGCAAGAGAGCCTTCTGACGGGCTTTCCGAAGAAACACAAGTTCAGTGCCTCATCGATCAAGCCACAGACCCCAATATTCTAGGTAGGGTATGGAAAGGATGGGAGCCATGGATCTAAACGATAAAGATAGCAGCTGAGGGATTTATTCTCTAGTCGCAGATTCCACTTTGTGATTTATTATCCATTATAACAGGTTACCCCTGGCAGGTTTCTTTTTGCAAGTAGGGATGAGCTAGCGCTGTAATGATGTATAGTTTATACAGATGTCTGGCTCCTTATGTGTCCTAAAACTCTGGGACTTTCTAGGTCTTCAATATACAGTTGTACTTGCATGTCATTTTATATGGCTTTTAAATTGCCAATATTTCAATAAAGATGTTTATATAAAGTTTTGCATAATTGATTCCATGCTTGATGATAGCCTTAAATCCGACTGACACCGTCAATAAAACAGCGCTTACACCACAGGAGGAACTCTTTAAAGTGACAGGACCGGTAAGGTCCCCTTCTACAGATCACACGTACCACGGATCAGTAAAATAAGGCTACAGAACCTATTCCTGATCAATTCCCCTCTCTCCTCGCTCTAATCTCCTGATTATCACAATGTATCTCTCTTTGAAAAGAAACAAAAGGTTTTAAAACAATTCCTTTTGGGACTCCAGTGCTGACATCATCGGGAGCTCGTGCACATGTATTTAAAACTTTAGAAAACTCTTTTACTGTCCACCAACCTAAAAATATCAAAAACAAAACAAACATTAAACTATGCATTACTGTACTACAGGGATGTTACTGAATGTGAAGTCGCACAAATAAACTGGAAAAGCATTTAGTGTAAAACAGTGTTTTATTAACTGCATTCCGATTCTCCAAAATAGGTTAATATCCTTTACTTAAGAGAATACCTTTTGTTTTTTGTATTTTTTATTTGGAGCCCGAGGCGCGTGCTCCTGGGTGCCGCAACTGTGCCAAAGGCAGCAGAAGCCAGACTACGATACCAAGTTCCCTCACGGAGAACTCGGACAAATTCCAAACCCCCCCCCCATGGGGAGGGTTGGATCTTGAGTCTCACCCCAAAGAGTGAGACTCCTTGCTGGCCTTCTTAAAGAGAGGAAGGGGCCAGAAGGCTCCCAATCCTCCTCCAGCAAAGTCCAGGCTTCACTGCCTCTAAAAAGAAAACAGCGTCCAAAAACGTGGTATCAAAAACGTGTGCCAAAACGTCGTGGGGGCCAAGCCATGAATTTCAAAAGCCGTGAATTCAATAAAAGGGAAATTAATAGGCACTCGTGTAAAAACCGATGAGGACAGACCATTGCTGGCCTGCCGGATTCAAAAATAAATAATCTTGACCCCAAGACCAATGTTTTTTGTATTTATATTCATGGCAAAACTATGTCCAGCCCCAACCCCCCTTACTTGTTTGTTACATTTTTCAGATTGGAATAGGTAGCCAGATATTTCACAAATAAGACTTTATACAGTTTACACTGTATGGACAAAAGTATTGGGACACCTGACCATTACTCCAGCAGGGACTGTTATGACATTGTATTCTAAATACATAAACATTAATATGTAGTTGGTCCCCCCCCTTTGCAGCCATAACAGATATAGAAAATTTTGGAGTGCTTCTTTCGTGTAGTAGAGCATTTGCGAGGTCCGGCAATGATGTTGGATGAGAAGGCTGGGGTTGTGATGCAGAGGCAGAAGATGGCGTCACACAGCAGACCTCCCCTTCCTTTACCTATTTTTGGGGTCATTTTCATACAGCAATTGATATACATGACCTGCAGACCAGTCTTTATACACATTGCATTATATTTTTGTAACAGCAGGGGGTGCTCTTTTCTAACAATAAAAAGCCCTTCCTCGGAGGCACAGCAAATACTGGGATAACATCGGCAGCTGTTGCATTAAAATAATAGACTACTACAAATATCACAACTCCAAGATATACATCTGATATGTGCGGTACATCCACCTAAATGTGAGTGCATCCATTTATTGCGTGTACACTGATCTAGAAAGATATCATTCTATGGTATATTTCTTTTCTCTTATGTCCATGGGGTTCATGGATTGACACACACGTCAAAGAGTTGTTCTTGGAGGCTCAAAAGGTTCATACACATTGTGAGCAATGTTCCATCTAATTTTTCTTAGTTGGCGTGCGCAGAAATTTTCACAGAGCAAAAATTCTGTGCGCACAATATCCGCGCCGCATAAAGTTTCAAAAAATATATTTTTTTCTTTTTTGGGGAAAAACTGTTGTGCGCACAATTTTTGGACGTGTGCGCTCTCTAAAAAAGCTATGTGCGCGTGCACAAGCGCACAGCTTAGAGGGAACACTGATTGTGAGTGTAACCATTGAAGTTTTGTCCTGAAGTTCCAAAGTGTTTTTACTGTATTACACTATATTTTTTTTGTATCTGCTTCTTTATTTGAGCAATTGAGATCGTGAGTTACAAGCAGAAGTCTTGTTTGTTCCATACTACAAATATATGCAAGGCAAAGCAGGCATATGTTATAAAGTCGAGTAATTAGCGGCCTCTATACATAGCGCAATGTGGTATGTGGAGTAGGTACTGGGCACTTTGTACAAGTAGATATCGTGAGCATCTTTAGAAACTATTACAAAGGTGGCATCTTTGTGCCCGGCATCATGGACACTTACCATGTCCTTGGAGACACAAACGTCCAGCTTTATATTTTCAATCTGAACATTAGAAATAATTGTGTTGGTTACGTTTAAATGTTGCTCATACCAATGCATGCCTCACCAACTCTTTCTGAAATTACATCATGGATGGCGTGGCATTACATGAAGCTTAACATCTCAAACACTGAGTTTATGATTATCCCGCCATCCGCTGTGTCCACAGTTCCGGACATCTCTATCACTGTTGACAACGCCACCATCCAACCCACAGACCAAGTTGCTGCTTTGGTGTCACAACCAGTCCCTCACCAAATCATGCCACCTTCACTTGAAAAACCTCTTCAAAATTTGCCCATTTCTCACACAAGAAACAACCAAAATATGAATCCACTCCCTTGTGATTTCCCATCTGGATTTTTGCAACTCCCTACTAACCGGTCTCCCCCTCTCCTGCCTTTCACCGCTCCATCCATCCTTAACACTGCAGCCAGACTCATCTTGCTCTGTCACCGTTCCTCACCTGCTGCTGCGTTGGTTCCAGATACCCTCCGGAATCAAACTCAAACTTTGTACCCTTACCTACAAAGCCCTTAACAACTCTGCACCCCCTAGATCTCTATCTCTATGTTCCTCTCATAGCCTGTCTCTCTCATACTGTCATTACCTCTTCCCTCTCTCACATTCAGGATTAGACCCGTGCTGTACCCCTACTCTGGAATTCCCATCTTCGTCCCGTCACACTTTCTCCCTCGTATGTAAATCTTAAAAGCTCTCTGAAAACCCACCTTTTTGAGAAACAACCTTTTCTCCTACAGATCAACGCACCCCCATCCAAGCCGTCCTCTCCTACTGTTTTATTAATAAATGCTTTAAACAGCCTTCCAAAAAGCAAAGACACATATGTGGCAGATATGTTTGCTTTATAAATAAATAAAGTACGTGTGATTTTACTAAGTGGAACTATTACACGGCTAGTCCCAGACACCGGTCACACCACCCAGCGCCTTTATTTTCCCACTTCCACTGCAAGATGCACGCCTGAGTCTACCTTTGGGATTCTTAGTGTCCCGCTCCTGTCTGTATACAAATATCTGCCTAGAACACAAATGTTACCTCCCCGGGTAGCACCATTGTGGACACCTAGAAGTGATGTCGCATCTCATATGCATAACCACGCGTATAGTACAGTACAGTACAGTGCCGTGACCTACTCGCTATACTGCTGGCTGTGTAGTCAGGGAAACACAGGGAACCAGAAGACTTGAGGCGATGCTTTAATTGGCTGTGTAGAGTGCAAGCTTTCGAGACAAGTTAGGTATCTTCTTAAGGCATGTTAGGAAATGAAAGCTGAAACATTGTGTAGGGCGGTGCAGCCCAAGCTTTTGATTAGTCATTAGTAACCGTAATTAATAACACAAGAAACAAAAACTGTCTGCGCTTCTTACCCTAATAAAGTTGGCAACAAATATATAAACATAATATAAATGAGAGGTTTTGGTTATATGAATTGGCCAAAGCATAATTAAGCTCACCCGCCACATCAAGGCACACTCTCAATAGGGTGAGATCCTACACCTCCCCCAACACATTAATAAGGTTTTGGTGGCAGTATAAACTGCTTTGTGTGCCCACTATGTAGGAGGTGAGAGTAGGTTCTTGACGTGGCGGGTGAGCTTAATTATGCTTTGGCCAATTCATATAACCAAAACCTCTCATTTATATTATGTTTATATATTTGTTGCCAACTTTATTAGGGTAAGAAGCGCAGACAGTTTTTGGTTTTTGTATACATTGTACAGCCAATACACTGTTTCTTGCAGCATGCTTACACCTGTTTGGTAGGCCTCGTATTACACATTTGTATTATTTGAGCCTGAGACTAGCTTAGTGCACAGACATTTTTTTCTTTTCCCTGTAATTAATAACACATTGATCCACGCAGGTATCAAAAGCCATTCACCGCTCCGGCTGGAGTCAGGGTGTCTATAAGCCGGGTACCCCAGTTATTCTGGAACGTGTTGTACCAGAATGTTTATTTTACCAACCAGATTTTTCTGTCACTTTGAGGGTGAATCTGTCTCGTCACTGCAGTAAATGTTTTCTTTGTCCTGCATCTTTCTGTCTTATTCTTTTTAATGTTATATTTGTGGGAATTAAATGTTTTGTAGCGGCTGCTAGAACATTTCAAACACAGGAGGAGGTATGCCATGTTAGGTGTATTTGTGTAAACCTATTTAAGACATACTTCAGCCCGAATGTTCCTGGAGACTGATCAAAGAGCTATAAAGGGTTAATGAAGCTTGTTTTGACACCTTGTCGTTTCCTGTACAAAATGCTATTTTTATGAAACAGGATGCCTATATGTAGTTTTTTTTTCCCTGAAGTCCAACCAGTAGGGGGCGTCAGATACCACTGAGTGTCTCCATATGGAATGCAACAAAAACCAGCTCAAATATGTGTTGGAAGTGGTCAGAAGAGCTGGAGTATAGCTTTTGGGAGAGTGGAGAGAGGGAATTTCCCAGCGATGACCAAAGGTGTAAAACAAATTGAATTTTCTGGGAAATGACCCGTTGGGATAGGGACAGGTTGTTCCGAGCTGCTCTGAATATATAGTAAGATTTAAAATTGCATTTGACATTTTGCTTGAAACAAATGAAGTAATTTCTGGGACCATAACCTGCTTAACCATGAGGGGTTTGTTGGATATTCCCAGGCAGGAATTGATTAGCAGGATAATGAAATCAATGTGATATTGGTGGCAAAACTCTGACTAGTTTGTTGCATGTGATGTAAGCGCGGCAGGACATTAAAACCATTTAAATCAGCCATTTCTATTGATAAAGCAAACTGATATTAGATGAGACCGCCGGTCCAATAATAATAATAATAACATGGAAAGTCGGCTTTTCTTTTGCAGCATCATCTATCCATTTGATGCTATCCGTTTCTTTGTAAAGTGAAAGAAATTAAGCCCTCATAAATATACGTTTTCCGGGGGGGACTGAACTTGGTGACCTGGAACTTGCTAGGGTAACACAGGTCAGCATGGCTAGAACATGTCATCGCTCTGATGTCACTATGCATTAATACGGGGTTCATGGGAGGGCATCCACTTATAAACTTTTGTCACCTATGATAAGAGGGGATTTATAACTTATCCCAGTGTGCACAAATAAAGGGGCAACAAAATCCTACAATTAAAAGTGCTGAGCAGGCGCGGTACTGACAGGTGTAAAATCATTAACGTGGCACTGCATGATCACACTGGATTGCGGTGATGTTGGCGCTGCCCAAGCTAGAAGTCCAATGCCATTGCCTGCTTCGGAGCTGTTATTCACTCTAAACACCATCAAGATACAGTGCTGATAACCAGCAGACGTTCCCAGGGAGGCAGAGACACACCAGCCGTCTGTGTGGATTCCATGACGGTGTTGGTGGGTCATAAATGTAGTGGCCAAGAACAGAAGCTATTACAGGGATCATACATCATACAGGGCCAGCTCAGACCTTTTCGCAGGAGTTGGTCCCCATCCATAAAGTGCATTGGGTGAACTGATATACTCCATTTCTCTCTTGACCTACCAGCAAGATCATGGTTTAGTGAATAAGCCAGTTACCCCGATCACAGATACCTTAGAAATCACTTTTTTATGCTGATGGGTAGATAATTGCAAGTCAAAAAGTGGTAACCATAGAGTAGCATCAAAGAAAATTAGGGGGAAAAAACAACTTTTAGTGTCTGACTTCAAAAGCATTGCTGCGTCTGTATGCTGCACTCGCAGAGACAACAAATACTTTGAACTGAACGCTTAAGGATTGAGACGGTTAACCGAGAGACTATAAACGCAACATGTGAGAAGTGGAGCACAGGGCAGCATATTGTGCTGGCACCAACAAGCCTGGAAGTTATTTTGCTCCCTGCAAAGAGCCGCTCGGAGTCTCTGCACTCAATTACCACGAGCGCGTTTACAGGATCAATGCAGTTAACACATTCCTCACTGCACCAATCTGCTACTGCATGCACAGAGATTGATGGGCTGCAGCCTGAACGTTATCGGCACATAACACCGCTATATCAGGGACCTATCCACAATTATCATCTCTTATTTATATGGCGCCAACAATATACGCAGCGCTTCTTACAGTACATATATTCAAAGGGTCTAACGAAACTAGAAGTGACAGCCTGACACAAACCGATACGTTAGAGATTGATCGCCTTTATTGCAATCTTAAGAGTGATGGGGTAAGGTGTGGATAAAGGGGAGCACGATAGATGAATGTTCCATCAGTAGGAAGCGATCTCATAAGTGATGGAAAGGATTCCAGGCATGTCCCGCTGCGGACAGTCACGCTGCGGACAGTTACAGCACAACCACGCGCGACCCGTTCATTTTACATGTATGTTCTGGACCCATTGTGTATGTAATGCCTGTATGCTTGTGGAAGCCATATTACCAGGTCATCTCATCGCCACTCAGACTCATTTGTGAGTTTTGGGGGTCTTTGCTACAGACAGGGTTTGTCCTCAGATATAATGCAGGCCAGTCATACAGCTACACTTCTCATATGTTGCATGATGTTCTATGTTGCATGACCTTTTGCGTGTCACCGAGGTGTCTTCTCCAGCCTCTGAATATTTTTATATATTATACCAGAATACTGTCGGTTTTGGGGCTGAAATGTTGATGTTACATGGCGGCTGGCAGTGCGCAGGACGCACTCGCACAGTGAAGGCACTGTATGTTCCTGACTCAAAAGATGTCCCTGTGTAAAAGTCACTCTCTGTAACACATAAACACAGCAAACTACACCCCAAATAACACCAGGAGAAATCCCCCCCAAAATGTTCTTATGGAATAATAGTAAGTGGGGGTACATTATACTGCAGGTATCTCCACAGGGAACTCCAGCAGCACCGAGAGGTTCCTGCCTCCCCCTGTTAATGGGGTAAATAGAGTGATAAGAGGCACCTGAGCGAGCCGCCTGCCCCCGCTGCTCCTGGCGGGGTTTTGCATATCAGCTCCAGCCTTTCCAGTAATTACTGAAGTCTCCTCCCAGGCCGGGTGCAGGGAAGGGGTTAAGCTGGAGGTGAAGCCCTGGAGCTGTCCCAGCCCCGCACACCGAGTCCTGGCAGCCTCCGCCCCCCCTCCCCGGTGCTAAGACGTCAGAAAAGGGGGGGGCGAGGAAGTATATATTCTGCCGCAGAGCACACAGAGCTCACAGCTCACTGACAGAGCCGCGCACCTACAGCCTCTACGGGGACAAGCAACCCTAACAGTGCCGCCGGTGCCAAGCAGCGAGCCCCTGCAGTGCCGCCGGTGCCAAGCAGCGAGCCCCAGCAGTGCCGAGCAGCTCTCCTATGCCAAGTAGCGGGACCCCGGCCATTCACATGAGCACCGCGTCCATGAGCCTGGAGCCCCGCTGCCTGTCTCCCTATGCAGCCTGGTGCATGGAGTCCGCCAACTTCTACGAGCAGCGGCTGAGTGGCTCCCCTGCGCCCTGCAAGCCCAGAGCCATGTGCGAGGAGCCCGAGCCCCCGGTGACCAGCAGCACCCTGGCGGAGCTCAGCGCAGCCCCTGCCATCTACGACGATGAAAGCGCCATCGACTTCAGCTCTTACATCGACTCCATGTCCTCCGTGCCCAACCTGGAGCTCTGCAACGACGAGCTCTTCGCAGATCTGTTCAACAACAACCACAAGGCTGGTGAGCGCCCCGAGTGCGGCCAGGACTACCTGAACGGACTCCTGGCATCGTCCTGCCACGGCAGCAGCAGCAGGTCGCACCAGCAGCAGGTCAAAAGGGAGCCCGAGTGGAGCGACAGTGACCTGTCCACCTCGTTGCCCTGCCAGATCGCCACCTGTGCGCAGACCAGCGTCAGCCTGCAGCCCACGCCGCCCACCTCCCCGGAGCCCTGCAGCTCCAACAGCTCTGCCTGCCCGTCCCCTTCCTCCTCCAACGCGGCCACATCGTGCAAAGACAGGTCGGGGAAGAAGCTCGTGGACCGCTACAGCCCAGAGTACCGGCAGAGGAGGGAGAGGAATAACATAGCGGTGAGAAAGAGCCGGGACAAGGCGAAGAAGCGCAACCTGGACATGCAGCAGAAGCTGCTGGAGCTCTCCTCCGAGAACGAGAAGCTGCACAAGAGGATCGATCTCCTCACCAGAGACTTGAGCAGCCTCAGGCACTTCTTCAAACAGCTGCCCCCCACAGCCACCTCCGGTACCTTCCTGCCCACCCTGGGGGGCATTGACTGCCGGTAACCGGCGCCCTCCCACCCACGGACTACAACTTCTTCTCGATACCTCACAGCATCTCCTGGAGGAGGGGGCTGCAGCCACGGCCACGAACTTTACCCTCCGGGACTGAGCCGCAGCCTGATCTCTGTGTTTTATGTGAATATGTTTGAGTGCAATAAGACAGTTCAAGGGGTTAAAGGGACGTGTGGATGTCTCTGCAAGCCTGTGTGTGCCAGTGGCGGTATATCGCTGACCCTACTGGCATTCAGAGGGTTAATGGACCGGCCACACGGATTACAATCGGGTCACTGACGGGCGAGTGCCCGCCGGGTCTCCGGCTTCACCCAGTGCCTTACGCCGTACCTTCCACAGCAGCGGAGCCCAGTGACCCATCTCGGCAATAACGCCTCTCGCCTTTGAATTTGGCTTCCGCACCAGGAAGCCCGTATCGCCTAAGCTTTTATTTACTGGTGAACCATGGAGCCCTGCACAGTAGCAGAAACATCACAGCTTCCAGCCTTCCAGCTGCTGTGGGTTGATTGCGCCGGATGCTGGGAATTGTAGTCCACGGCAGCTGGAACGCTGGACGTTGCCGGCTTCTGTTAATCCAAAATTGGACGTACTGTACGGGAACGCGTGCCAAACGGAAATTGTGCTGGTCTTCATTTTCGTTTCTTTTGAATGTGTAGCCAAATGATAGCGCTACCCCTGGAATATATAACTAAATATATTATAAATATTATATATATATTTTCTTCTCCACAAAAACTATAGAGGAAAAAGCGAAGACATTTCCCTTCCCTAAATTATTTTTGTAATGGTAGTTTTTCTATATTCTATACCGATGCAGCTATGATGGTACATTTTGTAAAATTATTTCGCTGGAGATAAAAAGAAACTTTTTATTGTAGATATTAGGAAGAAATGAGCATGCTCAAACTTTTTATATGATCATTTTTACTGCATTTTTAATATTAATAAAAAAAGAAATATACAACATTTCTGACTGTTCGTTGTTTATTATTGCTGGTAAAAGGGGATATTGTGTATCCCAAAAGTAAGTGGGATAGACGCATCCACCTCAAGCACGTTCTTTTCTCGAATCCTTAACCTTCATGGAGGTAATTTAACCCTTTCAACGGAAAGGTGAGGTAGGAATAAAGATTCTTTGCGCATCTTATCTGAGAAATAACTGTCCCACAGCTTAACGTCACAGACAGGCTTCCTTTTTTTATTAGCGTGTTCATTTACACGGGAGGAATCCCAACATGGCAGAATATTTACAGGAAAATAACACGCGTTACTTGAATAAAAGACACATTAAGAAGTCACCGAACTTTGCATTGAATTCAGTCTATTTGTTTTTTTAAAGAGGAGAATGTAATGGGAATAGCAATTCCTATGTAATAGGGATCTATACTGCACAACCGAACTGCTAGCACTTTCTTCTACCAGGACAGTCCTGTCCATACCCAGGACCTGCCAGTAGTGAGGCATCAGCCAGTGCATATCATACTGCTGGGTCCACCTTAACCGCAGGTGAAGCCTGGGGTTAGCTTTATTCCTTTAAGGACAGGTCTTTAAACTGTGACTCTAATGAAGATGAAGCGTTTAATACACCAATAAGATGCTCTTAACGAGAGCAGGGATCCAGGTAATTGTGCAGTTTTTGTAAGTGTACGTAGATATTTCCCAAACGTGGGCTGTCGGAGATCTGACCGTGGGGGTTCCACGTGTCTGGATAATGAAACCTCGTACAGGCCAGACAGACAATGATGGTCACAGCAAGGGACAGAAACAACATGACTGACTTCAGTTAGCTAATAGCTGCAGTATGTGGCAAAGTCCAGATGCATCAGCGCACTGCTGGGTACAGCCAGACTACAGGTAATGATTTATACAGATTTCCTGCTTAAACACAGGTGAGACAATTCCAAAGGATCTATCATTGGGACTACCCTACTGGTGCCCGTGCAGCAGTATCATTACACGTGCTGGCAGCTGTCGGGGTATCTGCTGTCGATGCCGGGGTGTCCAGTTCAGCTTCCTGCACTCCGAAGGCAGATTTCTTCCAAGGCCAGAGTGTTCTCCGGGCGGACTGCGCTAGTTTGGACATAACAGTTCAAGGGTCCCACTTCTTTTCCAATAATGCCGTTCACATCATAACGCTGCAGATAAAAAAAGCATGTGTGTTCAGCAAATAGTCCTGTACATTGTGTTCCAAGCAGCTTGCAGCGATAAAAATCTGGTGGCAAGGTCCTCTCCGGTTTTATGACCCCTTTCAGTACAGACAGTTATACGCAGGTACTACAAAATCCCAGCACACCGCTATCATGTGCAATGTCTGCTCCCGATAACACCTTTTATTTTCCATTCTTGGGCAATACATTGTCAATATATCATTTCATTTACACTTCACGCTATCAACATATGACAAGTAGTTGTAAAGATAAAGATATAATGTTTTACCCCCACCCCCTTTTCTTCAGCTCTGTCACCTGTTCTGCAAAGCATTGGTTTTGTATAAGGTAGATCCTTTATACATCACAATAACAGTTGTAAGCAACACATTTCCTGCTAATATACTAAACATAAAACGTATGTGTGACGTATTATCACAACTTCACAAACTATACAGTAGAGCTTGGTTTGGGGTGCATTTTTGAGGAACTTGGGGTGCACAGCTTCCACTGATCTCATCAGGGTTAGGGTTTGATGGTGAGGCACCTTAGCAGAGAGCTGTACGTAAGCACGCATTTTATTGGCTCACAACCAGCTTCATCAGCCAATCGCAAAACGTCATTCTTAGTGAATACCCAGACTCTACTTACTGATTCAACTTGGTACATAATGAACAGATCCCTAAATCCATCAAGACGTAAGTAAGCTGTAAGCTGGCCAATACACTGTTCCAAAGCTTCCGGCAGGTATTTTCTACATTACAAATGACTTGGCTTTGTGTTTGTGGGCTCCACGACCTACTGTACTTTTTCATCAAACAGAACCAGGCGTGTGCGAGATAAGACAATACACAACTCCCATTACATCACAGGGAGGAAAGACAATTATTACGTTTCTCATTAACATACCCCAAGTTCGCTGTCACAAAAACTCAGGAGGAATGATATGGTTCCTTGCAGCAGCTGCGGAACAAAAGGGACATGAACAACATTTAATAACCTTTTCATCCAGATAAAAACAGGGGCATGTAGATGTAGTGTGTTTCAAAACCAGTGTTGTGTGGACCGCTGGGATATTTCTGATGGATCCATGGGGGTAACTTCAATAACTTTTTAAGGAATGTGTCATTTGTTTCAGAGGATAATAGAACAAAACTTCCCTCCTGTACTCTTTAAGTACTTAAATGTTTCTATTACATCTCCCTTCGCTTCCTTCTTCCAAACTAAACATGCTGCAAAACCACCTACTTCTTCCTGTTACTAATATCTACAGTGCTATATTCTGTCTTGAGATGTTTTATCTCCCAAGTGCATTATTTTACATTTATCAACATTAAACTGCAGCTGCCACACTCTCGACCATTCTTCTAATTTACTTATGTCATTTGCCATTAGACTTGTTCTACCTGAAAAGTCTACCCTGTTGCAGACCTTTGTACCACCTGCAAAACGACATAAGACCTTCTGCAATATCACAATAACTCCTTCCTTCCATTGCCTTATCCTTTCAACTATTTTGATATCCAAACCCAAAGACTGCAATTTATTTATAAGTCTTCTATGGTGGACAGTGTTGACTGTCTAGATAGGTTGATATCAACAAGCCTGGTCTATGATCGTAGTTACCCAGTCATGCAAACAATGTACAGCCAGATATTTAACAATCATTTCCTTTAGGATGGTTTCCATTCATTTACCAACTACTGACGTGAGACTTATTGGCCTGTTGTTGGCTGAGTCTTCCCTGCTGCCTTTTAGTGAAGTGATACTATAATAACCAAGTTCCAGTCTTTTTGAAGCACCCCATATTTAACATATTTAACAGGAAACAATAATAGGGAAGACGTTGGTGCCTTTTAGTTAAGATGGGTAGGCTGTAGAACGGAGAGGACATGGCTACAATTAAATATCTCAACCTTTGTCTGCACACCGTGTAAGAAAGTGCCTAGCTTGCCACGTTGGAAATGTGGCCCTGGGGATGACTTTATTTAGTCAGTCTGATATGCTGCACATCCCCTGCATGCTGTTCCTTGGAGTGGGATAGCATGCTGTAAGTCAAGCTGCAGAACTCCATGTCTCTAATGTGCCTTAACCAGGACACTCCATGTAATAAAATAAAAACCCAGACTAAATAACCACACAACAAGGACTGATATTCACCAGTACCGGGCACAATGACAAAAATATCAGCCCAAACTAGTAATAAATGGTGGGATGGGTATGGAGAATATAGTAGCAGTGAAATAAGTTGATAATACAGGCTAGTTGTGTTAGAGCACTGTACGGCTGTATACAAGACGTGTTGTTGATATTGGCCTTCATTATAATTCTGTCCTTCCATGAGGGCAGTAAAGTGATGATCTCCTCGTTGAGCTTGCACTATGACACAAACATTTTATCTCCTCCGAGTGAGTCCTGGGAGACAGAGTATCCGCCCCAGACTCACAAACTCAGCAGGGAGCTTGGCAGACAGAACAGTGTTTGTTTTCTAGTTTATGATAATACCGGGTGTCTCAACTCCTGCAAACCCCCTAACTGACCTCCAGACTGCCCCCCGTGTAATCCAGATTCAAAGCGGGTTTGCCAAACACAGCTTTGTTTGCAGGCCTCACATTGGGCATCTATATTATAGGATTCAGCATAATCAAATGTATATACGCATTTCCAAACGATGGGGACTATTTACTAACTGGAAGGCATGCAGATCGTATCGAACCGAAACCTATTAGCTTAATATATATATATATATATACACAAATGTGTTACAACAGAAAAAGTAAGTTATTGTAAGGTGGGTTCTTACTGGAGCGTATCATTTATTCCCTTGCACAGTATGGATCTGGGGGCGCTGACAGAGAGACGAAGCCATCACATACCTTTAATCTCACTTTACATCCAGGTACTTGTTCAGATCGTAGAAATACTTCCAGCTGCATCTTAATTATTGGGGAGTTTATATCCCGGGAGCAACTGCTACAGAAATATTTATTCAATCCCCTGCAAAAAAACAGAAAAAGGCCAAGTGTTTTTTATTTATATATTGGAATTTTACTAGCCATTTACCAGCGACAAGTCACCTAGATTTCCATAAACGTAGGATTGGGTAGAGTAGAAGTATCGCGCACTCACTACGTTTTCTGCGTCTTTTAAAGTCACAGATATGACTGTATGGCAACATACACCCAATTTATTACGCGTCTCTTTTATTTCAAGGGCTATAACCGCTTGAGCCGACCGACGGTAAGTATATAACATGCAAAGAGATATTTCTCCTGCCCACAAAATAGCTGCAGGGAGGGCTTCTGCAGAAGCCCGCCATGCATTTCCAAGGGGACACCACAAAAACCCCTCAACTAGTGCATGTGATGGCTGGATTGTCCCTTGAAGATAAAATAGCTCATGCCTATTATATATTTCTCTATCCATCCTGCAGCAGACAGCCTGGATTCTCTGGTCTGGCCCCTGGCACAACAGGGATCCCCCCCGGTGCCTGATCAAAGCACTTTGATGTTAAACCAAAGGGATCCCAATATTGCTGGTGGCACCAGGGGCTACAGACCCCGTCTGCGACTTTAAGGACGGGGCTTTTAAAAGTAACAGTAAACTATTTTAATAGGCCGTGACATTTCTGAGCAAGAAAGTGATGAAATTACGTTTAGTGACAATGTGTAAAGGATTGCATTTACTAAGCAATTCAATCTGGAGGCTTAAAATCTATTTTATTATTGTTTTGTTATTTTAAACAAATCCTATAAAAAGCAATTCTGTAGGCAAACCTTCTGTAATTTGCTCCATTTCACTGACCCAGTTTTCCATTCTAAACCAATGGTTTTTCACTCTCAGAAACATCAAACTTGATGGAAGTGAATACAAAACAGACAATTGAAATAAATACAATTAATGATATCAGTAAGGCGCCCACAGCATGCACTTTTCTTGGAAAGAGAATAAATGTAAACATTTTTGGTGCTCCTAGAAACGCCAATGGTAACCGGTCACAGATGTTGGACTGCACAGCAATACACACTTTGCCCATGTTATGGAGCATTTAGAAGCTGGATTGCCAATTTTATAACACCAAAACTACACAGATTAATATAAAAAGAAGCAGCCACCTCGCTCTTGGAGGCTGGTTTGTTAAGATGAATGTGTCTATTAACAATCCCCCTGTGGCTTGTAAAAGGTCCACGCAGCACTTAAGAGATCTCTAAAGGAGAGTCAAGCAGCTTGATCTCCCCGCGGAACCGCAAAAATATACAGGGGGAACGGCAAGAGTAACATTAGCTGATTATCTACAACAAATCTCGCTGCTGTGTTCATATAACACAGAGATTAAGGTAAAGATGGTGTGTGTGTGTGTGTGTGTGTGTGTGTGTGTAGTGATTGTTTTCTGAATATCTAGCCTTGTGTAATTGAATTACTTTACAGAAGAAAAACATTTGACCTTTAATTGTAACACTATTCACATTTATACCGTCCCGCTAAACCTTGAGTATTTAAAAAGGCTTTAGACTGATTTCACCATTTCTGTAAATGGATTGACCCTCACAAACCCAGCCTACGGCTACAGAATGCAAACACCAGAGGTGTTACGTTTCCAACAGCAATGCTTTGCTAATAGCCAGAAGGCTTCTGCAATAGACTGTTTACTGTACACTGAAATGCCAGATACTGGGGGGTGGGTCATACAAATACCCGAAAAACCTTGGCTTTGACTTTGGGTGGATGGCAAAAATTAAGACAATTTAGATTAATGCATGACACATATTTAAAGAGAGCCAGCAGACTCCAAGGTGCTGCTACAATAGGGGAGCAACTAAAATCAATGATATTTTAAGGCATACTGGTACAGAAAGAGAAAAGAGTCCAGCTGAAAACTCTAAAATAAAGAAAACTTTTATAACTGCAACTTTACAAATAAAACAGCGAAAGGGAACGTTAAGGCACTTTCCCCAAAGCACTGTATTCCAAAATGAATAAATAATGGATACTCCCCATTGTCTTGTGCTGTAAGATCTTTAGAACCCTCTAATCAGAGGTACCCCATGTTACAGTACCATGAAAAAACACACCAGTATTCAAGGCAAGTGTGTGTATTTGGGGTGCACCAGTGTGACTATGGGGACCCATATAGTTGCATCCCTGATGGAGAAATAACACCTTCCATGAATAAATGGGGGCATCAGCAGGTGGTAAAGGGAGATGAGCGACCGAGACGCAAAACCATGTCTATTGATCCTCACCCATCCTCAGCCGAGAGCTGAAGTCTGCTGCTGCCACAGCCGTCACAAACAGGCCAAGAAAAGGCTGCTCTCTCATTTACTCCAACGACAATACCTGCAAACCAGAAAGACATTAATGAGCACATGAGATAATAATGGAGACAGGGAGTTTAGGCATACATAGGGCAGGTTTACAGCTCTTACCAGCAGGTCCAATATGAGGAGGGTTAGACTGAATGGCTCTTACCTACCATGTAATAACATTTTCTCATACACTTAACAGGATGGCCACCTGAACAGCTCATTTGAAGGCGAAAAAAATCTAAATTCAAAATCTGCTTTCCACAAAAAAGTGGCATTTAGTGATCTATGTAACTGGTAAGACATGGGGGAACCATCAGGGGCGGGCTGGGCCGGGGGGCAATTGCCCCCTAGGCCGCCCGAAATATAATCTAAACGGCCGCTGGGTGCTGATGCCGCCGGCCGGCGCTACTTTAATACTTTTTTTTTTAAATTTAATATGGCAAGCCGGATCGGCTATTAAATGAAAAAAAAAATAGTATTAAAGCAGCGCCGGCCGGCATCGGCACCCAGCGGCCATATGCGATGGCCGCCAAGTGATGGGAGCAGCGTGAGGGGTGAAAGCTCCGCCCCCTTGCACGGACCTTTCACCCCCCACGCTGCTCCCATCACTATGCGGCCATCAGATTGTTGGAAATCGAATCTAAACGGCCGCTGGGTGCTGATGCTGCCGGCCGGCGCTACTTTAATAGTTTATTTATTTATTTTTAATATGGCAAGCCGATTCGGTATATTAAATAAATAAAAAAAAAAGGATTAAAGTAGCTCCAGCCGGTGGCATCAGCACCCAGCGGCCGTTTAGATAAGTTTTCCAGCAGTCTGAAAGGTGAGGGGTGAAAGGCGAGTGTGAGGGGGCGGAGCCACTTCACGTGACTTGCCCCCCAGGCCTTAGGCTGCCAGCCCTCCCCTGGGAACCGTACACATCAGGATTACATTAAAATAACTGCTGCCCCGCTGGATATATGTTTTTTAAATGTATTGCTTTAAAAGGGTCATGTGGCTGCCAGAATCCTAAAGTATTTTGTTATGATTGTCATAATCCTTTCCAGAACCTGACAAGTTACAATAAAGAACCTGCGATCCAATTTATCAGATGATTAACCCTTCTAAACAGGCAACAGAACAAACCAGCCAGTCATATACAGTACTTCACCTGCTCTGATTCCATGTACTAAGCATACCCCCTATAGATATAAGCAACTGTCTGCGCACCCCCTATAGATATAAGCAACTGTCTGCGCACCCCCTATAGATAAAGGCAACTGTCTGCGGACCCCCTATAGATAAAAGCAACTGTCTGCATACCCCCCATAGAAATAAGCAACTGTCTGCATACCCCCTATAGATATAAGCAACTGTCTGCGCACCCCCTACAGATGTAAGCAACTGTCTGCGCACCCCTACAGATGTAAGCAACTGCCTGCATACCCCCTATAGATGTAAGCAACTGTCTGCATACTACATGTTATGACGTGATTTGATTTTAAATTAGTCTAACATTTCAATTTTGACCAGAGCGTAGCTGCAGGCATAATCTGAAAGAGCTTCACGAATACCTAGTCATGTCCTTTGGAAAGTAGAAAGAACACAAGGGTTACATCTTACTAAACTGAGGAAGAAGACCATCAAACCAACGACTGCGTGGGAACCGGATACCAATCAGCGACACCAATCCAGTAATCAACATGCAGTTCTGAGGATACGTGTTCCTAAAGTCGTCGGTTTTATGATATACCATAAATAGTGAATCAGACACTAGCTTACAAAATCCACCTCCATCTAATTTCAATTCCTCTGAAAACTCAGCGGTATCACGGCTTTCACCTGACAGGTATTCCTGAGATTCACGATCCAGAAAAAAGGAAAATCGTCCAATTTCCAGAGGAGCCAAAGCAGCCAGATGAATGTCTTATATATTTATATTTAAAGGCACAGCCGCTGTATGGATCAATATTTTAATATACTGTTCAATACAATCTATAGCCACAGACTGGAAGGCAGACCATATGCAAATAAATGATACTAGGCTCCTTGATTTCATGCGCCAGAAAGAGTCTAGATCAGCCATAATGATAGATACACATTCCCCGGCTTGTATATTATAAATTCATAAGAGCGGGCCCTCTCCTCCGTCTCCACCACCTCTGTGTTTGTTAACGTTACTGTAAATGTTAAAGTCATGGTTACTTCTCACTCCCACTATAGTCTTTATAAATGTAATCTGCTGCTCTTATCTCTGACAAAGACCCGATGCCACAAGTTCATCTCTCATCGCTGCACGGGAGGATTTCAAGCTATTTCAAACACTGAAACTGTACATTTACTGAATGATTGAAAACTACAGAGAAAATAAATACCATTTATTGTACATACAACAGAAAGCAGCATGTTGACAAAACACACGCAATCCGTCAGCTCTATAAGGGTGCCATTAGTTTGGAAAATAGCGTCTCCCTGATTTTTAAGACACACAGTATGATGGGCACACTGACTCTGGTTCCCATTCAGCATCAATTATATACTAATAACAATTAGCAGACAAATTAAATATAATTTCCCAGTTGGTCAGACTTGTTTTGCTTTGAATGAAGCCACCCAACATGTGGTTTTATTACATTATTGCCAATATTTTATACCTTTTTTGCCCAAACGTGTCCACTTCCATTCCCAAGCCCCGATTAAGGAAAGCCTAGCTATAATATGATCTTGCTTTAGTGAGTATCCTATTGCATCTGCTCAACAAACCATTGTAAAGCGTAAAGTGTCACAGTCTTACTACATACAGACTCCCATTACTAGTGTCTGCTTGGATTCTACTTACATGAAAAGGGTTCTATGCACTAAATTCACCCTCGTTAGGTCATTGGAATAACAAAACCTAGCATTTGAAACCCGAGTGCTGACCGTGACCTCTCTAGACCCAGCACACAGCATATGACTAGGTCAGACCATGACAAGGTCAATGTTACGCTCATAGAATTTGCAGCAAACATGCTCCAACCATCTCATAACCGTCTGGATTTGGAAGTAGTGGGGATCGGTTGAATAGTACATAGAAACGAGTATGTCCACGTATTATATGTATTACTTTTGTCTATTTAACATTAATGATGTGATGAGTGTCTCGAGACATGTGTCAAGCGTCTTGCTGCACCAACCTTTCACAGAACACAGCGAGTTTGCTTCGGTTGTGGAATCCAGTTGATCTAGTATGACAGGGCCGGTCAGCTCGTTAACGCCAAGAGCACAGGATAAAGGGGGCTTTTGTAATGAGAGAACAGTCCGTTCAACACAGATTATCTTGCCTGCCAATAAAAACATTTTTTAAGACACCATCATCCATAAAGAGTCTGGCAGTTGATGGTGCAGCACACACAAGCTCTGGCTCCATTTATAATGGATACATCCAAATAGGTAAGCACACAAAAAAGCCCATTATCCCACCTGCAAATGTGAACCAAAAAAGGACACATAGACAGGTCAATATTCCACTTTAGAAAAACAAAACGATTATTTTAAGATCACATGCAAGTAAACACACTGTGAACTCATTCAAAGTGCTTCTATTTAGTGATAGAGAGTAATCACATAGTTAAAGCTGGGTAGTAGATAAGCAGAATAGCCTCCCAGCAAAAGGGGTAGAGGCTAATACAGTGAGGAGACTGAAACATGTATGGGGTATGTGTAAGGCTATACTGAATCTAATCCAAAACTAAGGGCTACAAGACAGACTGAGCTGGCTTTGCATAATATAGAGTTAATGCATGTAGATCTCATTGATTTAGCTATGCATTAAACAGGGCGATCTCGGCCCTCCTGCAGCAGTATCTCACTGGAGTCGGGCCCTCCATAATGTATAGTAAAGTCTGAGTTGGAATACTCTTCTGCAAACTCGCAGTTTAGTGAACATGTGAAGCTTAGCGGGGGAAAGAAAAGCTTGCGAAGCTTGTAATCATACTGAATATACAAAAATATGTGCAATAAAAGTCATCTGGCTGCAGATGTATTCAATCATGATTATTCTGGGAATGCATATGGCCTATTAATTGCATTTAAATAGATTAATAACAATTTCAGCCAACAATGACGGATTACATTTCCCAAGAGCATTTTATTACCTAACCCCACACTTAATATTCTCTAATCCAGTGGTTCCCATGAGTCACCAAAAATCTAGGGTTTCAGGTTTATGTGATTTTGTTTAAGTGGGATTTTCTACTAAGCCTGATCTATGGTAGGTGCCCGGTATATGGGAGCAGGAGGATCATATAAGAAGTGCCCACAACTAAGCGACATAAAATGTTACTAAAGCCAAATGTAACATTATTCCCAATATTAAAATTAGGATTTTGAAAATAACGAGTAAAAGTAAACATTATGTAAATTATAAAGAGTGGGCACCAAACTAGAAAGCAAACACTATGGATTTTGAAAGGTCGTCATTTTTCTTCCATCGGTTACTGAAAGATATGCTCGGCTTTTGCTTTGCAGACTTACCATTTTCTTTCACTGCGTCTTTAAAGCTCACAGCACATGGCAGTTGGCTGCGCAGCGGCCCCCACAGGACACCTCTGCTCAGCACGCAGGAGGGAGACACACAAACGGGCAGGACCCTTGGAGAGCAACCCAACGTCTCCTGCAGAGAAGTGTCCGTCACAAACATCCAGATGTCCTTCTGAGGAGGATATTCCCCATCTACCTACAATTCCAATAAAAATCAAACAACATTAACAGCTTGGATGGCAAAACCTTTGTCTTTTTTAAGAGATCTCGAATGTTTGCTGGGTATGAGAGCATCATAGTGTCCTCTGGCCCCGAAGCTCAATAACGTGTAGAAGAACCAGCAGGAAGTTGGTTTCAAAACTAAACCGTCAATATTATATTTTTTGCTACTTGGTTACATAATTAGCTATCCAAAAATAACAATTTCACATAAAGGAGCCTAATCCTCTAGCCATGCGCCAGAACACAAACGGGTCCATCTTTGACTCTCTCAAAAACTATAACTGGGGAAGACCTGAAGTAAGAGCCTGGGACTGTATTTTTTTTAAAAAAGAATGATTACGGTTATAATTCGCTAACTAAACAGGGCTCTAATCTGCCACTAATCACTCCCAACCGAAAACATCACAGAGAGCAAAGTTCTTGTTGACATACTTCACAGGGGGGCATGAGGGTGAAGATTTTTATACAGGTACGTTCCTTTGGGGTATAAAAAGCCCTTACATGGGTTAGTATATGTTTCTGAGGTGAGATCTCAAATGTCAAACAGCTTTAAGCCACGATTTCTCTGTTAAAGTCTTTTAAACACTTGAACAAGTTGATCAACAATGGTTAAAGACTCAAGATACGTGCATTACCCCGGTGTTCAGCTCAACAATCTACAGATTAAAATAATGCATTAAAGATAAAATAATTACTGGTGTTTTTGATGTTGGGCAGTATTAAAATGACAATTAATATTGAGTAGAAAATGCACAATGACATTTTTCAGTCACTGGGATTGCCTGAAAGGTCATTTAAAACAGGACTAGTGTGTATTTTTCATGCTGCCGGGTAGTCTTTGGCAGCAGTAAGAACAGAATTCATTCAGCGGCATAATTTAAATGGTGTGAATTCTTCATACTGCTGGGTAGCGAGTGTCCCATTTTTAAATAACCAGACAGGCACAAGATTATGTAATCATTGCCAAGTGCATATGATATCATCATCGCTGAATCAAATGAAATAACACTTTCAATACAACCTGTTCCATTCAAATAAAAACTAGTCAACGACCGATTTCAGCTGATCAGCCCTGCCAAGCCCAGCTCCTAATTTAATTCCCCATCAGTGAAACAACCCTGTGTGTCATGATGTGACCTACATCAAAAAATACCAATGGTCGGTTAACATCCTATCTAATTTCCCTACGGGACTTTTTGAACACGCAAAGAAACCCATATGGAAGTAGTTTAGCAATATGCAGTATAAATCATATATAACAAGTGGCATTAATTCATTACTGATCTCAGTTTAAATTGTAGCGTTCATTATTCTTTTTATGCCACTGGGACACACTTATGACAAATCGTACCAACTTCCTCGTATGAAGGAAGTAGCAGTGGTGAAAATGGAACAAGGAGATAAATAACTAGACAAGAGACACACATTGTTCCCATTCTTCCTCCAGAAGTAACAATTGTCACTTATGATACATTTGCTTCTTGATTCCTTTAAACTGTTCCCACATAGGTGTTCAAAAACATACAGTGACATCAGGCATAACTTAAAATAGCACAAAGGGGTTCATATGTTCTTTGATATGTGGTGCTCAGCAACATCCCCTCCCAGAACAAAGCAGCGGATGACCTGAAGCGCACAGGCGTACCTGGGAACACTAAGTATTTTACGCCAGCCCCAGGCTGAATGGACCGATTCTCAAGGTCATAGAATCCGGAGCATCCCATCCCGCAAACGTCTTAAAATCCCTGCTTGAATAAAGATGACTTCATTTAGAATATCTGCGGATTATGAAGACATTAGTCTCAGGGTCAGCTCCTGCACAATGGTTCCGTGTACACAAAGTTTAACTAGTAACTGGGGGTGGAATATGGCCAGTGCATTTTATGACATACCCCGGGATCGTTACTGGGGGCCAATTACAGACCCAGCACACTTTTGTGAATGAACACGTAGGCTGTACTGGGACAGGGAAAGGCTGCAAACACACATTACTTATTGGCCGTCATCAGTCTGCAATCTAAATGAATTATACCTACTGGATTTATAAAGAAATCTGGTTGCAGGGCATGTTGTATCACATTAGGAAAGGCATTTCCTTATACAGACTCACGTGCTTAACACAATCGCTGTCATTTTTTTTTTCTTTCTTCAGAAACCCAAAAAATGTTTTCCCCTCAGACAGAACACATCAATCTAGTGAACAAAAAGTTCTTCATGGCAAGATGAACCAGGATAACCACTGAACCAAAGACTCTCCCACACAGGTTTACATTCCGGTGCGAGTGGCAGCCTGAGGGATCTCTCCCACTCAGTTCATAAACAGCAGATTGCGGGGAGATTTGCACGATCACTTGTAAGGAAGAATGCGGAAACAGAGCCCGATCAAAAATGAAGCAAGGGCCACTCCTTTTGTGAATTAACATGTCAGCAAAACAATGAGACATCTTTTAAATAAATATAGGCATGTTTAAAAAGTACCAGCATGGAAGATTTCCACAAGAGACAAATCCAATTAGACAGTGTTGTAGCGGAGCTTAGGTGTGGTTATATTTAATACACAAAACAAGGGCCACAGAAGCTGTCCCTTGGGTCCCTTGAGTACTGCATGAAGGAAGGAGGGACATTACAGCTGTAAGTGGCAGGTACATATGGGTTGGGGTCACAAGGGGATCCATTGTGGCTTGTCCTAGTGCCCCCTGCCTCCACTATATAGTCTTGCCCAGGGTCCCATTATCATTAAAGATGGGCCTGTATATAGCAAATAGCATCTGACTCACCATATGGTACGCCTCTGAAATACCACTGACATCCAAATGGACCTCCAGATTAATATTCAATAACAATCGATAATGAAAAATCAACGTCAACAGATTTCATTATTGATTAGTTGAATCGATTTTATTGCATATAAGATAAGGTTTTTTTCAGAGCAAATGCTCGGACTATAACACTAAGATCCAGATCACCCGCAGCGCTGCAGGAGACCTGGATCCTCCTCTCTGGCAGCCAGTGAATGTCTGTGCAATGTGCAATGTGCCGGGCAGCAGTGGAGGTTGTCTCCACACATCAAGCAGACATTCACTGGCTGCCCCCACTAGACACCAGGGAGTCTGGAGTACAGGGGGCAAGTCTGGGGGGGCAGAGTGGCATATTGGGGGGGTATAAGGCATATCAGGAGCAGAGTGACATATAGTGGGTATAAAGGATATCCGAGTGGGCAGAGAGGCATATAGGGGGTATAAGGCATACCAGGGGGGCAGAGTGGCAAATAAAAGGAAATAAAAACAAGGAATGCATTTTTCTCATTTACACTTTTTATTAAACACAAAAAAATAGTTTGCATGTGAATCAATATTTACTAGTAAAACGTTTTATGTATTAAAACCTAGTTTGAGAAATATTGTTTGGGTTCTTGTACCTTTAAAATATAGCTTTTATTATTATTATGTCAGTAAAATAGGAAGGTGTTTAGAGAAATGCCATTGTGATAATGAAATACAATGACACATTTTAAGTTTTTTATTCTGCTGTTTGTTTTTAATACCCAGTTTGTTCATTAAAAAAAAAAAAATATATCAGCCAACTAGTTAGTTGCAGCACTACTCCAGATAACTTCACAGGTGTCCTAGGTGAACTATATCAGTATACAACTATATATATATATATATATATATATATATATATATATATATATTAATTAACTTCTGTCATTATCTAATAGGTATCATAGGGGACAGTGCAAAATGAATACCTCTTCTGGTCTCTGCATATATGTTTATAATTATGTAAGCACAAGAGTTCTATCCCCTTATAGCTGCAACACTCACTGTTTAGATGACTGTTTAGAAACCCTTTTAATATTTATAAAACCTTCTGCTAAGAAAGCAGAGAAAAGTTCAACTTTATGCAGTGTGCCTTGCAGTAAATATCCAACTTTTAAAAAAAAAGCAAAATTCCAGACATTTTGCTTTCTTTTTTTTTTTTATTTCGCAAACATCAGCAGTAGATATAATTGTTCTTTGGCAAACATTCCAGAACAAACTCCAGGCCTATTTTCATGCAAAGAAAATTGAAGTATCGAAGTGCAGAACAGTAACGCTCTTCTGATGTTTCCTAATAAGCATATCCAGTGGCAGTTTGTATCTACTGAATTTGCACACGTCACGGATACTAAGTGTTCAGGATACCATAAACTGAAGCAAAGCACATTAATGGTCCTCAAGGGTCTACTGAGTGAAAGCTATCCAAAAGCGCAGGGAGGGTAAGTGTATGAGCGTCGAGGAGGACATGCATACCCAGACATGCTATAGGCAAGACCCAGAAAAGTGTATACTGCCTGCTATTTCTGGCATAAGGGGCATTAGCCCACCAAGCACACAGAGCTAATGTCCGGTGTACAGCCGACACGGTGCATGTTCTACAAGTGCACAGAGCCTGCGATCACATGATCTGTAGGTCAGATGTCCATTTAAGCACCAGAGAGAATTCATTCACAATCTGACATTGATTAATGTAAGTATTCATGTGTTTAGCTATTGCACACAACTGTGGAAGTTGCACGCTTAGAGTACATTTTGGTATTTTACATTCTCCAAAGGATTATGACTTCCTTCCCAAACTGCTAACGTAATATATGTATTTTGTAACTTAATAAACTGGTAACATAGAGGCAGGCTTCATCGTTGAGCTCCCTACAGGCTCTAGTGGAGGCCATAATCCAGACATTCCAAATAATGACAGATTAATCGTATTTGCTATCTATTCAGGTATGAGGAGCCCACACAAAGATCTGCTAGTGGGTATCAAGAACACACTCCAATTGTGTTTTCCTCACCAGCACTATGCATTAGCACACGCAAAGAAACACTAACAAGTAACACAAACCCAATGCCTTTTAATGCGGTAAATAACGGCCTGCCTAGGGCAGTGTGCAGGGGAGTATGCAAACCATCAGTGAGAATTCCAAAGTAGAACGTGAACACTCAATATCTCTTCAGTCTTGGTTGGCAGAATTCAGAGGGGTCATTTACAGTTCTTTATTTTTAATTACAGTAACGATTTCATATTCTCCATCTGCAATGGCTATTTACATTAGTTCCTCACCAAAAATGACTTTTTGTATTAACCAGGCAGGAATAGGTCACCTGGTGCTTTTGTAATAAATGAAAGCCCCAGTAACCAGTTCTGCCACAAGATTTTCGTAAAATCACCACTGGTATAAGTAATGTTCAGAGACACCGGTACGGCACGCACCTCGACCAGTTGGGTTCACTTTCCTATTGGCTGGTGTAACATTAAAGAGGAAATCACACAGAAAAACTGTAATTGAGCCGTAACAGATATTGGATTTTTATTTTTCATTTTGTTCCAATAATTATCCTTTAAGCCCAGATCTGAAGGTTGTCCCTGTAGACACTGTGCGATACGGCAGGTGATTTTTCTTGTTCAAACTCCACACTGAGCTGATTCTTTCTGCTAATGAAGCAATGTTTAATTGAGTATTCTTCTTCCATAGACTTTAATGGAATCTATTCTGTAGCATACATTTTGCTTACTAATGGCTTCATATTGCAGTATTACTCATATAGTGGAGATTTTATACTGAACAAAAGTGCCCTGCTTATCACTATCACTAAGATTATGTAATCAGAATCAGAATGTCTCGATGTTAGCAATCAGTCAAGGCCTTGCAGTCTTAGTTATAAGATATCTAAGCCATATTATCCTTTATGACAGCCAGCGTCAGCATTAATTCATATCCTGTGCTTCTTGAAAACATAGCCTCTTCCCATTTCTGTGGTTCAGTTCTGTATCACAAGTGTACTTAAGAAGTCTTTCATCAGTTTCACAAGCTGCATACACAACCCAGTATGATCCGGACAAGAACTAATCAGTGGGGACCATCTTCCTTGCTTAACGGCTCCAGCTACCAAGACAGGAAGGGATATCTGATGGCAGACTAGAGGAGATAAGAGATGACCACAGCTACTAGGAGCAGACACCGGCATGATGCCTCTGAGGCTCCTAAACGCAGACTGCAAAAGCAGCAGTCTCTCTAACCCAGATACGACGAGGTTGCATAACCTAAAAAACCCTTCACCCTTTAAAGTTTACTTAAGTTTAGCATGGCACATTTCCGATGTAAATTCCCAAAAAACACCACAAAACAGAGAACATGTCAAACACGCATAGGAACAAATGCAACTATGGCTGCAACGCTGAGATGATCAGTACAATGAATCCGGTAAAGAACACCTGGCGCTTACCCATTACCTTGGCCTGTGTCATACGTATGGAATAGCCTTGCTAAGTTATTAAACAAACGGGCTGTATAATAAAGACACATGGTCTCTCTTCACTTTACAATGGTTACTTTATCTGGGAGACGTATGTTATACACTACAAGTACAAGATATGCAGATTGGAGACACTCACAGGGTGAGATATGCAAGAATATCAGAACTACATTAAGTAGATCTGGTACTGTTCTTATTTAGAGGGGCAGAATAAATTACCATTTCACAAAAAAAAGAAAACAAATTTGTATAGTTGGGGGGTTCACTAAGTAAGTCCAATAAAAATGTGAATATCACAATTATAGATGAATCTGCTAATAGTTACTGCACTCCACAAAATTGTAAAATTAATACTGCAACCATAATGGAACATTAGGTGGGGAAGGTACAGAATCTCATAGATTTCTACATTTAATTCTGTGCCGTCTCCAAATGGAATGGTCATAAAGAAAAGCATAAAAATGAGCACTTCTGTATATTCTATATTACTGTCAATATTTTGCAAACAGACAAAATAATCCTGAAATAAGGCAGGACCCTTACCAAGTGTCAATTTGGGCATGTAACGACCACCAGCTCCCGACTGGGGCGAATGCACAGTATGGGAAAGTGTAAGGAAGGTTAACTATCTATCTACTTAATTTCAATTTTTGATTAATTTTCCAAGATTTGTGTTCTATGCTCAGTTTCCATAAAAAAAACACTGCTATATTATTTAGCTCCTGCTAAATATGGATTCAATAAATCGACCAGGTGAATATGGGGAACCTGCGATTCATGCACGACCCATATACCCTGGTGACTGGGTTAATGAATGGGGGAGGGGCACAGTTTATAGGCTGATTAAAAGTTTGAAAGTGGTCTTACCACACCTGATTTTTCCATGATTTTATGTATTATATTGGTAATCAATTATTGGTAATCAGGCCATTGCTGCTATGGAGATAAGACCGCTTTTACACCCATTTAAGAATATATAATCCAAAAAATCATGGAAAAATACTTTTTTCTATTAAAAATAACCTTGCAAACTAAAGAAAAGAAACTCAATAAAGTAAATTCTTCATTGACAACTCAATAAGAACTTTAGGGTTCACTGCAGATATGTCATGAACATGCTGTTAATATATAACCCTGTCAAAAGTGTTGAAAGGCTAATAATGGCTTACAGGGGAAACCAGTGGTGAAGACATTAAATATCTGAACATTGTATTAAAACTATACTAAATTATGCAAAATGCTTCAGGGAAGCCAGAACTAGATGATGGGGGCACAGTGAGGGATGATAGAGAAGTTCTATCCAGTTTTTCCATGAGCCAAACATCCTAATAAAGAATAAAGACCCACACTGGACTTTATTAGTTCTGAAGTTGGTAAATTGGCAACAAAAAGGAAATATTTGCTAATAACGAAGGCCATTTATGTTACCATTGGCAACATCTTTGCTGATTTATAGAGGCACAGTACGCTGTGTCTACATTTGGGTTCAAAATACTAATCCCCCAAGATGGAGAAACCTTACCTCAGGCCTCACATAGATCACTGTCACCCAAAAGCTGCAGCGCTGATTGAGACCAACCACCTAGGATGCCAAAAGAGAAATTATTAATTACTAGAAGTCAAAAAATATATTGGCTGCCGTGGTTATATTATTCAGTATGAAGTCATTTCTCATGATACTTTTGTTTTGTAATTGAATGTTTACTAAGGGCATAGAGTCTCTTTCTTCTTCAGAAAATATATTTGACATGAGATAACCATGGACACGCAGTCACTTAAACAGATGGAAGGTTAATTATTGTGGTAGGGGTTTTGTGAGGTTTTGCCAAAATGGTGGAATTTCTCATCTCTATAAGGTTTAATATATTCAGTATAAGAAAAAGATTGGGGAAACTAAACAAATGACTGCAATCAGAACCTGCTGACAGTGAGATAGATATGTGCTTATGATTCACCTTAACTGGCATAAGTACAGCAGGAGAAGTAATATTGGGCTCTATTATAACAGGTAACGGCTCTTTATTTAAATCTCACCGAATGATTATACTAATAAACCCCACTAGTAGATGGAGCTCCCAAGCGAGGCGAACCTGCAGAATTTCTTCGAGATTGTGGACCACAGGTGGCAGATAAAACCTCGAGCTCTGCTCCTCCACTCTGATGCTGTCATCCACCTCATAATGATGAACGGAAAAAATATAGCAAAAACTGGGTGACGGTAAGTTAGTCTGCACCTGGAAAGTAAACAGAAAAGAAGCAGGACGAGTAAATATAATGCAATAAATACTTGGTATATAAACAATATAATCCAATTTTGAACTCGCCTTGAGGTCAATAATTAGATTATGAATTTTCCATAAAATCCCAGGCAGCGCAGTGTGGCTACAGCACTCATCTACTAATCCAAGCAAACTGTGTAAGGGTTAAAATGGAAAAAAAATAGGTAAATGTAATCTTTACTTCTTGGCACAGACCCTCTGGCAGCGTGTCTTCTGATTGTTCAGCAAATCCTAATCATTTGCCTTCTAGACTCAAAGCAGCAAAGGAGTATTCGTGTTATTTTATCATAGTCCTAGACAATGAGGATCGTCGGTGCAAAGCTAATCTTTGCATGACACGGCTACTGTTCTGAGTTCCATTTCTTCCAATACAGCACAGCACATGTAAGAACAGAAGATAGCTCCAAAGCGCGATACCATTGGAACAAGAGACCTCTGAGGGCCCAAAGGCTTATGTAACGTTAGATCTTTTTTCTTTAAAGGTTTCAACCCAATAGCTCTATTATTGAAGTCAGTGGATGGCTACCAAAATGGCGAATGGTTTGCGGGATAACAATTATTGGGAAACACAATATGTATAGCTTGGGGAAAAGAGAAAGGGGGGAAGAGTTAGAATATTTAAATAATTAAAGAAATGTAACATATAAATTGGGAAGTTTATTTCAAAAGGGGAGCAATGTTAGAACAGATCTAAAACAAAAAAGGTGGGCTATGTGGATGTAATGTAAGGATGCGCTACTTTACTGAGAGGCCAGTAGATAAATAGAACAGCTTCTAATACTGTAATGGGTTTAAAAACATTAATGTTAAAGCTATCCTGAATCTAAGACAAGATCAAGGACTGATTCATATCTGATTTTTACATCAGGAACATTGAGCAGACTGGATGGGTCACCGAAGGAGCCAGCGATGTACCCCTAAGACTGGGGCCAAGTCAGGCTCGCCAAGCTGTAAGCTGCAGCTTCAGTTTTGTGACCACTCTATATAACACACACAATAAGACGCTATGAACTTTCTGGAATCATTGTAGACAACCTCTTATTCTGTATAGGCTGCTTTATTTCCTTCCCTATTCCACATAACATATGGCTTTTCCTTGATATACAACCAGAAAGCATTCCAGTCTGCAAGCTACTGTTTAAATGTATGCCCCCTCCCTGAGTGGTATTGTATATAAATGTCAAAATGAATAAATAAATCATTTGAACCCGAAAGAAATGATTGGAACTGGATTGGAGCAAAAAAATGCCATGACCCTACTAATATCACATACATGTGAACAAGGGTACCTGTAAGCACACGTTTCCTATATGCGGCCCCCCCACCCTGCCCCCCAAATAGTGTTACAATTGTGAACATGTGCATTTTCAACACAAACACAACAGGTACATGGGAAACGCAGACTCATCAAACTAGACTACATAGACACTGTTTCCATCTGGGCCGCTGTGATATGTATAATGTGCCTTTCTGGAGATATGCCACGGTGCCTTTATGGGTGTCTCCCGCAATCCAGAGCCAGCTCCAGATAACAGGTATGCATTATTCAGCGTGCAGGTTTACCTAACACAGATTAACAGGCTGGGTAGTTTCTTTCCGCTGCTCAAGTCTCATGTCTGGACTGCAAGTTTCAGTGTTTATTGTGAGGTCTGTCTAATTGGCTTATCCCAGTGAGGGGTTAATTTGATTCAGATAGCTTCTCCACAAGTACATGAGACAAGAGGGTGATAAGTACAGATAAGCCAACCCAAAACCGCAGGGTGTATTACGTTATCAGGAAAAGGAGAGCTAGGGGTTATATACATGTGTGTGTGTGTGTGTATATATATATATATATATATATATATATATATATATATATATATATATATATATATGTCCCTTTAAAAAAAAGGTCTGGTCTGTAAACGATTGCAACAATTTTTTTTTTTTATTACAAACAGACCTTTTCTTTTTTAACGCATAAAAAGGCCTAGATGAGCAGAACTGTATTTATCATATAGGCCCCTACATACTCTTTAATAAAGGCTCTGCTTGAGACAAATTTAATGTAGTCGTTTAATGTAAAACCTAATTATGAATACATTGGAGGTTATGTATCAAGATCAGTTTTGGGGACCTGAATATGCAAAACGTCAGGGCTACTAAACTGAGATTGGGGACGATTTGGGTTTAAAGATGTTCGCAGGTATGGGCTACTTGCTTAGTGACGTCTATACCTCATTTGCGGAGAAAAGACATTCTCAACACCGATAAACTGTACTCCTATCCGTAGATGTGTTAGATTAGTGGAGTAAAATGTTTCCAGAAAACTTGAATCAATTATTTAAGTATGGAAATGTTATTTTTCCACAAAGCCGCTCTATTTTCTCTTACATAGAGTGACACAGAAGAGAACGTTACACACAGAGTATGCGGAGATGCCTATGTTTACTGTGAGTTCATACCTGCCTTATCTCAGGGTCAGTTAATGCACAGCGGGTACACGGTGTTCACTAAATAGTCATTTACATTACGATAATCCGTGGGGGAGCACGGAGCAGCTCAGCAGGAACAGCTAAAATAAATAAAACAAATAGCACGCCTTTGTCTGCTGAGACACGTTATTAACTGGCCAGCCAAGAAACTAGTATTGTTGGAAGCCATCTCCACCCCATTCTTTATTAATCATTTTTCTATTGTTCCTCTTTTAGAATTTGCCTGCTATTATAGCCACATAGCCATGTTCTAATAAGTCCCTCTATGCGGCACAAACAATTGGGAGTTTAGAACATTAAATTAAGCTGGATTAATGAAAACAGCTGCACGGACATTAATATTTTCTTTCTTTTGGGCATGAGAAATTCTTGAAAAAAATCTGTTAGTCCTTAAGCGATGACGGCCCCTTCCAAAGACCAAAGTCATTCTTTCCAGCAGGGAGGCGCTGGACTGGGCCACGTGTAACAGGCTAGGCTCACTCTAATTACATCTGCTTGTTGAGTTAATGGGGCTTGTATCTTGGTAGAAAATGATTTTTTTATCATTCACACACATACACACACGTCTGAATACAAGCCACTGATTGTGCCATAAAACATTTTTTAAACATTACAACACCCAAAAAACAGATTATCTGAATCGTATAACATCAAACTTGTGTAATCACCTGCCTAGCAGTCAGTGGCTCGGAGATGAGTAGCACATCCTCAGGATCCATGGGGTATGTGGTGCACAGAGATTTGCCCCATCTGAACTGATCCCTGTCCGCGACTTGTGAAGACGAGCGCAGCCTGATAGGCAGGACTGCGGGAGATCATTCTGATCTACGCAGCACACACTTTGAGAAGATGCTTCTGTTTCGGGGTAACATGATCGCTGCCTACATATGTACGCATATTGGCTTGCAGTGCAGAGTCTGGCAAGCATGTGCTTCCCCAAAGTGACAAAATAACTTACTGGGAAGGAATAACCAGACAAATATGGCCCTGAAAATCCCATCTCCCATTGGTTACATATACAGTATAGTGAACTGTGAAAGGTAGAGATTGTAAAATACCCTGCTTATTGCAGTCTATCTGTGCTATATCAGTCAAAGTAGAATTATATTCACAATCAGGGCAAACTTTTCCGCTCTCCATGCCGATCATGAAACGTGTGACCAAACTGCGAGAACGCAAAAAATACATAATATGGGTGCAGCTGTCTTATAGCCTGAACCCCCTTTTCCCATTTTTTGGGTGCTTCGGCTTTATACTTTTATCATGTAGACTGTGGTAATATATCCTAAGAGCAAATATGCCAGACAATGAAAATGTTAAAACGCAGCACTGAAATTATAGTGTGAATATGCATGCATGTAAAGTATATAGGTTATCACCCGGCACTGCCCAAGGAGAAAAAGAAACCATAAAAAAACAGTGGCTATGTGCGGATATAATATTATACACTATCTACAAATAAAGCTGTTCTCTGAGCCAAGCATTGCATCTACCGAGTTGGGAACCTAAAGCATATTCCACATTCACTGGCTGCAAACTGGTGAACGTATTAAAGCCTCGTCAAGTGGAACTGTCACTTTTCCCAAGTCCTGTGCCCAGGACGGAGAATCGACCAGACAACTGTGACCATGCCACGCTGCTGCCCATCTCAGGGTGAAAAGATATCTCAAAGACAATTACACTGATTGCCAGAGGAAAGCAACCACAAGCTACAGGTAGTTTTAATAAACATCTGACGTTATGCTAAAGGCTGACCATGACAGTGAAATTCAAGTATCACTCACCAACATGAAGTGTCCAGTGGATTGTGTTCTGAATTTGGCCAAATTCCTGATCTGACAGATGTTGTCCATTTCAAATGCTGAGTCCACATTTGTAAACAATATGATTATGAACGATCACCTTATGAGTAATCTTATGCCAAAAAATGAAAATAAATCATTGGCTCTGCAGGCACATGTGTTCGATCATCAAAACTGATAACCCAACTAGAGCAAAATTCCATCAAACTTGGGCATATGTTACCCAGACCACCAAAAACTCAAACTCCACTCATAGATATGGAGAACAGATAATAATGTGTCACGCTCAACACAATGCAACTGACACAATATATAAATAACCAACTGTTTAACCAATGCTTCCTTTTACATACTTACACGAGCCCTGGATTATGGTTTTTATAAGCAGAAGAGTATAAACAAGGTCCCTTTATACTAAACGCTTCATTTTAGTAACATCATCAAACCTCAAAGGGGAACTCCCACCATTTATTTACTAGTATTAAATGAAAACTACGTCAACAACAACAAAAAATAATAATATAATGCATTCAGGAAGCTGTATATGTTCCAGCTCTGTTATCTCAGCCCAATCTACAACACTGTGACTCCTTATCATACAGCCTTGTGGTAAACAATGCTATTGCTCCAAGCTATAGTAGTTTTGATAAACTGGTTCAGTTATGCTAAAAATCTTGCATAAAAACTATTCCCTTTAACGTGCTACAGAGTTTTTTCTTCCTGGAATATTTAGAAAGCATGCATGTAAAGTGTACCTACTGTTACACGTGTGTGTAGCGCCATCATATACCTCGGTGCTGCACCATGGGTAAACAGGACAAATAGTACAGAACATACTTATAGACAAGAGGTAAGGAGGACTCTGATCAAACAAGCATTTGCAGTAACTCCCAATAAGCATACATAAGGTCCTACTAACAATATCTGAATGGACATTAAAATACAGATTGGCTGCTACTGAAGAGGAAAATTGTTATCCTGGAACAATTGGTGTTGTTAGCACGTTATGTAACCTATCCCCCTCAGTAGCGTAACTAGCGGGGGGCGGTCCACCCCGGGTGCCCCTCATCACGGGGGTGCCACCACAACGGCACCCCTCAAGAGACGGACAGTAACGCAGGCTCTGTTGGGGAGATCAAGGATCTCCCTCTAACCGGCTTAAAGACAATCAAGAGAGCGGGAGGTCTGTTAATGCAGACCTCCTATCGTGCTCCCGTGCGATGCGCGCGGCAACTGATGCTGTGCGTCGGGATTTGCGGTCATATCCCGGCGCATAACACTGAAGCTGCGACCACCGCCTTCCACCCTCACTGCACCAGAAGGAAGCAGGAGAAGAAGAGCCAAGAGGAAGAACGAAGAGGAAAGGTAAAAAAAAAAAAAAAAATTCAGTGAGAGTGGAATACTAAATGTGGATTAGTAAGTGTGTGAGGGTGATGTGTGTTATGCTGTAGCCTGTACCATTGCCAATGTCTTGTTTATTATATAATTATGGGAGTTATTCTCTAAAGTACATCATAACTCCCATCACTATATACTATGCCAGACATTACATGAATATGAGTATGAGCATATGAATGAGTGATTTAATGTTTGTGAATGAGTGTATATGTGATAGCATGGATGTGTAAGTGTGTCTGTTAGCAATCACACTCCTATCATGCTAAGTCAGTCAGTACATGCTGGAATCTGGGTATGTCTGGGCATGATAGGTAACTTCTTAAAAAAGTAGACTATGCTAGATTATAAAAGAAAAATCAATTTAAATGGTTATTAATTCTGAACATTCCTTCTAAGAAGTACATTTTGGTTATATTTATGGGAAATTAAACCCTTGGGCATTAATGCATAAACTACAGGAAAATGAGTAATCGCAATATATTTTAAACACAAAAAAAGTTAGATTTTTTTTCTCACCTGCCCTTGGTCTTGACTTTGACCATGAATTTTTATAGGCACTAAAGGAGGCCATAAGCTGTCAATCAGGCTGAAGAGTCCTGGGGCTCTGAAAACAATAGCCATACAATTAGCCGTTAAGATGAAAGCAGGGAATGCAGGCTAAGAAGCTTTCTAACCGCCTATCACAGTTCTCTAGCTAGATAATTTCTCTAAACACATACACAGTCTGTCAAATAACTTACAACTTCTAATTACATCACTTTTAAATGTTTAACAAAAATGCTTTTTCAGGGCTCATAAATTGATACATAAGTGCAGACAAAAAGTGTTGGAACTGTTTTACTTTGGTGACTGACCAGCAGGGCTTTGACCACTCAGGTATCGGCAAACATACCCCCATCTGAGAAATAAAGAGTGATCTCAGACTCCAATTGCGAAGTCGGGGTAAAAACACTGCCCTTCCAGGCTGCCCTTCCCTGAATTAGAACTTTGTTCAGAAAGCACTTGGTAAGCAGAGCTTCAGCCTGCTATAACACCCACAAGCTCAGTGCCAGTGATCATAACGGGAGACTACAGTACCAGTGATCATAACAGGAGACTAGAGTACCACTGATCATAACAGGAGACTACAGTGCCAGTGATCATAACAAGAGAATAGAGTACCAGTGATCAAGCCAGGAGACTACAGTGCCAGTGATCATAACAAGAGAATAGAGTACCAGTGATCATAACAGGAGACTAGAGTACCACTGATCATAACAGGAGACTACAGTGCCAGTGATCTTAACAAGAGACTAGAGTATCAGTGATCAGAACAGGAGACTAGAGTATCAGTGATCAGAACAGGAGACTACAGTACCAGTATCAAAACAGGAGACTACACATATTTCAACACTGTATAGCACAGAGGGTCTGTAATATTTTTTCAAGTAATTTTTTTTTTTTTTACGCAGCTGATAAAGCACTTCATTATTCATTTTCTTAGACCTAAGACTTGTCTAATCTGAAGAGGAGACACATGAGTTAATAGTCTGCCGTGCTGTCAGTGTGCTGTTTCCTCATACTCTGATTCAATATTCAAATTAGCCACGTGTACGACACACCGAAAGGTGCTCCATGCCTTTTCATTTGGTCTTCTCGCACAATGGATACGTGAAAAAGACACAATGCAAAATGTATTTGACAAAATGTTACTAGATATAGTTTATCCATTTCAAGAAACATCTGGTGTTTTTTTTATCTGGCATGATAAATAGTTACACTGTAACTTTATGTCACAGTCTACCCACATTACTATGCTTGAATAGGTATAATGGATTGCAATCTTTCAAAACTATCTAGGTCCATTGCAATCCAGTATTCGTCAGTTAGCCAAATTTGCTTTTTCTTTCTTTCCATGGTTAGCACCATATAACTCAATACTTTCTATAATTAAATATTATCGGTAGCTGCTCATTCACATACTAAGTATCTGCCAGGCACACGTTCCATAACTGCCACAATATTTCTTCCCAGAGGTTGGGTTCTGAACTGACCCAGTGGTGCCTTTAGTGACCACACCATCCATTACATGTACAATTCATATGTTGTGGACCTGTACAGCCTGTAGCCAACCACACATGAAATGCATACACGTCTTGGAAAAAACGTCACGTGTGTTCATCCTAGCGGTGCCTTCTCAGGACACTGACATGGGAGCTGGCTTATCAGGGCAAGAGTATCAGAGGCGACTAGGAGCTCCACTGTTTGTTTCACACGGAAAGGGTTATTTTGTGAAAACTGATCTTCATAGGAGTATTCCTTCAGGTAACTCAGGTATATATTCAAGCTGCTGTTGTGTAGGAAACAATATTTAGATGTATTTAAGATGTCACACCCCACCCGAAACAGGTTGCATACTTAGCTGGTGTCATATAAATAAATCATATGACATCAATAAGTTGATAAATCACCCCAACACATTGTATATTACAGTTCTGTTTGTAATGTTGTTGATACAAAAAGGATAGGATCTATGTACCCCTTGATCCATGTGCACGTGATATATATATCACTGTGGAATCCCTCAATGTATTCATGTTCACTCAATATGAACAAGCCAGCTGTGTCCAATATAGTCTCTTCTCAGCAAGGAGGTTATGGCTATAAAGTAAGGCAAGGGGATTACAATGTAGCCCCTGTGTTAATCATTTCAGCACCATATTATATGCATTCGATTATAGAAACCACTACAGGTAAGCAAGAGAAATTTGTCAGAATTCACTTCTACTAAATGAACAGAGAGGTAAAAGGAGGTGTGAATGAATAATGGGCTAAAGGGGCAGCTGCTTTAAGGGATTTTTGCATCAGGGCCTTCCGTTTGGTGGCCTTCTGCTGACGCACCAGGGCTGCTAACTGGAATGGTTTGGCCATTCAACAGCACTAGGAATTACGTTTCTAATACTGCATTAACTTACAAAAGTGTTACATTCAGCAAAGGAACAGCAAACATAATATAGTAGATGGGTTTCCTTGTAATGGTGTGATATCAATAACTCCCTAATAGATAGATTACTCAACATATGACAATAAAATGAAAGAAAAATATATTCTCAAAGTATCCTGACCTTCCTTTGGTGGTCCTCTGTAGGATCTTCATGCCAGACACAGAGCATGTTTTTCCTTCCCATCTCCTGCTGTACAACTCTATATCTGCTGCAGTACAGTCTGGGGACTGTACATGGACCTCGCTGAACATCCCATAGGCATCCTGGACGAGAAGGCACAACCTGCAAAACAAGGCCATAGGCATTTGGTAAAGACAACGCAAGCAGGTAGACCAGAACCGTCACTCAAGAACTATAGCATATGTATATCTAGTGTGTTTATTGGGATGGCAAAAAAACTAAAATAACTAAGAAAAAAAGGCATATCATGATATTAGTAGGCAAAGTATTACTAGGCGCTATTTCTTTACAAACATTTTTACACATTTTAAAAAAAATCCTTTATAGACTCCATATATTTTGTATGTGGAACTGCCCCAGCGTCCACCTCCAAAAAAAAAACTGCACACGCAAATATGGTCAACGCCGCAAAACATTCAGGTATGTATTCTTCTTCTTTAGCTGCTTCTAAAGCATGAACTGAGCACTTAGTATAAAATATTGAGTGCATTAGTAAATTAATGGTTAGATCATTCAAAAACAGTGGGTGGATTTCAGCATTAAATGCAACTGTTTATTCCGGAAAGTATTTAAACACCGCTCTGAGAAAATTTGTAACTAAAAGTAGCATTATAAAGATCATTCCCCATATTACCGAAGGCGATTACCCTTCACAGAAATCATGTTCTTGAACTCCCTTTTACTATTTAAATGTTTCTATCATATCCCTCATCTCTATTCTTTCCTCCAAGATATATGGAGGAAAGATTAAACTAGATTTTATTTGGAGGATGCAATTAATATTTTGTCACCTAATACAAAGTAATATACAGAATAGTGATGGTTGTTTCTGAGCATCCTGCCACAGTTTTTGTCATTTTTACCACCAAAGATTTCCCTTTTCCATGTTTGATGTACCTACACACAGGTTCACATAATGCAGGCTATGTGACCCTGCTGGGCAGTTTGGTTAATGGGAGCAGTGCACCCATCTTATAACACCCTTGAATAAAAGTTAGCTTAGGATTTCCTCTATAGAATAGGTGCCACTGTGAATAACTCAATTTATGCTTGGCAACATTGCCTGATTACAATCATATATAGTTCCATTTATAGTATCCCCTTTGATAGTATTCTATATTGTGTATACAGATTACAGTAAGAAAGTTGGACATACTGACACGTCCTAAGGGCCACTGTGGCACCTTTTTTTTGTAGATGTATCAGTAGATCCAATGGTAAAGCAATGGGTTAACAATGAGTCATTTGTTCACCACCGGCAGTATGATAGAGTCAGGGTGTTTGGTGGAGTTGGAACATACATAGACAACTAGTATTCCACTGCCTGAAATATTAAATAAAACCTGATTTAAAGAAAAAGGAAAGCATAATATTTTTGAAATGATAAAAAAGTTTAGTGTCAGTTCCCCTTTAATCTGAGTAACGAGGCCCTGAAAACAGAGATGTCAGGTCACCCTGCGTCTAAAACAAACATACAATTGAGGGAGCTCATGTAACTATCGGTATGGAATCAAGAAGCAATATACTTATATTTACATATAAATAAAAGTGACCTTTACTGTAATACTTATTACATTACATATAAAATTAAGCTTTGTCCCAAAATTGCCACATATCCTCAGTAATAAAAGTTTAACTGAAAAAGCGTGTATGAAAGCATTCAATAATATAATACACCTAAAAAAGCACAGTCATGCAGGGCAAACACTGCCAACTAAACACTGTCTTAACGATTACTGTAAGACATCCTAGTAAAACCTTCCGCACAGACGCACGAGAAGCTGAAAGAAAACATAGTTTAACAAGACTCCGGGGCCCGGTAATCACTGCGGAAAGTGGCATACAGTAATATCTATTATGTTTCCTGAATAACTCAAAAAGGATTTTATTTGTCTCCTTTGTTTCTGGCCGTGGGTTTTAAAGGGACAGTGCAGTCATCATATGTCTGTTTTGCAAATGCATGGTGGGATTCTGCTGAATGCCCTCATGTGTATTCTTTCTTTCCTCTGCACCCCTCAGCTATTTGCAGGTAGGAGAGGAGCCTGAACACATCTCCCCGCATGTGATATACTCATCTCCAGTTAGCGCCAACACTGGCTCAGTGACAGCAGACCCCCGGACATATAAGCGGCAAGCGTTTCCACTGATTTCCTGCTCCAGTCAGCCAATCAGTGGAAACAAACACCTGATCACCCTCCTCCTCCATGGTCTGACAATTGCTTTTTTCCCTTTGGCTGTGTGTTGCGTTATTTTGAGAGGACAGCAAATTTACACTGTTATACAGGCTGTACACTCACTACTTTACATTGTCATTTCTTCAGTGTTGTCACATGAAAAGATATAACAAAATATTTACAAAAATGTGAGAGGTGTACTCACTTTTGTGAGATACTGTACTATATATATATATATATATATATATATATATATACACACACAAACACTACTGTTCAAAAGTTTGGGATCACTTAGAAAGAAATTTTAGCAATTAAACTGACATAAAATGAATCAGAAATACAATGTAGAGATTGTTAATGTTGTAAATGACTATTGTAGCTGGAAACAGCTGATTTTTTTTTTTGCGAATATCTTCATAGGCGTACAGATGCCTTTTATCACTCTCATCACTCCTGTGTTCAAATGGAACGTTGTGTTCACTAATCCAAGTTTAAGTTTAAAAGGCTAATTGATCATTAGAAAACCCTTTTGTAATTATGTCAACAGAGCCAGGAATTGTCCATGAACACAGCACCCCAAAACTTTTTAACAGTAGTGTGTGTATAATTATATACACACATATACACACACACAACCCCATGACCTTTGCTTGCCTTTAATTAAAAAAAAAAACAAAAAACGTGCGTGACTATGGCCCTCGGGGGGTTTCACTTATGTTCAGTGGTTCTGTCGTAGTAAGCCGCTGGTGTGCATGCGCACACATACAGACAATGCTGACACTCCCAGCTCAGTGAGCACACACAAGCTCAGACAATGTCTACAGTGTTCAAGTTCATCAACTTGTCAGGTCAGGTTTTAAGGTGGAGTGCCCTAACCCAGTTTCAGTACTCTGCAGGCAATCTGTGTTATTAATGCCAATTGCTGTCTCCCAGCTCCCCCGTGCATGGCGTGCTCTATCTACTCCATGATCAGACCTAGAGACGCTGAGCACACCGTATACCCTCATACAATCACGACTAGGAAGAAAAAGTGGGGCTGCGTGAAAATACTTTTTTAAACAAACCACAGATTGCAAAATGTTCCAAAGTGAGTAGTAGGCACGGACATGGAAAGGCTATTTTTGTTTTCTCTGACATACATCTAGATGATATCTTTCCTTCCAGTTTTTAGTTCAGCCAGTGTCGTATTGGTGTTAATTGGCAAATATTTACCTCGTAATATTTTGAAAGCAAGAATATTGCATAATTTGTTCATGCCAGGCTAGAGTGGGAGGAAGAGATGTGTGCATTCTTTAAGGATTACTGATCCTGGAGTAAACTAACTCAACATGTATACAAGATGAGAAAACTTCAGGGAAGAACACGCTGGGGTGTCTGTTGGCACTTTCTAAATAACAAAGAAGAAAAAATATTAGGGAAATGTCTAATAACAACTAATGCTCCAATTGTACATACATTGGCTGCTTATTTTAATTCTCTGTGCATCTCATATTGTGATGTTTAGTGATGAGTGTTGTTGGGGAAAACATCAGATTCTGAAACACATGGACCAACAGGTATAATATTACTTAAAAGGCTGCAGCCTATAATGGCGTTACATAAACCAATAAAATAACAATTAAAAGGGGAACCCATTTCCCTAATGCCTTATTCATACGTCATTTAAGCTTCTCTTTTTTGTTACTTTTTTGCTCTCCATACATTAAATAGGAAGTTTGTACTGTTTTACATCTTGCATAGTACTTGTGCGTCTTTTTGCTGCAGTTTAGTATAATTTAGGACACGTTTCCATCCTAGAGAGCAAAGCATTTGAAAGGTTTTTATGGCATATTTGTATTTTATTGTACATCTTACTGCTTACTGGAGAATGGTGGAAATGCCTAAAGTATACTTAACCCCAAGGCACTTGTTTTCCAATGTCCAATGATGAATGAAGTCTTCAGGTTAAGATACCCTTCAAGGTTATGTTTTCCATTGAACTGGAGTCTTTGGAAATAAATAAGCTGACTTAACTGTGCTCAAGCAGGTACATGATATAAATCTACTGTGTTACCGGACTCCGTGGCTGGAGGCTGTATATACTGTATTTTTCCAAAAGAAGGTACTTTAAAGCTTCTTAGAATGCAGTCCATGAGCCGGTTATATTGGACCTTAATAAGAAAAAACTAATTCTCAAGATGTTCAAATTCAGCATGACATATAAGCTAGATGAAGGTACGTGTGATTAAAAGGAGGCAGAATGGCTTGAAATGTAGCCCTACGTTGAATATTAAGATCAGGTGGGGGTTATGGCTCTGATATTGGCACTGCTTATAGAGTTGGTGCCTATGGAATGGTGTACTAGACAGATTGTACAGTGCAATAAATCTAGCCCTGGTCATATATCTCCACATTTTCTCATAGACTATAAAATACAACCCTAATGTTTCCACAGATAACAGATCCAACTCATTACGCATTAAGGCAAAGCTGCCTGTGACTCAGAGAGCTGAATCTGAGTCTCACGAGGGGGATGGGGGGGTCAGGTGAACATGGAAGCCTTCATGATCTTGCACCTGAAACTAAACCGAAAGTGTTTACCACACCCCACTCAATTATTATACAGCTTAAGGAATTCTTGTTTCCCATTTCCTTTCCCAAGTACATCACTGTATACTATAATTACTCTGGTATGCTACTTAAATTTGTTTGTGAATGCAGTTCTTCCAAAACAAGACTTTTTTTTCCCACTCGCCAAGACTGCCCAATATCAGGTGTCGCATAATATTGATATGTCAAACGACAGACAGGAACTAAACAATAGACTTGTGAATTTGGATTCGTACGAAATTAACATTTAACACATTTTGGTAATTTGAGTGATTTGTAGGAAGCCACAAAAACGAGGCAAGACCCCCCATGAATCGCATGAAAATGAATAATTCACTCGTGCTCTTTTATGCTCTCATTTTTGTTCATTCTAGTTCATTCTTACACTCATGTTCATTCTCTCACGTTTTCTAAATGTTTCCCTACCTTCTCTGCCGACCAATTCTTCTTCCATCTTATCTTCTCTCTTCCCTTCTCTGTTCATTTTGCCCTCACTTGAACTCGGGGTAATATGGATGCATTTGCTGTGACACCATCTCCCTGATTAGAGGATTGGGGAGAGGATGCCCCCGCAAGTGCCACCATTTTGGCAGAAGTCCCCGTTGAGTTATGTCCACTGAAATGTAGACGAAATAGTAGATTGAAGATAGCAGAGAAGATAGAAGATGATGCGGAAGCGGTGGGCAGAGAAGGTAGGGAAACATTTACAGACCATGAGAGAGAGTGAATGTGGGCACCTGGCAACAAATTTTGTTCCTCAATTCAAAAAAGCTCCCTTGAATTTTGGCAGAACCCAACAAAAAATTGTCTGAATTGTTTTTGGGTACATTTGCTTATGTCACAACAAAGAATTACAGCTATAACAAACCATTTTCAATGCCTGGCGCACACACCACATTTTCTAGTAAACACGTAATGTATCAGCTACACAAAAATTAATGTCATTGTGTTACCCCAGATGATAGTAAAATATGTGATGAAGAAATACATAACGCAGGATACATATGACAATGTTCTGGTGCAATTCAAATGACAAGTAATATGATAAAAGCCAAAAATTGGGACACTTGCAGGAGTTGCCTGTATTCTAACAGTGTGTGTGTATTTTGATTTTTTCAAATCCCTAAAATGGGGCAATATACATTTGCAAAACCTGTTCTCCCAAAACACAGCCCTATGTTAAAAATCTAGTATTTTGTATAACCATACCTGAAATATGTAGACAAAGTGCCCCAGGCAATTACGTGTTTTTATATACAAGCAGTAATTGCTTTAAAAACAGAACATTCTGTATTTGTGTTCATAAATCTTCTCCTTTGTTGCCCGTAAGCTTTCATATACAGATGTCATAAGTTAATGCACAGGAGTGTACCTGGACCTGACAACGTTTCAGAGGTAATTTTATTTAACTGCTTCTTGAGCCTTCTCTGTGTCGTGTTTTAAGAACACCCATAGCAGAGATAAAATATTACGTACTCTGCTGCACGATGTTGAGAACATATACCGATCAAGCAAGCCTTGATTATTTTAATAAACAGTCATAATGGCAAAACAGACCCAACACTTGAAAATGAGATTTTGTGAAGCATCCTCCTGTACACCGCTTCCAGTCCTTAGTTAATTTAGTAAAATCATTATCTTACCTTGAAATATTTGCCTTAATACAATAGTCAATGTATGTAATACAATATACAATGAGGATAGGTACACACCTACATTGAATCTAAGACAAGACCAATGACCGATTAAGATCCGAGTCTTTACAGTAGGTACAATGGGCACAGTAAATGGGTTGAATGGTCCTTATCTCTCATCAAAGTCTGCTTTTCTATAATGGGGTTCAGTTTATTCTGCTCTATAAACTACTTATTTGATAAAAAGCAGCCTTTGTAACTAAAACCTGTGTTATATGTCAATCAAGATATACACAAGAAAACCTGACACTGAAGGAACAGGCAGCACAATAACAAGGCGAAAACTACATGTCAGTCATCCAAACTCGCTGTGACAAGGCAAGACGCTTTGCAGGGGGGGAAACTAAATGTTTGCCTTGCTGGAGAGGGTTTGGAATAGTTCTAGGCGCATTCCTCCATGGGCTTTGTAAGGCTTTCTTGCTTTGCTTCCCGTAGGAGTCTCTTCTCCTCCTCCTCCTTGTTTATGTCCTCCTCAGTGTGCCATTGGCTGTGCCCAGAAGGGGTGGAAGAGTCAGCGTGTAGGAGCACATGGGGAATGTTTACAAGCTCTCCGGTAGCTGTTCTAACCAAATTCCAGGAATCAAAGACAGTTACACCCCTGCCCCCCTCCCCATCCCCTTTATATATATATATATATATATATATATTTATATTTTTTCCTTCTCTTACAGGGTCAATATGTCATCTCCTGACAGGCACTAAAAGATCACAGAGGGCAAGATCCTTCCTTTACAGTCCTATAGGGAGAGCTGACAAGACACAGAGTGGGTGGGGAGGCTTTGCTCTCATTCTTACCAACCACAGCACAGGGAAAGCTGATAAACAGCACACTCTGGAAACCAGATACAACAGTACATTGTGTTCTTTGACTGAAAAACAAGTAGGCTGCTCACAGCTTTAAGTAAACAGTTAATCCTCCTGTTTATCTTTTTTTCTGCTGTGACTGATATGCAACTTGCCTTGTATCAAACACCGCTGAAAGTCTGCCTTTTTCTTTCACACTAGAGGTCAGATGTTTGATGCATGTAATGGTTAACCCATGTTCTGAACGGCCTGAGGTTATTTTCAGTAACACCAGGATTATTATCTTTAAAAAATGGAAATAATGTAATAGTTTTTTTCCTTAATAAATGGTGAATAAAGTTGGATGTAACCCAACTAAATCAATTAAATAGTTTATCTGTAAATTGGAAGTTATCCATCGAGCCAAAATAAGCCCAGTAAACATAAAGCCCTCCATACCACCTGCTTCTGTTTAAATATTGCATTTTATGCATAGCCGAATTGTACCCTGCTGCTGAATCTGTTGGCATCAAAAAATATAGTACGTGTTTGATTACAGGATGATCCCACATATTTTGATCCTAATACAAAAAAAGAAGAAGAAAAGGCTTGAATATAAGAAGAGTGTTGCTCTCTCACACTCTCAGTCAATGTCTCCCTACCTTCTACGCTGACCACTTCTGTGTCCCTGTCTACTTTTCAACAGCCTCTTGTTCTTCTTTCTTCATTCAATTCTCCACGGTATGAGTTCCATTTTTCCAGTACTTCATCAAAAGTGCACAGCCTCCGCAAACCCACCCTGTCCCCCGATTGGAGAAATGGCTGAGAGGCTGCCCCTGTTGTGCGCTCTGCGGCTCCGCCGTTTTGTGGAAGTACTTCAAGAGGCCAGAATAATGCAGACAGATTCGCAGAGAAAGAGAGGTGCTTCTCTTTCTTCATGAATCTGTCTGTAATAGTGTGGCCTCTTTCAGTACTTCCACAAAAGGACAGAGCGCACAACAGGGGCAGCCTATCAGCCATTTCTCCAAACAGGGGACAAGGTGTGCGTGAAGAATCCGCCCTTTTTCAGGAGTACCTGGATAATGCAGCTGATACCAGGGAGAGTAAAGAATGAGATGAACAAGAGATGAAGGAAGAGCTGTGGAAAAGAAGTCAGGTACAGAGAAGTGGTTGGCGGAGAAGATAGGGAGATATTGAGGCTAACAAATGAGAGAGAAGTGTGAGAAAGTGTAAATGAGGGTACGTGACAAGCCCCTAGACTTAGTCAGTGGTGCCATAGATCTGAGCAAAGAGAAAGACTTATGGACAGAATCTGAATAAAAGACAACCTAGGATTATAAAACAAGGTCGTCGTGCCCCCCCCAAAAAAACCCTTGCCCTATAATCAAGCAAATATGGTAATAATCGTGCTTCAGATAAGCACCCCTCATATATATGAGCAGGCTTTGACAAAAATACTTAGCTGCCACTGCTTTCAGTTATATATGCCGACATATTCCATAGCTTTGCACAACAAGAACACACACTCAGAGCTGCACCAAGGCTTGTGCACAGCAACCAGACGCTCTAAATACCAGGGGCGGATTGGGAAGGGAACGCAGCACGAGGGCTGAACCAGCACAAACATCATGCTCAGCCCCCTCACAATTGACATTGTCTTTACAGTTGGTGCGCCGGATGTCACTAACCCATTCAGTGTATTGCTGTTCTGGGGGGGGGGGCAAGCATATCACTGACAAGCACAAAATAGCAAGAACTGGTTGTATGGACACAAAGAAAGATGGCATTGGTAAGCTGTTTGGGTGGTGACACTTTAGGTACTGGGTGACATGTTACTTGGTAAAGTTGGGGGGGTAAAAAGAGTTAGAGTAGTGTTCAACTCTTGTTCAACTGTGGTTAGCAGTGTTATGTTTGTTAAGGAAAGTAGTTAGCAATGTAGCCACACTCATCTGGGGGCACCAAAAATTATTGTGCCCAGACGTCAGTGACCCTAGGATTAAGAAACCACAGGTGGGCTGAGAATCACTAGGAATGGTAGTCAAACTACAAGTAGAATGTTAACGTCTTAATGACAACTTTTGATATTATATGATATGGATGAGCATTATTTGGCAGGAAAAAAAAACAAAGATCTTTATTTCACCTCTGTTTCCCAATTATGAAATCTATTTCTGGATAATAGAAAAAAAAATATTCCTGTAAAATAAAGCAATGTAATGGTTTTCAGGTATTTCCAACCAGGATGAGCTTGTGTCTCCCCTCTACCGCTCCATGTGAGGTTGGTATGGCCTGCACATGCACAGCAATAAACAGCTGTCAAAGCTGCTTCTATATACAACAACATGGCCTGAAGTTCAGCAAAAACAAAAAAAGACAAGGTTTTCAGGAGATTTTAACATTTCAACTCCCTGAATGGCCATCCATTATTAAGGGTAAACCTCAGGAAGCTTTTTCCGCAAGGCAGACTGAACTGTAAAATTATCAGCGAGGAGCGATATCAAAAACAGATCATTATAAACAGAAGTTATAGTTCAACATAGAGTGGTAGATCAGTGGACCAGTGTTCAAGCATAAGAGGTAGAAGTTAATACAGTAAGGAAGTGCAAAAAATTAATAGGTATAGGCAATTTTTTACCTATATTAAATGTACATTGTATAAATGTAATTATACGATACATTTTTCAAAGGGTCTGACTAAACAAGAACTGACAAACCGATACATTAGATAACGAGAGACCTAATCGCAAGTTTACAACCTACCGCACATTATTATCTCTTTGTATGCATTGTAACCTCCACTACTGCAGCTGCCAAATACACAATGTATCAGTACCTGTGAAATGTAACAATGTAACACTTCACAAGTGCACAGCCACTCTCTACTGTCCCCAAACAAGCAAATCAACAAGGTGCTTATGGAAATAAGAGTCCAGAAAAATCAAAAAGCAACAATAGTATAGAACGCCTAACACAGTGGTAAATAGATTGTGTGTGTCTGATAATGCACAGACTTTGGTACACATGCTCATCTTAAAATCCTTTACTTCCATGGTATCTAAAAATAATATGTAAGTACACCAAAGGCACAGTATCTTAATAATGTCGGTAATAAAGAAAAGTCCAGAACACTTGCATTGACAATTCCACCTGCACAACTACACTCTTTAAGGGTAACATGCAGGCCAGGAATGCTGTGTTTTCCTGCCAGAATACAAGCAATTTTATTTTATTTTTTTTAACCAAGATGCCTATGCTTATACTGGTGTATCCAAAATGGTGTCCTGTTTGTGGTCCTGGAGGCCAGTACTTGTGCACCTCGGTTCTCATCCTCCCCTTCCATAACACTGAGTGTCTCCTGTTCTCCACAACGAAATAATGTTAAATGAATCAAATATTAGTTATGGTCATTATAAGAGCATAACGGCAAGGAAGGGCATTATTTGACTACCTGAAAAGGCAACATTCAAATTGTGCATAAACCACTATGGGCTGAATAAATAAATAATTACCCGGTTCTGAAATGTGTCTTATTATTGGGATTTAAAGAATATCAGCATTCTATATTTGTATTTTAGTTTAACATTCACAGAGCACAGATGACCTAAAAAGACATAATCTCCAAAAACCATCCACTTACATTCCTATCACATGACCGTTCTAGAGCTCTTAAAAGCTGCTTTGTGTGCATATGTACATAACCCTCTTTGGGTCAGCAACATATGTAGATGTATTAACAGAGGATTGCAGGTTAATCAAGTTCTGAATGTTTCTGGTGTGCCAATGACTCTACTTATACATTATAAGCATGAAAGAAGTCAGGGTTATGCAAATACATGTCTCTGACAGCCAATCATTCCATGATGGTTTCCAGTAAAATAAGAAAAATAAAAAGCTTTTAGTTGACAATCTATCCTATAAATTTGACTAAAGTGTTCATCTCTTGTCAAACAAAGAATGTGTACTTTACATGTACAGGGAATATATAGAGAGGAAAATCCTGCTTCCAACACAAAAAGACAGGGAATCTGTTGTTCAAAGGCACATAATGAGTAGATGAACAAGGTAATATACAGCCATTTAATAAGAATAATTTATCTATTACTTATTGATTTGTATAGTGCTGTCATATTCTGCTTCGCTGTATGATGGAACATTAAGTGTTGGGTTCCAAGCAACACAACGACTTTGAGCATGCAAGAAAGTGAGTGCATACATGACCCATACATGTAGCTGACCTGATACAGCTGAACAACAACTCCCATGGTTCTTATGAGACGAAACATAGCCAAAACCTGATGAAAAATCATTTTAGTTAAACCACTAGTGGAATGCGACCTGTTGGCTTGACAAAGTTGACACAGACCTCATCATTAAATGTATGTAGGAAACGTAGCTATACCTCTGCAGACGAGACAAAAATACATAATAAGACAATACACAGAAAATAAGTCGGTGGGTGTAATACAGAAACATAGGCACAGTACCGATACAGAGGATGCTATATGGGTCGAATGGTAGTTTTCTGCCGTCAAATTCAATGTTTCTATTAAAATTTTAAACACAGCTGAGCTTAGGGTTTTTAGTGTTCTATGTGAACTAAGTCTCCGGCATGAACCTGCTTGCTAAAACAGGAGAGAACCTCATGGAGGCAGCCCGGAGCAGCTATGTGCACTACGCAGCTGCCTAGTATGTTGTAGTGGCAGGAAACAGAAAGATGTACAGTAAAGTGCAGTGCCCTCCAGTAATATTGGCACCCTTGGTAAATACAAGCAAAGAATGCTGTGAAAAAATGTCTATTGTTTAACCGGTTGATCGTTTCTTAAAAAAAAAAAAATACGCAAAATACTCTGCCCTTATGGATATCAAACAATTGCAAATACAACGTTGGTAAGGAGAATACATGGCAAGGGATCCAAGATGATTCCTCCATACAGAATCTCCCCACATCCTTCACATTTCAAGCTTGATGTTGGTGGACTCTTCTCGTCAGGTTTTCTATGGGGTTCAAGTCAGGGGACTGGGATGGCAATGGTAGGACCTTGATTTTGTGATAAGGAAACAATTTTGTGTTGATTTTGAGGTATGTTTTGGATCATAGCCCTGCTGGGGGATTCAACCATGGCCCATTTTAAGCTTTCTGGCAGAGACAGCCAGGTGTTTAGTTAATATCTGTTGATATTTGCTAGAGTTCATGATGCCACATAACCTTAAAAAGTGGGTGTGAGGTACTTTTCCATATGGCTACCTTTCTGTATACGTCAAACCCACCTCTGGTATTTATTACCAAAAAGCACTATTTTGGTTTCATCTGCCCATAGAACATGATCCCCTTTTAAAGTTCCTGTAGTGTCTGGAGAACTGAAGACGGCTGGTGATGTAGGCGATGTCGCACTGTAGTTATGGAGACTTTCTGACCCTAAGACGCAATTAACTTCTGCAATTCTCCAGCTTTTGGGATTGGATATTTTTTGGCCACTCAAACCATCCTCCTCACAGTGCATTGAGACAATATAGACTCACATCCTCTTCCAAGTTAATTCACAGCATTTTCTTAATTATTGCCCCGATGGTGGAAATGGATTTGCTATTTTCTTATAGTCACGTCCTATTTTGTGAAGCGCAATAACCTTTTGCCACACATTAACACTATATTCCTTGGTCTTAGAACGACCTACGTATTACCCAACAATGATACCTCAGTAAAACAGGTTGAACTATTTCCGGTTGATATCACCCAGACTTACTGAAAAAATATATATTTATGGAAATATACACTATGGACAAAGTATTGGGACATACTGCTTTATTATTGAATTCAGGTGTCTCAATCAGGCCCATTGCCACAGGTGTATAAAATCAAGTACCTAGCCATGCATTCTGCATTTACAAACATTTATGAAAAAATGGGTCATTCTGGAGAGCTCAGTGAATTAAAGTATGGTACTGTGAAAGGATGCAACCTTTGCAATAAGTCAGTTCGTGAAATTTTATCCCTGCTAGATATTCAACAGTCAACTGTAAGTGGTATTAATGGAAAGTGGAAGTGTTTAGGAATGGGTGGAGAAGGGATAAAGATATGGGGCTGTTTTTCAGGGGTTGGGCCCATTAAGTGAATGGAAATCTTAATGCTTTAGCATACCAAGACAATTTGGACAATGCTATCCTTTCAATTTTGTGGGAACAGTTTGGGGAAGGCCCTTTTCTATTTCAGCATGACTGTACCCGGAGCATAAAGCAAGTTCCAGAAAAATATGGTTGGATGTGCTTGGTGTGGAAAAACATGACTGGCCTGCACAGAGCCCTGATCTCAACCCCATGGGACTGGAACGGAGATTGTGAGCTAGGCCTTTTCATCCAACATCAGTGCCTAACCTCGCAAATTCTCTACTGGATGAATGAGCAAAATTCTCCAAAATCTTGTGGAAATAGTGGAAGCTGTTATAGCTCCAAAGGGGGTCCAACTACATGTCAATGACTAGGTATTTAAAATGTCGCTGTTGGTGTAATGATCAGGTGTCCCAATTCTTTTGTCCATATAGTCTACTCCAAATATATTTTTCTCATATGAATTCACAGGAGTGCCAATGCTTGTTCGATACATTTATTTCACAACGTATTTTTTTTTTTTTATAAATCTGTGTTATGTTTGCCATTATTTGATAGTAGGAGTACTTTTATTTTTGTAAAGGTTAAACAATAATTTTTCCCAACATTCTTTGCTCATATTTACCAAGGATGCCAATATTAGTGGAGGGCACTGTATGAAGGAGAAAACACCCAACCACCAGTACTGATACTTCAGTACAGCTCATCTGTTGGTTTTGTAAATGTATCCATACTTCAAAACTAGTTACTAAAAAAGTGCATTAAATCACAAAAAGGAAGACAATAATCCCAAACATGTGGCAGAAAGAGGTACAGATGAAAGAAATGCAAGATGTGCGCCAGGACTTTACTTCTGCTGTGCAGAAACCACGGCTGAGGGGTTTAATTCACTAAAAGAAGAATTGACAGTAGAATTTTCAGGAGTTGTTGTTGCTTCAGCTCCCTCACTTCACTACTCATTATGAAGAGCCAACACTGGCAGGTCCCCCCCAACCTCCTCAATGAGCAAAGGAAATGTCACTGATTTACCTATACATTATACAGGGCCAGCAAAGCACTTTCTTTGGCAGAAGCACACTGGGGTTGGACTCTCCACATAACCAATAATGAAGTCAAGAAGTTGAAACCACAACTGTCCTGCTATCTCTCTTTGGTAAAGTAGAGAATATGCCTCTTCCCACTCATGTACCCGCTAGTACCTTATACCTCTACCCTAATATCCTATGTCCACTCTAGAATATCCCCTAACTCTAATGTACCACAGGCTAAACAGTTGGGTGAGAATTAATATACAATACTGTTTAAAAAATCTAAAAATAAAATAAAAAACATTATGATTTGTGATCTAACTCTTAATGTATTGATTCCATCTAAAGAAAGGCTTTTTCATCCATACAGTAGGTTTAACCAAGTACAGCTTTTAACGATAACTTCAGCAATGGAAAACAACGTGCGTGAAATTAAATATATATGTTGCTGTATCTATTTAAATACACCCATCAGACATATATCTTGTGACAGGCTAATAGATTACAGTTCACACAGGGCTAAGCCAGTCAGCACAAATATAAAAGACAGGAAGAACTGGTAATCATGCAAAATAAACTTTTAGACATCAGTTTAGGACAGTACACGAGGCTATTTGAGGAGAAGTGAAAGCCAGCAAGCAAAAGTCTGCACGCACATACATTACTGACACATACTGTAACGCTAGCTGTAAAACGAAAAATGTATGCAGCACAGAAGTACTTTTCCAAAGTTACCCCTTGGGATCAACAATGTTATTTTAATTGAAATGTCATCATTCCAGAAACTCTTTCCATCAACAGGAACACGGAGACGTTCTGAGGACAAGGCCATATCATAATTCCAACATTAGCTCTTCAGGGTGACTCCCCTGAATGTAAACTTGCAAAACATTTTACAGTGTTTACCTAGAACAGTGTGTATTTATGCACTGTATATAGATCTACATAAAGATCTATAACTTTATAGCTACAAGGCACAGATTTAGTCATCTAGAGAAAAAAGCCTTAAGGTTAGAGAAGCCATGTATTTGGTATATAATGATTGAGGGAGATTAACAGGATTAGGACACATATTTTGCTCTCAAATCAGTATTTATCGCAGGAACAAAAACACTAACCTAATTAGCTATTTAAAGGTATGCTATTCCCTAGAGCGGGACTGGTCAACCTTTTGGTACTTCCGATACCTCAAACAACAACTCTTATAAATGCTAAAACCTCAAATCCCCAAATCGCAACTTTCGCCGGTAGATTTTTCAGAAGCAATGGAAATATTGAAGAATGCCTGTCAAGATCAGGTCCCATAATTGCTTTCTATAGCTGAGGTGAGGAAGACAATGTATCAATGGAATATATTAGAATTATTCAGGTGCACTGTGTTAGCAAACCACAACAAAATAAAACCTGTTGAGAATACAAAACAAAATTGAAACAATATTTGTTGAGAATAACATGTTATGTGGCTAACTAGCATTGGGTAGCTTTCGTGACCACATGAAGAAGAGACATAAACTGCCTCAAAAGCTTGCAACCTAACGGAGTTCAGGTTTACTGAATTGTCAATGGACTATAATGTGATTTATCTGTTAACCCGCTTAAATGCACAATGTAAACTGAAGTTCTTTATAAAGGAAACTGCTTCCGATACAAGGCTGTCCCGAAAGACTGAGTCATGTGATCACTGTGATAACCAAAGTTTTCTTCTACCCCCGTTTTTTTTTAATTATTATTATTGATGTATCCAGTAGAGCCTTTGCGAGGTCAGGCACTGATGCTGGACAGTTCATCCCAAAGGTGTTTTTAATGGGGTTGAGGTCAGGGCTCTGTACGGCAGGTCAAGTTCTTCCACAACAAACTCATCCAACCATGTCTTTATGGACCTTGCCAGTCATGCTGGAATAGAAAAAGGCCTACCCCAAATTGGTCCCACAAAGTTGGAAGCATAGCATAGTCCAAAATGTCTTAGATTGCTGAAAGGGACCCTATTGAATACCTTTGGGATGAACTGGAAAAGAGATTGTGAGTCCGGCCTTCTTGTCCAACATCAGTGCCTGACTTCACAAATTCTCTGCTGGATGAATGTGCAAAGATTTCCACAGAAACACTCCAAAATCTGCCTTCCGAGAAGACTAAGTTGTTATAGCTGCAAAGGGGGACCAACTACATATTAAGGTCTATGTATTTTAAAAATGTCATAACAGTCCCTGCTGGTGTAATGGTCAGCTGTACCAATACTTTTGTCCATGTAGTATGTATTAGATTTTATAATATATATATTAACAATGAGAAATGCCCCATGTTGTCAGAATCTACATTATTATTCCTTCTCATTACCGTATATTATCTCAATTGATTAGATATGCTGCCACTGATCTCAGGTCATAAGGTGAACCTTTACACTAACAAAATAATTAGATTAACAAGAAGCACATAGCTATAGATAACTGAATTTACTTAACCTTTTTTAACAGCGACTATTCCCCAATAAGTATATATTTACCTATAACATGCAATACAGAAAGCACAGAATAATTTTAGACTTTCTCAAAAGTGCTAGTTTATTACCTCTTTCTTCTAAATTTGCATTTAGAATGATGAGAAATGTATATGTGTTCATTAGGCACTTGGTTGTTACTCCAGTCTCAGGATGGCCAAGTCTGAAGCTTATATGCAATAGTATCAGCATGGATGAACTTCAGGATATTTTTTTTAATATGGAATAAGACACAGAAATCATAAACACTGGCATAAAAAGCAATAATTTACCACATTTGTATGTCAATGTAAAAATCCTGGTTATAGGCTATAAACGGGTTAAAATTCAGCAGAGTTGACATATACATGTCCATTAGTCTCCCGGCCTCAGCAAATACACAGTTATCTCCTGTGGATCTAGAACATGGGCAGTGGTAGGGTTGTGCTCTGCTTGTAAATAATGTCAGATACACACTGTGTATATATACACAATATGTTTCAGAGAATGTCCAGTTGAGGAGAGCTCTACACTAATGTCTGTACCAATGGAAATTATTAGCAATTATAATTTCCCTTTAGTTAACCTGACTGACAATGTATATAATGACTATATGCCATTAATTCAGATACTTTACAGCAAATCTCAAACTCTGCAAGTCACAATCTGAGCAAACAGCTGCAAATAGATCAACTCCACTGTTCAGCTGTATGTAAAGAAAAACTTTGCACGCAATTTCTAAGGAAGTTGGCTGCCTTCCACTTCAACTGCTCAGGGAGGGAGTATACACCATAAAATCATTGGGCTCAAGTCAACAAGCCGTCTAAAACCCAGAGCAAAGAAGAAAATCGAACAAATGCAAAAATGTACTGATATGTGATTGAACTGCCTGGGCATAGGCAAGTAACAAATGCTAACAGGACAACCTTAAGTACACGCTTAGTGAATACAGCGCTGAATTTCCACATAGCCTACACTATATTCGATTAAAAATCACCACTTGTCTAATCAGAGAAAAGCAAACTTCTGGGCAACCAATTGAGATCAAAGTAATTCAACAGTTAGGTTCAATTAAACTAACCTAAAAGTGAAATGTGTCCAGATGCCCTTGATATCAACTGAAACAAGACACAACATTTATAATATTTTAAACCCTACGCATCACTACATTGATGCATACATAAACAATTATTAATTTAAATGTGTATAAGTGATATAATGTAATGTAAGAATAAGACATAACTCATGCAAGGCCGCAAAGACCACAAAACACCAGTCCCTGGTCTCTGGCAAAAGTTGCTTTGGGAGGTTGCGTGTTGTGTTTCAGTTTCTTAACTTCGCCATACATAATGAACGGCCAAGCCTTGTGAGCTTCTGCTGCAGGAAGAGCTCGACTGGCCCTGTATAATGCAAAGTTAAATCAGAGAGATTTTCTCACTCATTAAATTAATTATACAGGGCCAACTAAGCCTTTTATGCTTGAGAAAGTGTTGGTGTTTCTTAATAGTGAAGTGAAAGCATTAAAGTCACAGCTCTTGCAAAGTTAGGTTCTCATATTTTTTATTATAAAGCATTTTTTTTAAAAATGATTATGCTTATAGAAAACTTAAGAAATATAATAAATACAGGAATAGATTCACAAATTACCAGTAAATTGGTTTAGAGATCAGTACAACAAAAAAAAGTATTTGTAAAATGTTTGTGTGGCAAGTACCCCAAAATTTTTACCAATAAAAACAAATCACAAGTGTCCTGCTAACACTTTGACTGTTTTAGATTTTACGACATTAAGGACCTTCTTCAACACAGCCAAAGTAGTCCCACCTACAGTGCCAAAATCATCCATTAGGTACACTACACACTACTGCCGCAAGAAACACTTTTGCCCTACATGTTACATAAGACTTCATGAGTGGACACAGAGAGACAAGCATGTAACACACATCTAAGACTAAGGCAGGGTCCAGATCAGCAAGATAATCAAGCTTTGGGGGAAGTGAATAACATGGCTGCCAGTTTCCATTTTACAGAGAATGATTTAATATTTCTTTGGAAAATCAACAACAAACACAAGGGCTTTTTTATACTGGCACGTTAGGTATAACACAAATATATAGGTTTTTTTGTTTCCTTAAAGGTTTTCTGGTTCAGGCAACAGTTCACATCTTGCTACATTTGGAATATTCTGTACATATATTCTTATAGCAACAATTATCACTGATGGTGGAACACACAATCCACAATCGCCAGATTATCATTTTAAGTGTAGGAAACACTGCCCTTCCTAACTTGTACAGGCCATGTGCCGAAGCGTAGCCAGCCTTTCCAAGAGTCTACTAATTAAATGTTGTCAACAAGAAGTCTCAACAATAAAAAAAACTGCTGTTCTCATATATGGCCTTTGGATGGATAGATAGACATCTGTGACGGAATGGACTTCATTAGCAGTGCTATAAAGAATCAGCTCAGTGTGTCTGAGCAGGAAAAGTCACGATGGCCTACAATGGCAGCCTCCAGTTTATTGGAACAAAACGTAATAATACCAAGCTTTCTTCAATGCCAAACTACCTTACTGTATACATCACTGTAGTTAAGGCTCTAAGAAAAATATTTTCATGAGACTTTCCCTCTAAGCTTAGAGTAGAGTCTAACTCTACCTCGGTCTTTTATGATACTTAGCGTAAACAATGTCTTTCTACACAGCCCCCCAAGAATATCTCTGCAAAATAGAAAAACTGTAGGTCAAGATGAGGATCGAAAAAGAAGCAAGGAGCAAGAACAAAGACGCACCTGCCGCTGAAAATTACCAGTCTGCTAGCAAATGCGTAAATTATTTTATTTTCAGTTACATTTTGTAAATATAAACACGACGGCTCACAAACCTGTCAGTGGTTCATTCTGTGGGATAACAAAGAGGATTGTGGGTACACATGGAGGCTAATGTTTAATGTGTATACTATCTCTTATTTTGTATATATATATATATATATATATATATATATATATAGCTACACCACAAAAATATCCATTTTAATCCAACATGGTTATCAGCCAGCAAACACATGACAGGGATGGGAGATGTGCTGCAGGCCATGGGTGTAGAGCTGAAACAACGAATCGATAAAATCGATAATAATCGATAACGGAAATCATCGATAACGATTTCCGTTATCGATTAATCGAGTGATCAATTCGTTGTTGGAGCACTCGGCTCCTTTTACTTACCTCCGCGAGCGTTCCCCGCTTCTGCTACACGCTCTGCAGTCTCCGCCTTCTTTTAGCTACGTGACGGATGTGACGCGTTCCGGAGGTAAGTATTCTTCATGTCTATGTGCACGGATCGCTCTGTGCGAGTGGCTCCATTCGCACAGAGCGGTTCGCTCTGTGCGAGTGGCTCCATTCGCACAGAGCGGTTCGCTCTGTGCGAGTGGCTCCATTCGCACAGAGCGCTTCGCTCTGTGCGAGTGGCTCCATTCGCACAGAGCGGTTCGCTCTGTGCGAGTGGCTCCATTCGCACAGAGCGGTTCGCTCTGTGCGAGTGGCTCCATTCGCACAGAGCGGTTCGCTCTGTGCGAGTGGCTCCATTCGCACAGAGCGGTTCGCTCTGTGCGAGTGGCTCCATTCGCACAGAGCGGTTCGCTCTGTGCGAGTGGCTCCATTCGCACAGAGCGGTTCGCTCTGTGCGAGTGGCTCCATTCGCACAGAGCGGTTCGCTCTGTGCGAGTGGCTCCATTCGCACAGAGCGGTTCGCTCTGTGCGAGTGGCTCCATTCGCACAGAGCGGTTCGCTCTGTGCGAGTGGCTCCATTCGCACAGAGCGGTTCGTGAGTGTGGGTGCAGGGCAGAGTGGGGGTGGGGGTGCAGGGCAGAGTGGGGGTGGGGGTGCAGGGCAGAGTGGGGGTGGGGGGTGCAGGGCAGGAGACTGGGTGCAGGGCAGAGTGGGGGTGGGGATGCAGGGTGTGAGTGTGGGTGCAGAGCAGAGTGGGAGACTGGGTGCAGAGCAGAGTGGGGGTGGGGATGCAGGGCAGGGTGTGAGTGTGGGTGCAGGGCAGAGTGGGTGCAGGGCAGAGTGTGAGTGTGGGGGCAGGGCAGAATGTGGGGGCAGGGCTGGGTGCAGGGCAGAGTTAGAGACTGGGTGCAGGGGCACAGTGCAAAGTGCTGGGTGCAAAGTGCCAGTGCTGGGTGCAAAGTGCCAGGGCTGGGTGCAAAGTGCTGGGTGCAAAGTGCCAGGGCTGGGTGCAAAGTGCAAAGTGCTGGTGCAAAGTGCTGAATGCTGGGTGCAAAGTGCTGGATGCAAAGTGCCAGGGCTGGGGCAAAGTGCTGGGTGCAAAGTGCTGGGTGCAAAGTGCCAGGGCTGGGTGCAAAGTGCTGGGTGCAAAGTGCTGGGTGCAAAGTGCTGGGTGCAAAGTGCTGGGTGCAAAGTGCAAAGTGCTGGGGCAAAGTTTCTTGAACAGTAATAGTCCACCTCTTTTCAGAATGTTTGGGGTTATTTTGTTTCATAAATATTGTGTTTGGGTTCTTGTACTTTGAAAATATTGTTTTTTATTACATCATAACAAAATAAGAATGTTAATGTAAATTTTAAGTTGTTTTTTAACATCCAGTTCATTAAATTCTTTTAAATAAACGAAAAATTTGCATATTGTTTTTTTTTATCCGATTAATCGATTAATCGAAAAAATAATCGGCCGATTAATCGATTATTAAAATAATCGTTAGTTGCAGCCCTACATGGGTGTGCTCCTTCCTGTACACCGCTTGCTGGTATCCATGCCTCTCTGTTGTCACATCCTGTACACAACAGCGTGAAGGAATCTGACAAGCAGTTAGGGTCCTTTCCACTGAATAATCTTTATTTTTTTAATCAGGAAGCTGTACAACTGAAGGTGCCTTTTTTTTTTTTTTTTTTTTTTTTTTTTTTTTTTTTTACACATTTAAGGAAGAAGTTAACTGCGGTCAGACTCAAAATGTAATTTCTATCCGTGGGACTCTGACCCAATTTCTATTCATTTTTTTTTTGCTGATCTATGTGCAACACATCCAAAGTGTACTTTTTCAATAAACTCAAGCTTTTTGCCTGTGCAGCTTTTTAAATCAAGTGCATCATGCATTAATAAAGACTAATTCGTATGTATGTGTTTCCGAGAAAATACAAAGCCGTATTATAACTTGAGAATACTATCAAAGATTAGTTGGAATATAATTTAGTTCATCTGTATGTGATGTGGCATTAAAGAAAAGTGAAACTGTATAGTTAGATTTTGGAAGAAATCTTTCCCTTTTTCAGACAACTTTTGCATAGAAGTACAAGTTAGACCTGCAAGGACACAACAAACTGCCCTCAACTTGCACGAGTAACTTCATTCACACAGATCTTCTTATCTTCTTATGCCAACCTTAAAGAACTTGCACGTTCCTACCAATGAACCAAAACTTTCATACAACGCACCAAGCCCTTGACCACCCGGTTTTAGACTACGACCTATTGTCTTCGTGTTTGGCCTCATGAAACATATATTTCTTTCCTGGACTTGGTCATATGCTTCTCTTACGCATTTGTTCTGGGATATACAAATCTTACCTTAGGGTTTCCAAACCTCGGGTACATTATTTGCATTTATCAACATTAAAGTGCACACTTTGGCCATTTTTATAGTTAAATGATATAAATACAATTATATAATTTCCATACGGCTTATTGCTCCCAGAGTATCCACCAAGTAGCATATTTTTTGCATCATCAGTAAAGAAGACTCCATTTCGCTTTACATTTATTTTAAAGAATGGGTTCCACTGCAGGTTAATTGCCCTAGTGTGTGGGAAGAGATGCACTCATCTCTGCAATGAGACATTTGCAAACCCATTTAAAATCTCAGAACAAATGAAAGGCAAATAAGGACAAAAGGCAATGGGAGAATATGTTAGTATAAGGTTAAACTAGGCTACTACAGCCTGGGAATGATATACACCTGCCATGCCATTAAAGATGGGTGTGAATCCTTATCTATAGGATGAGACAGCTGTATCATGGAAAAATGAACATATTTATCATATAGATCTTCTGGAATGACATCATAAAAGCCAAACATGTTTTGCTGCCTCTGACTTACAAGTTGTGTCCTGAACTAACTCTCAAGACAGAGTGACGATGAGTCACGGCAGGTGTCTGTACATTTACAGAATGATCTAGTGTCCAACTGCAGGAAGCTCAACCCCATCTTCCAGCCGAGATGTACACCATGAAAGAATATGCACAGATTTCAAAGTACGGTAATTTTAATTCCAAGGTGGCCTCCTAAATCTAAGAGAGAAGACACACTAAATACTGTGTCTTAAAGAAAAATGGACATAATTATCATCTGATCAAATTGCTACAAATATGTACATCAAATATGAAATGTATTTCTTATTCTATCTGCCTCCCAAGTGGCTTGTCCACACATGATGCACCACTGGCTTCTACACTGTACCTCGAGGGGTTACCAAATGCATTATACCCACTAATGAAAGCCTCCCCTTCAACTCATTCGTATACATTATGGTAGGGTGAAGTATGGGGTGAAAAGAATAACATTATGAAACACTAATTTTGTAAAGAAAACTTTCAAAGTGAAAAGAGCCAAGTATTGCTTACAGTATTGTATAGGACACAATAAGCACTTAGGTACAAATGGCTTTATGTAAACAGAAAAAGGACCATGTGTGCATACGTTAACTCTAAATAAACAACCGAAAGGATGTGCTACATAAGTAACAGAATTCATACTGAACATTCTTGAGGGCTAGTGAAAATGGTTATGAATGCATGGATAATAAAGAATGAGCCTACAAAATAATATTAGCAAGTCTATATAAACATAAAGTGGAATTACAGATTACTCGTTTGAACTCTATTATGGAAATTGAGCTCAACATGTGCTAATGTGCGCTGGCGCCCACATTAAAGACACAGCAAGTCCCAGGTGACTGTTCCAATGTCTAGGTATTTATAGGTCTGTGATCACAGCTGTGTTCTTGTCCAAGCTACTGGCTCGTGTCAATAGAGTTCACGTGGGGAAAGCTGACATCAGATCCTAGAGTTCTCCTAGGAGGCGTCTCGTCCAGTTCTGCCAGCAGTAGATCAGGCATCACACGCATAGAGCTGGGTTAGGACATGGGGAACAGATATTTCAGTGGCACATAACATTATTATTATTATATTTGTAATTTGTAACATAATTACACTCTGGTTTTCTTTAAGCAATTACTAAAACACACAAAGGTAGGGTGTGTGAAAAGGAAAGCTAATATTCCATATTTAAAATGGAAAAAAAATTAAAAGCTATGATAAGATTAACTTTCCATTGTTTAAGGGGAACATGTGGCATTCCTGTGAAAAGGACTATATTGCTTTTGTCTGCTTTCCTATACTGATACAGCAAAGAAGCCTTAACAAAGTGCTTCTATTTCTTAACTTGGCCACTAGGGGCAACTGGCTGAGTGTGGCATTCAAACGCGATTCTCCCGACACACTGGGCTCATCTTGTGACGTGAGTAATGGGTACTGAAGATAATGTTCTCCTTTTAAAAAATGCATTCCAGACCAGTCATGTACACTAGCTCCATATCTATCTATGCAGAACTGCCAAAGTCTACAGCAGATGAGTTAGTTCTTTAAAGAAACAAAAACGTATGGTACACTATATGGATGAATAATATGCTGATACCGTTTGTACACAATATACCATAAAAAGTACATGGTGACACTACAAATTCTGAACCACTGGAACAAGTGCAGAATGTTTAGGTGGTCCCACTCCACTTGCTTTGTATATCATTATGGAAATATCTACAGACATATACATGGTGGTATGCAGCAAGGTCGGTAATAAGCATGCAAGTAGAACATTTGGTTCAATTTGTTACTCCATCCTAATAAAAGTTTTTTATTATTATTATTTATTTGTTTGCATTGTGCTGAATATGTCTGTTCTATTCCTGCTATTGCACCATGGTATATCAACGAAAGGCAGGGATTAGGTGCCCGACAGGTTAACTGTGCACAGCACAGGAAGACTGGTTGGGCCTTAGTTGTACCTGGAACAATAGAAGCTAATAAGTTAATTGTTTTTACTTGTAAACATTTAAAAATGAATTTTATCTTATTAGTTATTTAATGACATTACTACTTACACACAAATCTATGGAACACAGAATTATCCCTCTTTAGGATTAAAGAATTAAATGTTCTAGCCATCACATGCACTTTTTTATCACCTTTGCAAATGTGTTGGGGGATTCTGCATGTGCTCGTTGGTAGGGAGGCTCCCTGGGACACTGGAGTGCCCCTTTAAATAAAACAAAGAATAACCACCGCATCTAACTCTACCAGTGACTACTGCCATATGCACGGGATTAAAAAGACTCCATAAACCAGCAGGAATACTCTTTCTATGGCTAGGTGTTCTTCTGTTAGCATAGCCAAGGAATCTGGACTGCATAGCTGCCCCTCTATTCATCTGAATGCTGTGGTGTATATCCGTGCATATGTATACATTTTCTTAGTAGGTTATGAAAGTGTTAATGAACTATATCATGCATGTAGCATGGCCTACAGTGTTACATCCTACCTGTTCAAATAATGCCATAAATCAAACCCCAGACTGTTGGATCATCTGTGTGAAATGGTGCCGATAACATGTCAATGTGTTTGCTTTTTATAGAAGTGAGCGCTAGTGCAATGTCTGGCAGAACAAACTGTTCTTTTCCAAATGGCTTTAAAAAAGTTGTATTAAATGAATATTAACATCATTAAAAACAAATTAGAGTCATATCACCAGTTACTAACTTTTTGGTTGTTTAGAGTAAAATCAGTCACAGAAGCAATACTTTTTTTTATCCAAAAGCGCTGGTGTGCACTGTGGTTTAACGATACTGCTTTAATGTCAGTTCCGTATTTGGAATAGATGCAAGAATGTGATAAATAACAATCACATAAGGATGATTCCAAAGAGGCCTTCTGTGCTCTGGAGCCCCAGAAGTTTGTAAAAAATAATAATTTAATTTTCACTAGCGATGTAGGATTTGGGAAATGTGATCTGCTTTAAGAGTATTTAGGTAACTATAAACCGCATTTGCTCGATTATAAGACGACCCTGATTATAAGACAACCCCCCAAAATTGAATATAAATTTAGGAAAAAAGAATATAAGACTACCCTATAAGAAAAAAGTTTTAATAGTAAATATTAATTCACATGTAAACTATTTTTTCATATTTAATAAAAACCATGATTGAGAAAAAATTATTTTTTGTTTTTATTTCCTTTTATTTGCCAACCTGCTCCCATTTATGCACATCTGCCCCCAGATATGCTTAATACCCCCTTATATGCCACTGTGCCCCCTAGAAATGCCTTATACCCCTATATGACACTCTGCCTCCCAGAAATGACCTTTAACCCCCTATTTGCCACTCTTCTAAACAGATATGCCGTATACCCCTTATATGCCACACCCCCCAGGTATGCCTTATACACCCCTCTATTCAACTCTACCTACCTGATATATCTTTTAACCCCCCTATATGCCACTTTGCCTCCCTGATATTCCTTTTAACCACCTATATGCCACTTTGCCTCCAGAAAGCCCTTATACCCCACTCTTACCCTCCCCCCGACTTACCAGTGCATTCCTAAACTTGTCCCTTGTGCGTCAGATTCCTTGGGGTCTAGTGTGGGCAGCCGGTGGAGGTCTGCGCAATGCTCGTAGACAACCTCCGCTGTTGGCCGGTACTTCCTCTGGGGCTTCTATGACTGAGCACCGGAAGGTCACATCATGCTGGTGCTCTGCCATAGAAGCCCTGGCGGAAGTGCTAGCAGCAGCCACTTGCCTGTGCGCATCCAGCAAACATTCACCAGCTGCCAGAGAGGAGGATCCGGGTCCCCTGCAGCGCTGCAGGGATCTGGATCTTAGTCTTGTAGTCAGACCTTTTGAGGTCCAGGTAGGTGGAAGTCTCCCACTGCATTGCCCTTCAAAGGGCCGACCCCAGCTGACCCATTTTCACTATTAAGGGCTTTCCTGAGCCCAACATAGCCTCCATTGGATGCAATTGAACAGGACATCACGCCTCACCGCTCCACAGTGAGGACAGCAGCACGAAGGGGACTGTGCCCCGAGTCAAGCCTAGGGTGACGTAAATAAGCCAGTGGAGCCTAGGCTGTCCATGTTAATGCATAGTTTACCATAATATTGATAGTTATACGTAAAATGTGGAGCATCTCACCTTGGGTCAGCATAAGGCTGACTGATCAAAACGTTTACAGAAAACTAAGAAATATTATTTGAATTGCTTTATCCACCTCCAACAGGTTTTGACACAAAATCTAAGCATAGATCACATGCTTGAAAAATGAGTCAGGAAAGACAGATATGCAGCCATAAGAAAGCTGGAATAATCCAGGTGCGATAAATCATATACATGGGGACTGATGAAGAAACCGAACTTATTTTTAAAGTTTACTGGCACTTTAATGTCAAGGATGATTGTGTACACCCTTAAACACTCATAAAAATGTATCATGGGAACTGCACACCAATAAATGAATGGTGCATGAGTAAAATGTTTGGTATTATGGGATGCAGTGGATTACACCTTTATTACTGGTTAGCTTTTCTTTGGGAAACTAGCAAACAGTGAAGGGACAGTTTAAAGTCTCAGATATACAACGTATTGGGACACCTGACCGTTACACCATCAGAGATTTTGGTCCATATGGACATGACGGCATCACGCAGTTGCTGCAGATTTGTAGCAATACAGCATAGACCTTTTTAATATTGTAAAGGGCTATTGTAGCTGGGAACGGCTGATTTTTTTAACAGAATATCTTCATAGCCGTACAGAGGCCCTTTATCACTCTCATCACTCCTGTGTTCCAATAGCACATTGTGTCCACTAATCTAAGTTTAAAAGGCTAATTGATCATTACAAAACCCTTTTGCAAATATGTTACACAGCCAGAGATTCCCTTGTTTTCCATGAAAACAGCTAAGTGACCAAACTATTGAATGGTAGTGTAGATATATTGGAGTCATTTATATAAGCTTGTAGGGGCATAAAGTAAGCTGGTTTATCTCCCTCAGGCATCACGGTGGACGTGTGAGCCTTTTGAAGCTGCCATTAATGACATCTGCCGGTAACTATCATCATATTAACATCAGTAATTATTTATTACCATTCATATGTAAGGTGCTATGTTCCTGCGAACTTGGTACCTTCTGTTTATTTGTTCTATAATAACAATAACTGAATCCCGGAACATGCATGAAAGTAGTAGTGGTGGGGAGTTCATTCACTAAAGAGGGCATTGGCAGGAGAGTTTACAGGGCAGCTGCAGTTTGAGCCCTCTGACTGTACATTATGAAGGAAAATACCGAAAAATGGTTTTGGTGACCTTGCCTAAGGTATATATAAACCAGAGAGAGTTCAGGTAAATCATCTTACTGATTAACTAGCCATTTTTTGCACTCTCTAGTATGTTTAGGAAATAATCCTTAGCATTTAACAATAATGTAAACATTTATGAAGCTTTTTCAGTTTTGATGGCAACAACCTATCAGTACTTGTTATTGCGTCACATGACGAGCATCCCTTGCAAACAAAAACTATAAACGAGGAAACTATTTACATGAAAATTACATCTGGTAACGGTTTGAACGATCAACAGAAAGGGAATAATGCGTTGAATGCTGAATTTAGCTACAAAAGTGTTAAATACATCAGAGTAGCTGAAGCAGCACAATAATACAAAGGCACAATAAAATAAATCCTGCCGCAAGTCTCCACTTGGACACTTTAATACTGAGACAACCTGCTAATATACCAGATAATGTTATTAAATGCTAGATGGACAAAGTGCCAAATCAGTTGTTGTCGTGTAGTCACCGTTAATTCATCTTGATGTGTGTGTGTGTTGTGCTTTGCCGTAATCGATAGACATCTATATGTCATCTCATACGCTGAAATCAGCAAAAGATCCCCAAATGCCCTAAATCTTGTTCCTATTCACTGCCTAATAAGATGTACTGCACAAAGTTTATATAAATACACCCACTACTTGAACTTACATTCTCTGTCCCCATCAAAAGATCTCTGCTTACTACATTGAGCCTGCATGTTACAAGACATTTTGGGTTAACTAGCTGCAGCTGGCTTAACGGAGTCACAAAAAGTCCCAGCGAAAACATAAATACTGGATTCACCGCCCTCTAGACTCTGCGTCAAGTAGGCGCATTGGACTACCCTGTGTGAAGACCCTGAGCGAATGAATTAGCTGATCAAAACCAGCTCCCTCTGGCTCTCTGAAGTTTGTTTACTGAACAGCGTGTGCTGAAGCACATACAGGAGGTGGGGCGGCGAGCATGACATGGAAGGACCAGAAATCACATGATGCCTGGCTTCAGCAGTCAACATTCCTGACAGACTGAATGTAACCCTAGCACAGAACAAATAGGAAATGGAAAAGCCTGTAAATCAGGAAACCACCGACTTACCATAAGCACAAAAAAAAAAGTTTAACCGTGGTGATAGTCAAACTCAACAAATTAGCCAACGCTTAAGAATTGGACCTTTTCTACAGGAGGGGCTGCAAGTCCACAGCTCTGTCACGCAGGACAACGAAGCGGCTTATAAACCCAGTGAACTCTGTGCACTCCGGCTCTGCACCGGAAACAAACACCTCACAACCTGTGTTTGGAATTGGCGTCCAAACCACAGCTATTTATATACACACGCTCCAATGCTTACACTTAGTTCCATATCAGATAACGGAACTCCATTTTATAATACAAAATGTTTTCAATGGTCGCAAGCAGCGAGGCCAAACACCTACTTTGATATTTAGCCATGTACGAGTAGAATATCCCGGATGCAGAGCATGTTCATCCTAAAACAGCTCTCATACTATGTAGTGTGAAAAGGAGTAGATAGATTCAAATAATCCCATAGTTTGAGTACCAGGAACGCTTGACGGCCAAGGAGATGGATAAGGGCATGGAGATATTACACTGTTTTCAAGTTACTTCTAAAGTCAACTTTGCTACCTGCCTTCACAGAGAGACTTTACCTGTACCCAAAACAAATACTGTGCACCAAAGCTTGGACGAGAGAGAGAGACTATTCCGTAGCGCTAGAAAGCTTTTTCTGCTTTCTATTGATGGATTCTATTGCTTTGGGTGTTGCCATCAATGTAACTTAGTATAGTGAGTGTGCAATCTTCTGAGTATCCCCAATATTGGAGTGACATTCCCTGTATAATTGATTCCACACTATATGTGCACTTTTGTTTTATATACCGTATGTTTTTCTAAGAAGATTTAACCTTCGCTGCTGTTTAAAAGGCTTCCTTACCACATTGTGTTTGTGAGTGTATTACAAGCATTTCACTGATTCTGCGCCACTCTCTTTGTATATTTGTCTGAAAATTTGAAGCATAGTGGAGAGGGAAGCGTATATTTATTGATTAATCAGTGATCTATTGGTGTGCATATTTATTACACACCACTTTTGATATTTTCTTTGTTAAGCAAGCATGAGGCTACCTTTAAACACCTGAGACACCCCAACTCCAAGAAGGGAGTTACAAAACCTACTCCGCACATCTGCACAGCAGTCCTAGCTCTCTGCTTCATAACAGACTCTTCCGTGATTTTGGGTACATTCCTCAAACAGAATGCCTTGAACTTATCAACAAGTACAAAAAGGATATTCCAAATTCCACGGTATTGTTACATATTTTCAAAGTGAGTATCGTGGAACATCATATGATTTTTAATAGGGTTTTGTTGGCTGATGTGTACAGATCAGTGTTTCAAATCAGATTGCTCTGTGCATTCAAGACAACACTGACATGAATACTCATACCTAATGATGGGTTTATCTGTAAAGTAAAATTTAAACTTAGATTTGGAAAACAAGCAAACCCTCCTGACACCATCCTTATTAATGTGACCATTTTTCTTCTTTCCAAGAACAAACGTAAAAACACAGTGAACATCCAACAAGGTTTTCGTGCAACCATTAACAGTACTTGAGAGATATCACAGTTTTTAAGGGTTTAATTGACCTTTTAGTGCATACAAAGCTGTACAAAATTGATTAAAAATAAAAATATTACTATTTTACACACTGATTGTCAAACTTGTAGAAGTTATAAAAGTGTTTTAAAGACAACAAAAAAGAATACCAAATACATGTGTGTAAACCAATATGCAAATTCTGAAATTATAGAGCTATACAATTAAACTACTTTAGATGTTTGTGGAAATTGCCCTTCATGCTAGACGTGGACATCACAGTATATTGTCTAAAGCTAAAAAGATCTAAGGAGAAAAATATTCATCCCCTGAAAACATTTGTAGCTCAACATGTGGTTACTAGATACCCAAAGAGCCTCACTTTGACCAAGAAACATTTTTGGAAAACAAGTTAAGTACAGGCGTTCATAAAAGGCACGGTTATTTTTATTTACCATCCCTCTAAGAACTGCAATAAATTAAAATGACTGTAAAAATGTAGAACACATGTTAGAAGGCAGGCCTTAAAATGGTTTACTGGCTCTGTGGTACATGCCACTTTGAAAAGACGGCGGCTCTAACTGGACCTGATGCTGTCTGCACATCAAAGGCTACCTCTTGCTGAGTTAAATTGCTAAAAGAGAGTATCATGTCAACACTGCTTCTGTAACTCCTAAACGTGAGCCTTTCTACTGCAGTCCATTAACTAAGATTACCCCCCCAAGGTAGTCTCCACAGGAGTTTTCAACATAAGTCTTCTGCTGGCATGGACTTTTAACATACTGCTTTTTCTTTTTAATAACAGCACACATGTGATGGACGGAGAGACAAGGGGGAGATGATCAGTAAGGCCAAAGCTCTGACAATAGTCAAAGTAAAAATTGTTCCTGACACATGTGATGGACGGACAGACAAGGCAGAGATGATCAGTAAGCCCAAAGCTCTAGTAATAGTCAAAGTAAAAATCGTTCCTATGGCCATTTAATATATTAAGAAGGCGAGCTATAGACATTTGTCCACACAAATATATATATGTTATGTTGTTTATGTATTGCTAACAAAGTTTCTTGGGGCTTATTATTCCAATACAGGACATGAAACGTTAAAATTTGTAGGAGGTACACATCCTACAAAGGGCATACAGTCGTGTGGAAAAAAAGCGTGCCCTCTTTCTAGTCTACGGTTTTACATATCAGGACGTTAACAATCAACTATTCTTTAGCAGGTCTAAAAATTAGGTAAATACAACCTCAGATGAACAGATGATATATTATACCGCGTCATGACTTATTCAACAAAAATAAAGCCAAAATGGAGAAGCCACATGTGGAAAACTACGTACATCTTTACCGCTTCCATAGGAATTAAGCTGCAAAGTAGCAGACAGGTGCTGCTAATTAAATGCCCTTGATTAATTGATCATCGACAAGTGTGGCCTCCTCTATAAAAGCCAATGGTTTGGCAGTTTGTTGGTCTGGAGCATTCAGGTATGTGTTAACACAATGCCAAGGAGGAAAGACATCAGCTACGATCTTAGAGAAAAAGAAAACACCTTTCTTCAGTGCTGCACCTGTACAGAACCACAGTTAACCCCTTCATGACAATAGATAGCTTACACCGTAAAGACTCAAGCGTATATGTGTAACTATTATTCCACTTTTTGTGTCTTTAGTGTACCTATCAAATATTAAACTCATGCAAGGTTTCATATAAAACCATATCCATGCTAATAAATATTATTTATTAGCACCAAAATATAGGCAGTGAATGTGTTCTGCATTCCTTCCCTTATTTTATCCTCAGTTTTCAGAGATTTTTATCAGGTCTGTGGTAGCTGTCGAAGATGTCACCACTAAAGTGCTTTTAATTTTTTTTATTAGAATAATAACTAATTTATACTTTTCTCAGCTCTGTGTTGCGTTGCATAAAGCACCCACCTCTTTTTATCAGAAAAAACTTTCCTCTAATATTTACCAACACAAATGCACGAAACAATGAATTAAAACACCAGTGCTTATCTGCTCTGTCTATAACATCATACACTCATTAAACACATGCTAACATCACACACTAATACACACATTATACCGACATACACACTCACGCTAATGTCATACTGTACCATACACACTAACATCACACTCTTTTACATATGCACCCACTATTCAACAACAAACACTTACACACACACTGGCTTACACTATACATATATAAAATACACACACTCTGACACTACTTTCTACATCAGGGGTGGGCAATTAATTTTCCCATGGGGCCACATGAGAAATTGGAATGGTTTTAGAGGGCCAGACCTCTACAAACTACAAACTCCGAAGCCTTGTCCATTTTGTTAACTTATGTGCTGTTTAATAAAGTTATTCAAGCCTACGTCACTGGTAGAGGTGCTTGAATAAGTAAGGCCTGAATAACTATTAGCACAGCCAGAGCCGGCCTTAGGTGTTCTGGCGCCCTGTGCGGACTACTCCTCTGGCGCCCCCCCATCCCAAAAAAAGAAAGGAATAAAAACTTGTAACAAAACCCCAATCACTATATACTACGCCAAACATTGATGTGGTGTAGGCCTACCACTTCACTGTCTGGCTTAGTAGTAGGGATGCACCGAAACGATTTCTGGACTGAAACCGAAAGTGCAGCATTTACCTGGCCAAAACCGAATATGACCCCCCCACACCATAAAGAAATCTAACACTTTTATTTAAAGTAAGTAACACACCAAAATAGGACAAAACAATTAAATAACAATATTATATATATATATATATATATATATATATATATGATTAACAGCAATCACATTCCTATCATGCCCAGGCATACCCAGATTCCAGGATGTACTCGCAGACTTGGCATGATAGGAGTATGATTGCCCTATCTACCCCTTCTCACTCCCTTCTCCCTATCTACCCCCTTTCCCCTGCCTCACTCCCTTCTCCCTATCTACCCCCTCCTAACTATCTACCCTTTCCCTCTTTGAAGTTCACTTACCTTTCAGGAGTCCTGCGGTGGGGGTGCAAGACCTCTGCCTCCCAGCTCTGCCACTGTATGGAACAGTATAGAGTGATGGGAGTTATGATGTACTTTTAGAGCATAATTAGAACATGAAAAAGACATTGGAAATGGTACAGCATAACACCCATCACTCTCACACACTTACCAATCCACACATATACTAATCCACACATATACCAATCCACACATACACCAATCCACACGTATACCAATCCACACACATACCAATCCACACGTATACCAATCCACACGTATACCAACCCACACGTATACCAATCCACACGTATACCAATCCACACATATACCAATCCACACATACCAATCCACACATATACACTAATCCACACATATATACCAATCCACACACATACCAATCCACACATACTAATCCACACGTACACTAATCCACACATATACCAATCCACACATATACAAATCCACACATATATACCAATTCACACATATATACCAATCCACACACATATATACCAATCCACACACATATATACCAATCCACACATATATACCAATCCACACACATATATACCAATCCACACACATATATACCAATCCACACACATATATACCAATCCACACACATATATACCAATCCACACATATATACCAATCCACACATATACACCAATCCACACACATACACCAATCCACACATATACACCAATCCACTCCACACATATACACCAATCCACACATATACACCAATCCACACATATACTCATGCACACATATACCAATCCACACATACTAATCCACACATACCAATCCACTCTCACTGAATGCCTTCCTACCTTTCCTCTTTTCTCCTTACAGCTTCTTTTCCTCCTCTTCGCTCCTCTTCTTCAGTTCTTCTGTCCTCTCTGTCTTCTTCCGGGTCAGAGGGCACGGACAGCTGTGGGCGCGGCGTCAGTGCTGTGCGCCGGGATCTCACAACAAACCCCGGCGCACAGCAGCTGTTGCCGCGCGGATCACAAGGGAGCGATATCGGAGGTCTTTAACAGACCTCCGGCTCCCTTGAGCGATTTTAAGCCGGGTTCAAGGGAGATCCTTGAACCGGCTTAAAATCACTCAAGGGAGCCGGAGGTCTGTTAAAGACCTCCGATACCGCTCCCTTGCGAGCCTGCTCCTCCAGCGGCGGACATTACTGTCCGTCTCTGGAGGGGTGCCGGGTGCCCCCCTGATGAGCGGCACCCGGTGCGGACCGCCCCCCCCCCCCGCTGGGTACGCTACTGGCGGCGGCGGACCCCGCGGCGGCGCCCCCTGGAGTGTGGCGCCCTGTGCGGTCGCACAGGTCGCACACCCCAAAGGCCGGCCCTGAGCACATCACAGAAGTGAACAAAATGAACAAGGCTTCGGAGTGCATACCGTATTTTTCGCTCTATAAGACGCACCTGCTGATAAGACGCACCTAGATTTTAGAGGAGAAAAAAAAGGAAAAAATATTTTGAGCTAAAAAATGGGCTAAAATATTTATTACAATAACTGAATAAGCTATGAACACAGTAAGACACACGCAGTAAGACACACACAGACACAGTAAGACACACACAGACACAGTAAGACACACACAGACACAGTGAGACACACACAGACACAGTAAGACACACACAGACACAGTAAGACACACACAGACACAGTAAGACACACACAGACACAGTGAGACACACACAGACACAGTAAGATACACACAGACACAGTGAGACACACACAGACACAGTAAGACACACAGACACAGTAAGACACACACAGACACAGTGAGACACACACAGACACAGTAAGACACACACAGACACAGTAAGACACACACAGACACAGTGAGACACACACAGACACAGTAAGACACACACAGACACAGTAAGACACACACAGACACAGTAAGACACACACAGACACAGTGAGACACACACAGACACAGTAAGATACACACACACACAGTAAGACACACACACACAAACACAGTAAGACACACACACACAGTAAGACCTCCCTCCCTAACCCCCCTTCTCAGTATCTCCCCTCTAACTCCCTAACCCCCCCTTCTCAGTATCTCCCCTCTAACTCCCTAACCCCCCCTTCTCAGGATCTCCCCCCCCGCCCCGGTCACTTACCTTAAACTCCTGTGTTGGAAGCGTGAGGCGTTTGTCTCGGGTGCCGGCGCTTCACTGCTGATCGCCGGCGTCTGACGTCATATGCCGGCGCCCAGCGTAAAGCGCCGGCACCCGAGACAAACGCTTCCAACACAGGAGTTTAAGGTAAGTGACCGGGGCGGGGGGGGACACCGGACTCATTGGTGAGTCACCAGGACACTCTTTGCGGGCCGGTCCGAGCTATTCAGCGGGCCGGATGTGGCCCGCGGGCCGTGCTTTGCCCAGGTCTGTTCTACATACACTGCATACACAGGACTACTAAAATGGTGATTGGTTTATCAGGAGAGACGAAGGAAGCTAAATATATATATATATATATATATATATATATATATATATATATATATCATCCAATATATAGCTTGGATGAAATTAGAGGGGGGATGTGATAGAAACATTTAGGGCTGCAACAACTAATCGATAAAATCGATAATAATCGATAATGAAATTCGTTGCCAACGAATTTCATTATCGATTAGTTGAATCGATTATCGATTATAAAATGAGGGCTTTTTCAGAGCAAACGCTCTGAAAAATACCCCTCATTATATAATCCGTTTGAGTGACTCACAGCAGCAGCTCCTACTTACCAGTCCCTCCCTGTAATCACTGTGACAACTGGCCCCGCCCCCTTCCTTCTCCCAGAAGGCCAGAACCACATGGCTGTGACACTCATCTAACTGTAAGTATAAAATTAATATTTGGGCTACTGAAAGTTAGGGGAGGTGGGGGTTAATTTAGGGGCAGCTATGGTTAATGGGGTGTTTAGGGGCAGCTATGGTTAATGGGGTGTTTAGGGGCAGTTATGGTTAATAGGGTGTTTAGGGTTAATTTAGGGGCAGCTATGGTTAATGGGGTGTTTAGGGTTAATTTAGGAGCAGCTGTGGTTAGTGGGGTGTTCGGGGTTAATTTGAGGCAGTTGTGGTTAATGGTGTGTGTTAGGGTTAATTTAGGGGCTGTTGTGGTTGACAGGGTCTTTAGGGTTAATTTAGGGGATGCTGTGGTTAATGGGGTGTTTAGGGTTAATTTAGGGGCAGTTATGGTTAATGGGGTGTTTAGGGTTAATTTAGGGTAGTTGTTTTGATGGGGTATATAGAGTTAATTTAGGGGTAATTATGGTTAATGGGGTGTTTAGAGTTAATTTAATTAATTTAATAAAGTTAACTTAAGGTGCAATTAGAGATAAAGGGGAATCTAAATCCTGGGGCAGTGAAGATTATTTATAGAAGTATGGTGTCAGTGTGCTGTGAACAGGTCTGTGACTCTATGAGGGGACTATGAGATATCTGGGGGGTATAAGGCATATCTGGGGAGGACGGAGTGACATATCTGGGGGTATAAGGCATATACATTATATAAGGCATATGTGGGGAGGGCAGTGTGGCATGTCTGGGGAGGACGGAGTGGTGTATCAGGGTGTATAAGGCATATCTGGGGCCACAGTGGCATATCTGGGGGTAGAGTGGAGTGGCAAATGTGGGGAGGGCAGCGTGGCACGTCTGGGGAGGATGGAGTGGTGTATCAGGGGGTATGAGGCGTATCAGGCACAGTGGCATATGTGGGGGTGGAGTGGCATATGTGGGAGGCAGCGTGGAGTGGTATATGTGGGAGGCAGCGTGGAGTGGTATATGTGGGAGGCAGCGTGGAATGGTATATGTCGGAGGCAGCGTGGCATATGTGGGAGACAGCGTGGCATATGTGGGAGGCAGCGTGGAGTGGTATATGTGGGAGGCAGCGTGGAGTGGTATATGTGGGAGGCAGCGTGGAGTGGCATATGTGGGAGGCAGCGTGGCATGTCTGGGAGGCAGCGTGGCATGTCTGGGAGGCAGCGTGGCAAGCCTGGGCTCAAATGTGCATAAATTGGGGGGGCTGGTTGGGAAATAAAGACAAGAAATGCATTTTATCAAAGTTTTTTTTATTCTGCTGTTTGTATTTAACATCATTTGTTTATTAAATTATTTTAAATAAATGAAAAATTTACATTCATTTTTTTTATCCGATTAATCGATTAATCGACAAAATAATCGGCCAACTAATCGATTATGAAAATAATCGTTAGTTGCAGCCCTAGAAACATTTTAAATACTTAAAAAGTCTCGACAGTGTACAGTTGGGGAGTTTTTTTCAAATGAGGAAAGTGTTAGAACAAGAAGTCAATTTAAAACTAGAGAGTCAGAGGTTTAGAAGTAATGTAAGGAACTTTACAGGGAGGGTGGTGTAGAGGTGGAAAAGTCTCTCATCAGAAGTTGTAGAGACTAATACAGTAAGGGAAATTTAACATGCATTGGGGTAGGCATTGAGCTATCCTGAATCTAAGACAAGAAGAAAGACTGATTAAGGTCTGACTCTTTACATAAGGAAAAATAGACAGACTAGACGTGCTAAATGGTTCTTATCTGCCATCTAATTCTATGCCATGACATGAAAGGAGTAACATTGGGCTTCCATAATATGAAGACTACCATTACACACCTTTATTAAGGACATTTTTATAAACACATTAATAGCACATTGTGAATAATTATGAATTATCACTGAAGTGTAAAGGAACCTCAACAAAGTCTATGAAAGCCTTGTGCATATAGCTTGCTTGAAATACCCTGGGCATATGAGTAGAAATTTGGATTAGCATGTTTACCCTAAAGATGGTTTTTCCATTTACTACCCATTGAAATCAAATAAAAATTCTTGGCCATGGCCATTCGATATGACAAGACCAGAAGCGATATTGAGACTTTAAGCTTGGAATGTTTCAGGAAAGGGGGAAAATCCATATTTTTAAAGGCAAAAAATAAATCTCTATTTTTTTGTCAGTGCTTTATTCCTGATGGAAGGCAGGAACATCCAGATCTTTGAACTATTTATCACCCTGTCAGTTCCACATAGAAAAACATCTCAGCTCCTGACATTAGGATTGCTTTTCCTGAAATATTTTCATTGTCTCATTGGATCAGGAAGGCAAGCCAAGAAAGAAGAAGAGCCAAATAGCTCAATCAACAGATAGACAGGAAAACCGCAAACAGGGCTCAAGCTAGAATGCAGAGTATATGATAAAGTGCTGCAAGTAACAGCACAATTTATCCATTTTAACTAGCGCATAGATAGCTTGAGATACTTTCCACTGGTTATTGGAAAAATAAGCAAATCAAGCACACACTTCAGGTCAAACAATCTCCAAAATTAACACATATGGCAAATTTAAAGGATTTTCATTACTATATAGGTCAGATTAATAAATATGCTGAAGTTAAAAGATTCTGGTGAGATACACAAAAGGGGTCTTGATTTAGAAAGACTATCATGGACTAAATACTTATAGCTAAAAACATAATTAAGACATAATTAAGATCTTCAGACAAGCCTCATCCTTCTTGTGTGGAAATAGTCACAGGAATACAATGAAACACTTTAAGTAATGGTGTTTAAAGGTGCGGTTCCACCTAGAGCGCCTTAGAAAATAACACTAGATAAGAGCATTGTGCAGAGAGAAGAAAAATAAGCAGAAATGGAATTTCATTTTTTTTTGCTCCATGATCCCTGTTCCACAAAAATAGCATTCCCAGTGTTGCTCAGCAACAGAGTCCTCCCCTGCATGTTACATCACTTGAAGGAGCTTTGTGGAAACCAATCACAAGCGTATGTCTATGATGTCAGAAATGGACAGAGCATAGCAGATTGGGTTTGTTGCAGTTTTAAGAGTCCCTATAGACATGTTCTTCACAGCAAATTACAGGAGAGGAGTGTGAGGGGTTAGTGATGTTTTGGGGAAAAACACAAGTAGGTGGAACAGGACCTTTTACAACTTTATAAAAACGATCATACACACGGAGAAGTGAAACCAAGTGTATTAAAGAAGATTTACCAGCCTCCCATATTCTATATTGCACATTTCAGAAGCTTAATTGAAGATTCACCTTATGATATTCACCATCTCAAGATTGTAAGGTTGCGATCAGGTCCCTCTCTACCACATGTATCAGTGTGTCTTAGTCTGTCAATTCTAGTCTCGTCAGACCCCTTGAACATTTGTATGTATTAAGAGCTGCGTAAATGGTTGGCAGTATATAAATAAAAGATGATTATTATTCAATTTAAGTCAGCCTACACTGCCTATGTTCAACTCTGATAGGAAGCAGCAGCTAGGTATGCAAAACACCGCTTTGACTGCATAGAAACTGGGATTTTAAAGCAAAAAGAATCATGCTCTCCTGATTCACAATCATTTTTTTTTTGTTAAAAAAAAGGATGTATAGTGAACCAGAATAAGCATCAGTGTTCCGACCCATTATGTTAAGCTACGCCTCAGGTGGAGGCGCAGTTCCGAGACAGAGATTTACTGAGGTTAAACGGTCACTTTTAAACCTAATATCTCCAAAATGATTACACTGAATCATACTACAATTACAAAACTTAAAAAAAAAATCCCCCTGGATTCTGATTTCTATAACAGGTAGATTCTTGGTATAGTGTTACTGTAACTGCAATAAATACAAAGCCTACTATTGATGCTGGCCTATTCTTACCTTCTTACAACAAGAAACAATGTTTTTTAAAAAAATGGAAATCAGGTAAGCACACATATGAAAAATACATTTAAATATCACATGGGAAAAACACTTCCATTAAGTACCTGATATCATTTGTGTAAAGTCCATGTTTGCTGGAATTATTTAAAGTTGGATTACTTTCTTTTAAACTACTTGAACCCTCGCTAAAACATGACTACATGAGATAGGTTATCAGCATGGTGTCATAAAGGTTTATAACACTAACAAATACTTTAATCCCATCAGTGGGCACAATGTTTCAACCGGGTTAATAAAACAATGCTACTGAGCTCAAAAGGCTGTTGTCTAACGGCAAGGATATGTTTAACTGGTATGAGTACGCCCTGGCAAACAGGTACATTGAATGTGGTTTCATTAGAAAAGCAAGAAATTCATTGCAGCAAACTCTAATACACCAATTGGCGGAGAGAATGAGATTCCCTCTCTGACTTAAAGTCAGTTTAATGGATTGAGCACAGATTCTCTTGTAGAGGATTTTTATATGAACACAATCGTGAAAGAAAAAAAACTATATGACTTATATTGTCTAAAAATGTTGTAATCAAGCTACCACAATCATTTACACTATGTGACCAAAAGTATGCGGACACCCAACTAGGGCTGCAACTAACGATTATTTTCATAATCAATTTGTTGGCCGATTATTTTTTCGATTAATAGGATAAAAAAAAAAATGTAAATATTTTGTTAATTTAATGAACAAACTGGATGTTAAAAACAAACAACAGAACAAAAAAACATGAAGAAAAATGCTTTTCTTCTTTTTATTTCTCAACCTGCCCCCCCCAGTTATGCACATCTGAGCCCAGGCTTGCCACACTGCCTCCCAGATATGCCACATACCCCCAGATATGCCACTCCGCCCTCCCCAGATGTCTTATATCCCCTATATGCCTTATATCCCCTATATGCCTTATATCCCCTTTATGCCTTCTGCCCCCCAGATATGCCACTCCACCCTCCCCAGATATGCCTTATATCCCCTATATGCCTTATGCCCCCCCAGAAATGCCCCTCTGCCCCCACATATGCCACCTGGCCCCCCCAGACTTCAACCCCGTGCTCCAGATTCTGTGCGATGCGCGTAGACAAACCTCTGCTGCTGGCCAGCACTTTCGCTGGAGCTTCTATGACTGAGCACGGGAAGGTCATTTGACGCCGGTGCTCCATCATAGAAGCCCCAGTGGAAGTCATGGCAGTAGCGAAGCATCTCTGCACATAACGCAGAGATGCCCGTCTGCTGTCAGAGAGAAGGATCCCGGTCTCCTGCAGTGCTGCGGGGATCTGGATATTCGTGTTATAGTCCGACCTCTATTTGAGGTCAGATTATAAAATGAGGGGTATTTTTCAGTTTGCTCTGAAAAAACCCTCATCTTATATTCGATAAAATTGATTCAACTAATCAATAATGAAATTCGTTGGCAACGATTTTCATTATCAATTATTATCGATTTTATCTATAAGTTGTTGCAGCCCTACAGCTGACCATCATCCAGCTTGGTGGACATTCCATATGGGCATTAATATGGACTTGATTTCCCCTTTGCGAGGATAACAGCCTCCACATTTCCGGAAAGGCTTTCCACAAGATTTTGGGGGTGTATCTGTCCGAATCTGTGCCCATTCAGCCAAAGGAGCACTTGTGAGGTCAGACATTGATGTTGGATGAGAACAGCATCCAATTCATCCCCAAGGTGTTCAGTGAGGTTAAGACGAGGACATTGCGCAGGCCACTCCACAGCAAACTTGTCAAACAATGTCTTTATGGACCTTGTTTTGTGCACTACTTAAACAACGTAAACACTTTGAAGTGTGGGTGTTATCCTCAGATAATGCTCAATGCACCAAAATATGTGCTGGCCATCAATCAGAAATGGCATCATACAAAGGTATCACCATAATTAGTGACTTATTTATGACATATGCCCATATTCCTACACTATCCAAAGTATGTTAAAGGGACACAAAAGTCATTATATGTTATTTAATGCATATGATAGCATGCAGAATCCCCCCTTGCAATGCAAGTCCCTTATTTTTTTTTTAAGCACAGCAAACACATATAAGGGGAAAATGTAAACTTAAAGGAACTGCACAGTTATAACGTGCATGAAAGCTGGAGTGTCAGCTAACGCAAGCTGTTTTTCAATTTCTATTTTAGCTTTGCCCTTTCTGGAAAAATATATGTGGATTGACGGTTTTAATAATATGACACGGGAGAGATCTTTGGCAATAAAGTGTTGGGTATTAGATTTTGCAATTCTCTTTAAAAGTGATCTACTAGGATTAAATATGTGAAACTTTCGTATGCCTTTAAAAGGATGATAATTTTTTATTTAGATATACAAATATAAAGAATACAGTGGCACAAGTGAACAAACACACAATGAGAAGAATAGAAGAGTGCTTAATGTTACTTGGAAAAATAAAATTGATTTTAAATGCCATATGGTTATTTCAAAGAACAGCTATACTAACTAAACAATATATAAACACAGGAGAAATTATTGGTACTACATAAATAAAATATTATTATTATTAACAGAATCCATGCTGCTAAAGTGTGTTGTGAGACTGCGGGACTGTAGCTTGCAATGTTACTCTGATACATTGAGGAATGTGGCTTATTTGGTACTTTTCCACTAAATTGGGTTGTTGCATACAGTACAGTCATGAAATATCATAAACCTAACTGTATTTTTTACTTTAAGTAGGTCATAAGGCCTTTTCTGTGATCTCCTTACAGGAGAACGTTGCTTGCGCTGAATGTCTAGTGTCCACCTACTGGTTCTATTTGAGGAGATCCTTAAAGTCCTAGTTACAAAACATGAGAAAACCATTTAATAGATTACTTTTTTTTTTATTTTTTTGGAGCCCGAGGTGCGTGCTCCTTTGGTGCTGTTCTGTGCATTTGCAGCAGAAGCCCAGAATACGATTTTGGGTTCCCACAAGGCGAACCCAGACAAATTCCTCCCCCCATGGGGGGGGGCGGATCTTCGAGGCTCACCCCAAAGGGTGAGACTCCTTTAACCTTCAGGGCACTCCCGCAAGGGGGTGACCCCCTTTAGGCTTCACTGCTTCTTGAAAAAAAGCAGTGTCCGAAAACGTGGGTACAAAAATCGAAAAGCAAAATCGTGACCGTGTCCCCGCAGTGAGTTCAAAATAACCGTGCAATCCAGAAAAAAATTAATTGGCACACGTGTAAAAATGTAGTGATGTATAACTTAAGAAAAATAAATAAGGGCAGGCCATTTCTGGCCTAGCCAGGTTCAAAAATAGGTTCTTAACTCCAAGACCTGATGGTACAAGGAGAAGAAGGTGCAGGAAGGCCGACAGCGGAAAACGTGCGCTCACCGTGTGCAGCGGCGTGCAATACTGCACACGGTGACTCCAGCATTACTGCCAGGGCAATTTATCATCTTGGGCTCCATGCTTTCCCGGCCCTAAGGCCAGAGGATCAAGTGTTTCCCCCCTTCCCATAGGGTACTACACTTGATCTTAGCCAAAAGGCCGAGAAGACTGGGGTATAAGACTGGCCAGCAACACTGGTATTTAATAGAGGGTTGTAATATATGAAAGGGGATCAGAGAGGTAAACAAACTAACTTGAGTGATGGTGACTGATGAAAATGAGATGAAATTAGCTTCAAATTAGCTGTGTCCTGGCACAGTGATCAGCAGGTCAAGAACAAGTTGAACAACGATATTAACATCTGGATTATAACTAGTGATTTCCTTTTAGAGAAAATTACAGTAATATTGAGAAAGAGCTCTTCCTTATGGTTAAGCAAACTTTCAGCTAATTATTGTAGTGACGTGAATTTGCATATATAATTTGTAGCCGGCACAGGTACCTGGCAGGGGGCGACAAGTTTGGTTTGGATCTAAGAGCTAGACCAAAATGTTCAACTTCCTAACATCACCTCCCATTGTAAAGGTCTCTACTTTACGAAGGGTTGAGCTGGTCCTATATAATACGAAACTATTGAGGAAAATGACCATTTACACTGAATCAGTCACTGGAGGGGTCCAAATTCTGAAAAGTATGTCAGAAGCTTGTCATTTCAACTCGACCTTTCATAAATGGGCTCTACTGGAGGACAGAATTAGGCTATAGGCCATTTGAGATCAGTTATGGTATCACAGGTATACAGAACCTTCCACAGACCACGCTACATGGCTTAGTGTTGCTTGTTCTTAGCAGAACAGCTTTTCCAGTACCAGGTTATATAGGGAAGGTATTTGTTGATGTATGTGCAGAGGTTAAACCAGGTGGTTGTTCACGTTTAAATCTGTGGAATGCTATTTGCTTTCTGCAGAACACTGTGAGCATAGATACTTGAAACCTGGAAAATGTTTTAATCCCTAACGCTGACAGATAGGAGGTGCTGGAACATCTCTGCATATCAATATATATATATATATATATATATATATATATATATATATATACCGTATTTGCTCGATTATAAGACGAGGTTTTTTCCAGAGCAAATGCTCTGAAAAATACCCCTCGTCTTATAATCGGGGTCGTCTTATAATCAGACCTCAAATAGGTCTGACTATGAGACTAAGATCCAGATCCCCTGCAGCGATGCAGGGGACCTGGATCCTCCTGTCTCCCCCCCCCAACTTACCGGTACTTCAGAGTCCCCGGTGCTTAGTCTGGGCAGCGTGTAGAGCTCTACGCGAATCGCGTAGAGCTCTACACGCTGCCCGGACTAAGCACCAGGGACTCAGATGCAGGGGACCTGGATCCTCCTGTGTTATGCCCCCACAACTTACCGGTGCTTCTGAGTCCCCTGTGCCTAGTCTGGGCAGCATGTAGAGCGGAAGTTGTCTACGCGAATCGCGTAGAGCTCTACACGCTGCCCGGACTAAGTACCGGGGGACTCAGAAGCTCCAGTAAGTTTGGAGGAGGGTGTGGGAGGGAGTGTTAAATGGGGGGCATAAGGCATTTCTGGAGGCAGAGTGCTCTGTGAAATGCCTTTTAACCACCTTAATGCCACTCTGCCTCCAGAAATGCCTTTTAACCCTCTATGCGCCACTCTGCCTACTGAAATGCCTTTTAACCCCTAAATGCCAGAGTGGCATATAGGGGTATAAGGCATTTCTGGAGGCAGAGTGGCACATAGGGGGGTCAAAAGCCATATCATGGGCACAGTGGCATATACGGGCTATAAGGCATTTCTGGGGCAGAGTGGCAAGCCTGGGGGCAGATGTGCATAACTGGGAGGGGGGCAGGTTGTAAAAAGAGGAAATAAAAACAAAGTATTTTTCTCAATCTTAGCTTTTATTAACAAACAATTGTTCACATAGTTTACATGAATTAACATTTACTGGTAAAACTTTTTTTCCTATAGGGTCGTCTTATATTCAGGCTTTTTCTTTTTTTCATAAATTAATATTCAGATTTTGAGGGGTCGTCTTATAATTGAGCAAATACGGTATATAATATAATATTATATATATATATATATAAAACACTTTCAAAAGATGGTCAGCACTCCAGGTCTTTAAATTGACAATTTCATTTTATTCAAAGTCAAGTCGACGTTTCAGTCATTGCTGACTTTCATCAGGACATACCATATATTACACAAACACACATGGTGGGTTATTAAAGGGACAGTCTTCTGTCCCATACGGCCCTACCAATGAAGAAGGCATATTATGGTACTTTGTAAGTGCTGGGGTCATTTTTGAGGTGAGACCTTTAGAGATGGCATACACTTTAATTAGGAAAGCAAACTCCTCGATTATTTTTCCATAAATTCCAGATCAAATAGTTAAAACAACAAACTAGTTAACTTGAGAATTCATAAACCACAATTTTCTTCACCAAACCCGAGCTCTCTGTTTTTATACAGCAACATTATCAGAAATAAACCAGCGGCTAATAACAAGTAATGTACAAGAGTTATAACTTAATGAAATCCAATACCTTTCAAATCTGTGGGGTAAATTGGAAATGACCTTGTTCTTAATGGACAAAATTTACTTTTCTTTCAAAAGCTTTGAGACCAATTTTTTTTTTTTTTTTGTGTTTGTACCCTTCATGACAATGGCTGTTTTGACATTTCTGGAGCGTTTGTGTTTAGCTGTAATTTTCTTCTCTCTCATTTACTGTACCCATACAAATTATATATTGTTAATTTTTCAGGGCAAAAAGGGCTTTCTTTAGATACCATATCATTAAAATAATGTACTATTAAAAAAATAGTGGAAAAACGGTCTACGAAATCTACGAAAGCTACTGAAAAAAACTTGCTAAATAGATTCTAATATTTGTCCTGAGGTTTTTGGGGCAGATCTGTATATGGCAGATCTGTTCATCCTGCCCCTTTGTCCTATTTGCTACATCTTTGAAGCTGGCCAATCCAAGTTACCCCCATCAACCCACACATTTTTAAAAAGTGGTATTTCAACACTTTCCGTGCACTAATTCTACCACCGGCCTTTGACAAACTTTTTGGTAGCAATATTTTGTGTGTTTTATTCACACACATTGTAGTTCAGGTATGAATTAATTTACAGCTCCTGGTATATGTCACAGTCAAACAACACCTCAATATGTGTTCAGCAACATCTCTTGAGTAGAGTGATACTGACCATGCATAGGTTTTTTGGGTTGTTTGGAGGCAAAAGGCTGCATTTAGGACACGTGCAATTCAGTTTTTCACTGGAATTTTGATAATCTATTAATTCTGCCACCCATGTCCTATTTGAAGCCAACCAAGTCAACTTACCCAATTAAACCATATATTTTTAAATACTTGTCACCCCACAGTATTTCAAATAGTAGTATTTTGCCTATGTGGCTTATGTTTAGTACTGCAAGCTACTGTATCAATACGATACAGTAGCTTGAAGAAAGGGACACTTTTGTTGAAGTTACATACTTACAAGTGGTATCTTTTGTGTATAAAGGGAAAAATTAGGTCCTAAACATTCTGGCACCTGTTCTGGGCAACCTGGAGGGTCAAGGTGGCCAATCTTTTCCCTTGTATATCCGGGCTGAGTATTCTCAGTGTCGCTCTCGCAGAGAGCACCTACCCTCTGTATATGGTTTCATACTTTTGCCTAGCCATATACTTTGTGTAATTGGGGGTACTACAGATGGGCTGGTGCTGGAGGGCTTTTTAATGATGCCCACTAAGACTGTTTTGCCAAATGGAATTAGGGCTGCTGAGCATAAAGTTTAGATTGGGAGACAATGTCCCCCAAGACATCTCCCAGAAAAGGCTGAACCAACTGCAAGGGGGTAAATCCTGTTACATCAATACGGATGCCAGAGATTACAGTAAAATAAGGGATAGCTATCTGATAACGACAAGGTGCTACCCACTCCTAAGAAGCACTGAAGTCAACAGATGCATCACTAAAAAAAAATAAAAAATTCTAGAACCTCATTCTTGATGACACTCTAGCCTACCTTTCCTTTCCTTTGACCTTACACTTTCTCTTGTAGCTTATATGTCACTGGCTCTCTGAAATTGCTTCCTGGATGGCATCCCACTTCCGCAAACATCTCCCCTCTATCTCCATCATGGTTGATAATTTCTTAATCCACCCACCAAGTCTATACCTGCTCTCTCACTTGTCCCTCACATACAGTCAGTAGCCAAATCCTGCTGCCTTTATTTGCGAAACCTTTCTTAAAGTCTGGCTTTCTTATGACAAGATAAAAGTAAAATCCCAATTCATTCCCTTATGATAATGCATCTGGATTACTGCCCCTCTACTACCTTTTACCAATCCATTCTAAATACTTCTCATACCATCAGTATTCATCTGCCGCCCTACTGTGCCAATCCTTTCACTGGTTTCCCATACCCTGTAAACTAAAAAAAACTTTTGATCTTTATTTACTAAGCCCCTCTCCCCATATATTTGCTTTTACGTCCAAATATTCTAGGGCTGAAACAACTAATCGATAAAATCGATAATAATCGATAATGAAAATCGTTGTCAACGAATTTCATCATCGATTAATCGGATCGATTTTTATCGATTATAAAAAGAGGTTTTTTTCAGAGCAAATGCTCTGAAAAACTCCTCTCCTTATATAATCCGACCTCAAACAGAGAACGGATTATAACACCGGAATCCAGATCCCCTGCAACGCTGCAGGGGACCTGGATTCCCCTCACTGTCGGCCGGTCTCTCACTTCCGTCTCTCTCCCCCTCCCATACATCACTCTGCCTCTCTACCCGGCACCGTTACTGACAGGCACTTTCCCTGCAGCTTCATAGAAGCCTCAGTGTAAGTGAAGTGCAGTAACGGAGTCTGTCTGTGCGATGCGGACCCCCACCGGCTGACAGAGAATCATCCTCTCTGATAGCCGGTGAGGGTCTGCATCGCACAGACAGACTCTGTTACTGCCCTTCACTTACACTGTGGCTTCTATGAAGCTGCAATGAAAGTGCCTTCAGTAACGGAGCCGGGTAGAGAGGCAGAGCGGTGTATGGGAGGGGGGAGGAGTCAGAGGGGTGTATGGGAGCCACCCTCCAATACACCACTCTGGCTCCTCCCCCTCTCATACGCCACTCTGCCTCTCTACCCGGCTCCCTGGTGTCTTGTCAGAAACGGAGGTTCACAGGAGGCAGAGTGGAGTATGGGAGGGGGGAGGAGGCAAAGTGATGTATGGGAGGGGGAGGAGCCAATGTGATGTATGGGAGGAGGCAGAGTGGAGTATGGGAGGAGCCAGGGTGGAGTATGGGAGGGGGAGGAGCCAGAGTGGTGTATGGGAGGAGGCAGAGTGGAGTATGGGAGGGAGAGGAGGCAGAGTGGTATATGGGAGGGGGAGGAGGCAAAGTGATGTATGGGAGGGGAGGAGCCAAAGTGATGTATGGGCGGGGGAGGAGGCAGAGTGGAGTATGGTAGGGGGAGGAGGCAGAGTGGAGTATGAGAGGGGGGAGGAGCCAGAGTGGTGTATGGGAGGGGAGGAGCCAGAGTGGTGTATGGGAGGGGGAGGAGCCAGAGTGGTGTATGGGTGAGTTATAGTGGTGTATGGGGGGTATTATGAATTTTTAGGGCATATAGGGGGTATAAGGCATATGGATATTAGGCATATCAGGGGGGCATAAACATATCTCGGGGTAAAAGGTATATCAGGGGGCTCAGTTGCATATCACTGGCATATAAGGAGTATAAGGCATATCAGGGGCACAGTGGCATATCAGGGGGCACAGTGGAATCTGGCATATAAGAGGTATAAGGCATATATGGGGGCAGAGTGGCAAGCTGGGGGTCAGATGTGCATAACTGGGGGCAGTTTGGTAAATAAAAAAATTTAAACAAGGCTTTTTTTCTCAGTTTTTATTAAATATGAAAAATAGTTAACATATGAATTAATATTTACTAATAACTTTGTATTAAAACCTAGTTTGAGAAGCACTGTGTTTGGGTTCTTGTAGCTTTTATTATTATGTCAGTAAAATAAGAAGGTGAATAGAGAGAGGCCATTGCAATAAAGAGATGAAAGGGTAAATTGTACGTTTTTTATTGCAATTTTTCTTCAATTTAAAATAATGTATTTTTTAATCCGATTAATCGATTAATCGACAAAATAATCGGCCAACTAATCGATTATTAAAATAATCGTTAGTTGCAGCCCTAAAATATTCTAACTGCCCTCTGCACCTCTCTATAACTGTGATACTGTAACTTATTCCTACACGCAACTTCATGATTTTACCCATACTGCCCTTATTTCCTTATAGATTCTACGTTTTTTTGTACTAAATATGTTTGTCCATTCTGTACATTGTACAGAATAGCAATAGCAACAATAAAAAAGCCTATGTAGTTCAAAGAGCTATCATCAAGTACTAGGACAAAAAAAAGGGTATCACATGACTAAATTATGCTTCGGATGTAAAAAAAACAAACAAAAAAAAAAACAAAACATGACAACAGCACATTTCCATTCAACCTCAAGGGAAACCCATTCTGTCAACAGAAGAGAGCTACAAGCCAATCCACTCTAACCTACATCTTAGTATATTATAAAGTTTCTAAATATGTTAGAATAATTAGCATTAAAGTGGAATGCAGCACAAGTTTAAAAATAGAATAATATAAGTGGGGAGGTGCGTTGTAGCCCTAATGTTATGTTTGGGGCTTCCTCGTGGTTTGACAAGGTTAGCTTGTAGGCTGTATTCATTGACCTGTGTCTACAGTGTGAAAGTATGAAGTAGCAGTCACAGTTGCAGGCTGGGAGGCTATAGTTAAAATGGTTGCTTTTACTAGTTAACATGGACTTCTAATGTCTACACAAGTTGGGGAGCCTCTTTCTGTGCTCCCTTCTGTCTTTTCCATCTAGCCACCAGAATCATTTGACATGATATCCTAGCGATCCGCCTCAAAGGAACACATAGAGCCGGGTACAGTATGTCATGTAGGCTGTGCCGGCACAATTGCTAATACATGAAACCTCTCACAGGTCACTTCACAGAATCAAACAGTCCGATGGCACAAAACCGAGTAGTACTCGGAACACAGGATTTACATTGTAATGAAGTTCAAAAGGAACAGTAATATGTATTGAGCTGATTTTTAGAACTGCTCTGTTAGGTGATAAAATGTTCAAATAAACATCAAAGCACAACTAAATTAAATGCCACATTTGTTTTTACTTTAACAGATCTGTCCTGTTTCAGTGTAAATCAGTGTATCACCAGTTATAAGAACTACCGAAGTCAAATGGGAATCAGTTGTTCTCGGCAGACCAAGAATTAAGAGTAAACTAACAACATCTGTATTCTGTTCAACTAAAAACAGCCCAAAATTAGCTAAAATCTGTCCATACAAATAGAAAGCTGAATAGACAGATCGTAAAACAGATTGCTTTATTTCAAGAGTAGCTAAGAGCAGTTTTAGTTATCTATTTCCTGTTTATTTTCGGTGAAAAAAAGCGAGCGGCCAGCAATCTGAAATCATCTGTGTTGCTATGAGCAAATGTACTTGTTGTTATGAAAAAATGAATGGTATGCAGTAAACAGCACCACTTTGACTATAACAAGACGGAGGGTCAGGCAAAAATCGTCAGAAAAGGGATTTTGGCTATACTCACAGCAGACTAATGCAATGCATTCCCTCACCAGAACCAACGTGGAATTACATTTTAAGGAGTCAACTCCAAAACACCCTAAACTTATTCATTATAACCCCATCTTATTATTCTCCCAAAATATGTAGTCAGTCTTTGTCAAGGCATGCAGGTTCAGAACCCGGAGAGGCTTTGACAAAAAATCAGCAGCTATCCAACTCCATAGTTTCCATAAAATGGTATGTATTTGTCTATAATACATTTAAGTAATCCTAAAATCCCGGACTGTGTTTGCTAAATTAGTAAAATATAGCTACGAAACTATTAGCGCTACTAATGGATACGAATATATAGTTTCTACTGAAATACGCAACCCGCTGATGCATTGACTCTCGGCAGGAATGTGCTTTACGCTTAAGAATAGGCTGTAATATATTATAATTTAATGCACGCAAATGGGGCAGGACATACATCCCAGTATAATCTGCACACATACTCTACCAGCCGCCAAATGTAATGTTCATAGGAGGACCTTCTTGCATAAAAACATAGATGATGGAACATCTGGTGATATTTAGGGGAAATAAGTGTTTTCATGGATGCTTTTCCTTTCTTCCCGAGTTAAAATACGTATACACAAGACAAAATTGAGACATTATACAAAAATAAATACATATATACACTAATAAATGGGAGTATGAGGATGTTAGAGCATGTTGGTGAGTTGGTGCTGTGCGATCTACAACATTACCAAGTCAATCTGTTCGTACGGCAACCAACCTGGCTGGAAAATGCAAAAAAACTTTTCAATATTCAACTCAGGATGTCAGCTGGAGGTTGTTTTAAAAAAATAGGCAAATTATATTGTATAGAGAAACAAAGCCTGATGTATATTCAGTCTCCCCTCTGAACAGTAGCAGGTTCTCAGCATTTATATGTAGCTTTTTATCTGTCATGTCGGAGGGAATGAGCACCATGATCCTCACACACCGGTTTATTCGCTAAAGGAAAAGTTGATGGAAGAGTTTGCAGAGGACCCTTTTTCACTATTTTTTATGAAAGGCCAGCGTGGACGAGTTTGACCAGCAAAAAAGGCTGAGCTGACCCTGTATAACGGAACGGATGAAGACATATTTCGTGTGTAACTATCCATCATGCAGGGCTAGCCAAGCTCTTCCTCTCCTACAACAGACACTCACTGGGGTTGGCCCTTCATAATGTAGAGTGAAGTTAAGGAGCTGAAACCACGGCACACTCTCTCCTCACAGCTCTCACCATTAGAAGGAGCAGACAGCAGTCTCATCGGCAAGATGATTAAACCTACGCAAGCCACATAATGAGAATAGCAGCGTATAACTAAAGGGTCAGCAACGGTTCCTCAAATCCGAAGGCACTTCACTAGAGCATATCCTATCTGTAGTAATCAACGCATTGCTAATTGTTAACGTAATGATAATGGTCCGAGCTAATGCAGTATGAAAGAAAGGTTTTCAAGCATTTTAAAAATATGTATTTAGCCCAATTACAATCATCATCACCCTGAAACCCCATGGGACATTTGAAGAAAGAATGTAGTATTTGGTAATCGTAAGTAATCTTAAGAAGATAAGACATGTTTAAGCTCCTGAATGAAACAGTGTACACAAAGCCTATTATATTTTACAAGCACTCCATATTCAGGAAGACAACCAGGAATAAGGAAGGTCTAACAAATGGTGTGTGCATTAATAGAACAAATAGAACCCTTAGCGGGAATTCCCCTCACACTTTTACATATTATCGTAAAGGTATTAAAGTGGATATGTCATCAGCTACTTAATCGCTAAGTATTGAAGAGAATTTGCTCTCTACACACACTAACAGTCATACTGCTGACATATTTAGAGGACAATCGTTCTACCTGAAGTGTTCCTTTGTTCTAAATAACAGGCTGTATCAACACTCCCCAATCTTTTTCTGGGGTCACCGGTTGTAGTCACTTATCCCGAGAGTGTATTATCAGGAAGTTTTACTTTACCGAGAGGGTGGTATATAAATGAAACAGCCTCCCATCAGATGTGGCAGAACGTAAGCCAGCGAGGGAATTTATACATGCATGGTATATGCTTCAAGCCTGATTAAGGCCTGAGTTTTTGCATCAGGAAGTGGGCAGACTAGATGGGCCGCATCATTTGTATGTGCGTTGAATTCGATGTTTAAGTGTGCAGCCAAGTGGCAATCCAGCCATCACATGTACTTTAATGTATAGAATAGCTGAGAGGTCCCATTCTTATGGAATTTCCTTTGCAAATGCATGGGGGTCTTTAAAAAAAAAAAAAAAAAAAACCCTATATGCCCCCTTTCCCTACCCCTAAGCTGTATGCCATGCAGGAGTTGCGTCTGACACGTAACATACTTACCAAGTCGGCTCTCCATCTGGAGAATCTGGTTTCTTAGTTCCAGATAATGTCATATAGTTCAAACAAATATTGTTGGAGGACCATTGTTTAAATATCATTTTAATACATAACCCAGTAAGCATTACAGAAACTCATAGAAGATAATAAGAAACGGAGGACATTATTTGTTATTATAAAGTACTGAACATCTGCAGCTTCTTTGAATACCCAGGCAGTAATATGCAGCATGGTCCAACGTGCCAGTACCGATGCCCACACGGTTTGTGAGAAACCAATTCTGCAGTGTTAGCGGATACCAAGGGATATAAAAAATATAAAAAAGTATATAAAAAAAACAGTCCTACACCAAAAGGTAGGCATGAAATCACTAAAAATGGCTTTGAAATATTTATACAGGGGGGAGGAACGCCAGGGGTATGACACAAGCCCCGGTGGTACACTACCCCCCACCAGCCAGGTCTTAAATGCTAAATTGAGTATTTATTAACATACCACGGGCTTGTTTTGAAGCAAATATGTGTTTCATTATATTAGACTGTAACACAAGAACTAGGTTTATGCATTAAATAACACGTTCCAAGGCACAGACTTTTTAATCAATAAACAGGATTCGTGTTGTGTTATGCCAAAGCGGAGTAGCTACGTATGCCAATTTTAAATTAATATAGTCACGATCTACCTCTGGGCATCATTAATAGCCTTTACTTTATGGCCATACCTGTAAACTGTGTTGTATTACAAAACACACACTCCCAGCGATTATTTAAACAGGAAGTGTATGTTGACAAATGCTGTTTAATTAACATTTACTGGAACACGCTGACTTCATCCACACATTCTGATAACTTTCAGATAAAGGAGATACAGCACAGACTAAATATGTCTCTTCTTCAGTCAAAGAACGCCGTTTGTAAATGTTGACATGCAGCGCGTCATTGAGATCAGAGAGCGTGACGTCGGCACATACGCAGTGCTTATCGGGACGCAGGCTCTACATTGCCCACACATGAGCAAACAGTACAGAGGAGGTCAGGCAAAGTACACAGAAATGTCCAGGACAATGTTCAAGGTAATAATCTTAGGGATAGAGCCTTTTATTACTTTGTTGACAGAATGCAGTGGATATTTCCCAGGGTAAGAAAACCAAAATAAAATCAACTAAGCCGACTAGCACAGGCTTACATTAACGCATTATAACAGCAGATTTACCACAGTTTGCAGTTCAATACGCTACATGCGGGGCCGCCATCAGACATCTTCGGGGCCAGAGCAAACCTAACAACAACGCCTCACTGCCCCATCACACCTCATGCTCATCCCACTGCCCCACATCATGCTCACAATGGGGCGAACAGGCCCTAAAAGCGTGCAATGGGACCAGTGAGCTCCAATTCCCAGAAGGGGAGCCATAAGGCACCAAAATCAGCAAGGGTCCATACACCAGTAAACAATTTGCCCCCAAACAAAAAGCACAACCTAAAGTTAGTTTTAGTCTTCATTGATGAAAGCTAAAACATATTAAAGAACCCGGCTGACAGTTCTTCGAGTGTGTACAGAATAATTTACAGAAGTACCAGTCTGTCAAATACAAAGATCCCACCACTGATCGTTAACCAGTAAATGGGGGCACCAGAATTGAAATGTGATATTGGAGACATTATTTATTCTGATGTATCGGTTTATCTTAGTCTGTCAATTCTCATCTTGTCATACCCCTTGAATATATGTATTGTATTAAACGCTGCGTAAACTGTTGGCGCTATATAAATAAAAGATAATAATAATATTGCAATGTTGAAGAGTCCTATCTAATCATGGCACGGCTGTACTGCTTACCATGGAGCATAATCAGTGGGACTGCACTGCATTTTAACCCATTGGGATGCTTTTGCAAATCTAAAGCCCTCCCTAGATACCATTAAAAAGGCACCTTTGTGGTAGGGTGCTTGACCCAGAAGACTCAGATTTTGGGACCATGCGGAAAAGATCAGCACCCTAACATCTTTATTCATATACCTTTTAGTGTCCCTCATTTTTTTATTTTTTTTAGCTTAACTAACCAGTCTGTCCCTCACCTGCTATATGCCAAAGCATCGCTGGGATGTGTTTTCAGAAGGGTGAATGGGCTGGATCTCTTGCCAAACACCTATCATTCCCTCAAAAGAAAGTCCTCTGCTGTTTGTCTCTATCCATTCAGACCCACTGTAACTATACCAGGCCAGGTACCAAGAACTTACTTGATCAAGCATAAGGCTGGAGGCCCAGAGCCTTACTTCACTCGTACCTTTCATGTAACTATACCCTCGCTTCCTGCACCTTGCGCTCTACCTACTTTAACACTAGCGTGCCTTATGATTTCAATAATATGCATTGAGATTATGCTTTAAGGAGTTTTTTTTTAAAAAAATGTCCAGGCTCGTGCCCTTGGCAATACCACAAAGCATGCCCCCAAGCAAGCCTGACACTGGAACCATAGCTGGTAGAGAAGCCTCAGATCACCGGTTAATGCACACAGACTATGAATTCACGTGCTATAAAATAAGTTTGTTTAGTAACGATTTGCTTTATAACGGCTTCTTTTAAGTTGTGCTCGGTTTTGGTAAATACATAGATAGCCACCATGTACACTAATATGACATACAACAAAACATCAGTTATAGTGAGTGTAAAACTACTTCTGAATGAATTAAATGCTGGATTACCCACCAAACAGCCAGACACCCCAATATTATTAAAGGAGACATTCGCTTTGGGGGTGGCCAGAGGTCCTGACCATATATCCATTGACGTCCCCATGTTTTATGCCGACTTTATACAAAGTATTTGAGTAAATGGTTGTGGTAGATGACAAAGTATCTTGATTAAACTAATTTAGCTAACGCATTGCATGCTGTTTAAATGCACATGATATTGCTGTGCAACACTGTTAATCACTAATACATATTCCTAAAGGGAAAAGCGGTACATGGATGTGATGCAACGTGGCATTGAGTCCCTGCAAAAGATCTTGTTTTTTTATTTTATAGTTTCTAGCAATAAATGTTGAAGTTCAGCAACGCAGGAGGTAGTGATGTCTGTCAAGCACCACAGTGTCTGCACTAGAATAGAAGCTAAAACCACTGAAAGCTAAATCAGAACTTGGGTTCAGGTTTCAGACACCAAAGCCACTAAAAGGCAAGTCTTACACTACATCTAGAAATGTACTGATAATAGTACTTCATTTACAGTGCACATACATGCATAATGCTATTTTACATTCTATATGAGTTTTGCGAGGCATTTATAGACTCCTAAACCATCTTCAAGGTGCAGAATTCGCGGCTCTAATGCATTTTCTGTTCACCAGAGTAACTATTCTGTATCCAGATCCAGAATATGCCATAATCACGCATGTAATTGCATTCTTTCACCTACTGCCCCTATTCAAGCTAAGCTTTTTTCTCTAAGGGTTTGCAGAGCCTCTTCAATACAGTCTGTAAGGAGGTTCACTCTAGCAATAGCCACCATGTTCTGTGCTTGGTTATTTTAACACCAGCTCTTGGCATTCTTGCGACAAGAACAGGAAATAATATTTAATGACATGATACAGAGTTCCTTTTATCAGAGAAGTGCTTTATTATCTTGACCCTTGTTTTGTATCGCATACTTTGCTTACAATAAGTCTGTTCATTGAAGAAAGGAACAACGTTAATGGGATGTTTCCAGGGAAAAAGGCTGGTTTCAGGGAATGCAAACAACTATTTTCAAATGATTTCAGGTCGTGTTCTTTAGTAAATAATTATTTTCTTAATGCGATATTGGGGCCACCAAATAATACCATATCGCACAGAATGATGAGAATATCATATTTATGTTAAGTACCAAAATGAATAATACTCTGTGTATTTGAAAGAAAATTATCAGTCAAATGAGTCATGTTTCCTCATAAAACTCTTTTGGAATTGAATTAAAAGATTCAGTGAATGAAAAGTGAGATGTTATTAGCAATGATACAGTTTAATGAGAACAGAAAGATAATTGTGCGATTTCATAAGAAATAGAAGATTTCTTCTTCTTTATATACCTTTTTATTAAATCTCTTACTATTATTGGTTTATTTTTTCATAGGACCTCATAATACATGAGCATTAATTTAAATAATCGCGTGGTTAATCATTTCTAAAGGTAACCGTCGCCATCTCAGCTTTTAGTATAACTAAAGCTTAAGACTGGCGGCAGGACCGGCGCTACGTAAAGTTCCAGGCCAGAAGCTCTCTCCTTCCTCCTCACCCACGAAGCAATCAATAACGATCAGCAACATGGGAACATGTAATGTAACATGTAATCTCTAAAGGTGATTACAGAGATTATTGGTGTGCGGAATTATAAAACATGGCAAGTGGGGAACATAACAGATCAGCTTTCAAATCAGTAAGAAAGGCTTAAATAATTATAAAAAAATAAATTTTGTAACTGGAAAAGTACAAACTTAAAAGCAGGCTGACAAAATGTAACTACCAACCTGCCCCCAACCTAAAAATATAAATATATAGTTTTATACATGGTAGGAGGACAAGGGCAGCCTAAGATGTATATTCTGTATAACAAAAACAACATTTAGCATGCAGTCTACCTGAAATTTTCTACTTTAGCATGCAGTCTACCTGGACTCGTCGGTTACAGCACTACCGGACTTTCCTGTGAGAGTCACTCTTGTGCTTGAGGGTATTTCCTTTACAAAACATTTCACACAAACTCAGGTTGCCGTGTAATTTGTTGTTAATCTGTGTGATGGAAAAATACGCTTCCTTTTCGAACAGAATGTTTGGCATCCTTTCCGGCCGCGTCGAGGTACATGTCTGAATTCCCCACCTCCGCCACACTTTCTTTTTTCTTGCATATCAGGGCCACGTCGATGACATTTTGCGCGTCCAGAAGATTGTATTCACATAATAATGCGACTGCATTCCCTTCCGCGCGGATGATATTTTATAGAAATCTTATAGCGGGGTTATACTCTTACACTCAACTTCTTACCGGTACTTGTGCTAGACAGAATGCGCGGCAGTTTAACGGCAGAACACGGATTACCGGGAGACTGCGCGCTAACGTAACACCAAAACTTTAAGGAGGCGCATACAAGGAAGCGAACAAATTTTAGTAGGTTGTATAAAATCACTTAAGCCTTCAAGACCCAATATGTCCCTTCTTGAAATACAAACATAAATATCTACAGCTTATTTGCAATACATTCAAAACTAAAACTATGTGTTACTGGAACAAAAAAAAATAAGATAAAAAAATATAGAACTATATAGGCTCTTACCCCAACGGAACTTCCAGGCCAATCGGGCCATACTGCGGACTACATTACTATGTTTTGCTTTGAGCGTACCTGACATCCATCTTCTGTGAAGTGCCGGCAGTGGGTGCAATGGGTTTAACACTTCCCGCTAGACAGTATGCAGCATTGTCTCTGGTAGGAAGACCATACACACGCTGGACTACCACACGCATGCACGAGCCTCTGCATCCTGACGCACCTTGGGTTTCCACCACATCCAGGAGAGAGTCGTTCACAGTAAAGCTGGATGCAGGAGGCCTGCCTCGGCTGCCATACATCTGTAAAACAAAATTGGCAATAGCTGTTCTCATCCTTAAACTTAAACTTAAAAAATTATCAAAACCATGGTGATATTTGACTGTTAAAAGTTATTGCCGACTATTCCTAACACTTCTTGGAAGGCCTTTGTAAACATCATGAAGGCAGGCTGACCCAACAGCTCTAACTTTTGGGATAAATAGTTGGTCTCAGGATATTTCAGTAGGGGTCTTTAAAATCCCCTCTGTTAATACATCTGCCAGCACATCCATGCATCCCGAAGCAGGCCCAATTGGTGCTTAGAGAATAAGTCATTTAAATTAGCAGTCCATTGGTTCCTAAATTATGCTAGTTACCACATTCTAATACCCCCTGATATTTCTGTGTGGTAACCGTGCCCCTCACTGGCGGCTCACCTTGGGCTGTCCTTCACCAGGAGACTCCGTGTCATTGATGTGAAATACCGAAGACAACGGCACCACTTTTTTCCTCTCGGGCAATAAACTGGATATTTTCTTATCTTTCCCTTCATTGTGATTTCCAGGCATTCTTAGGCTAAAATGTGTATTCAAGACTACAGCCATATTGTCAGGTCTGAGCGTAAGTTTAACCCTAAAGAGGAAAGAAAACCATAAATCAGACATTGAAGCATGATGCAACTTAAAGCCATCCTCCATATTCTGATGGCAAAAGTGAATTTTGAACATAAATATTACTACTCCTGAAAATAATTGCGGGTTACAATCCCAATTTTTGTTTGGTATCCTTTGATCACAATTTCACTTATATTTTAATTGGAAAGCATCATTCATAGAAACATTGCGTATGATATTTGAGAAAGAGCATCTCCTATGTCACTCCATGAAGAGCTCACATCTCAGCAAGCAAAGTTCAAAGCGATACTGGGGGGGGGGGGTTGTATTACACGGCAATAAACGAGGCAGAAAAATTACGCAGCACAACATAAGCCACATAATAGAAAAATAACCATGCAGATGAACGCTGGTTTATCTCACAGAGTGACCATGTCTCTTTAACTTAAATTGGTTCGCAAAGACTGCAGTCTTATAAGTTTTCTGCAGGCAGCACGCAAACAGCAGCTGGTTATATTCCATCTCCAACAAAAATAGTAAACAATACAAACAGTTGGGAGACATTATCATGTTTTCTTGCTTGGCGTCATTTAAAAAAAACATAACAAAAGGAATGTTAGCAAATATAGGCCAACCATGCAGTCTCTCCGCTCTCTTTGATTCATATGACATTTGAACAGCTAGCTTTGGTTAGAAGGAAAATTCCACTCCATACAACTGAAGTGAACGTGGGAATGTAGCCAGATCGACATCAATCACTGTAAAAATCAGTCACTCTAACAATACATCTTTAATTCAAACTTGTATTAACAGATATTAAACTATGCAGCGAGGGGAATACGGACAGCTATATAATGATTTTAATAACCTGTTTACAAGGTGACAAAATCATCCATCAGCCAGCCTGCGATACGCTTAGAATAGTCAGCATATTGAAGGTAATTAACACCTACAGCTTACAAGAGCTACTGGATAAGGGGAACAAAGATATTGAAATGAAAATGAAAGGAATAATGCCATGTGCAAAACACATGCCTATTGAACGCGTTTTGGGAAGCGGTTTGTAACTAAAGCCACCAACTGCAGTGGACTTCAAGGAATTTGTTCCTTAAGATCCCACCACGATTCAAGGTGCCAACATCTGGGGCCTAAGAAAGACCCTAATGCAGGTAAACTATATTGAGAAGAACCTATGGAGTACTGTATAGAGTTTCCAGCAAAGCACGTACATCCAGATAGCTGTGGCCGAGGGTTAGATGCAGATTTCTCAGCTAAAATCCACACAACCCACTAAAGAAAGATGAAACCCCTGCAGAGACATTTACAGATGCATCAGAAGGGTGTATATTTGCTAGGTGTGCTAAAGTACATCTATGTACATCACGCATATGTTCCTGGCAGTACTCACAGAAGAACTCTTCTGCAATGTGAAAACTATACCTTGGCGGTATCTATAAAGAGGCAGGTAAAAAGGATGGAAAAATACAAAATGGGAATGACACCCTAAGCAAGATCAGCACACACCCAGCAAACATGCTGCAAACGTTATGTAAAGACATCTCTCAAGCATACATATTGGGGTTCCACCACACTATATGACCAATGCTAGGTGTGAGCAGAAACACCAAATCTGTATTTATATACTTTTTTTTTATTTTTTTTTTTGCATATATTGAGGTCCTGACCAGACATCTGGGCTAAGCAGGTGAAGTGGAGTCTTGAGCGAATGCACCTTTAGGTTTGCAGTCACTTAAATATTGCTCCTCTGGCGACATACCCTCCAAGAAGAAATCCTTGTGGTCCTCTTTCTCTCCTCTAGGACCTCAACATGTTTAGTGCATATGAGCCCAAAGTATAGTTGAACAACCAAAGTGTATATAAGTTGCAAAGGCACACAAAAAGCCATGAACTTGCCATGCCTCTAACCACATCTCATTAAAATTGCCCCTCTAACAATTTCAAATGCTAGGAAGTACGCATATCAAATTCAAAACAACCCATCTTAAATCAAGACACATAGCAGGACGGGTCCTATTCAAACCATTGGGGTACCACATACATCGTCAACCTTTTCAGCAGTGGGGAAATAACACTGTCCCCCCCCCCCCACTGCTGAAGATGTTTATCTTGGTCTTACCTGCCAGATAATGTTGATTTAATTAAGGTGAAAACCCAACTTTAACAGACCAGTGAGCTAAACAACCCAAAAAACATTGTCAAAAATAGTCCAAAAACATATTTTGCTTTTTGACACATGCTGAGACTTAGTCACATGAGTTTATGTAATGTCCTAAAGCGATGGAATGAACACAAAAACAAACTCAAAGGTATTGACACTTAGTGCTTTGGTATAACCCAACAGCATCTGAGTTCTTGGAAACGAGATGATTATCCCCCTACACATTGTTTTTCCTTCACTCCAGAAAGAAAAGAATGTCCTGTGTAGAAATAAACTGTGATCACCAAGAATGCACCAATATCCAGTCTTTTTATATCTGCTTTATTTTCCACATTAATGAAACAAAACAAAACTAGGTCCAGTCTTGTCAAATAGATTAATGAACACAGTAAGAGAATCAGGCTCCGGACCACGAGGTGACCAATATCTAAGGTTCTAAAAAAAAATAGCATCAGGAACCAAGACTATCAATTACTTTTCATGTATGTGAGTGTAGCTTCTATGATATACATTCCACAACCGTTGGTCCAAATACTGATACAATTTCATGAAAAAGAAATCAATCCTGAATACGTAAAGCACCAAAAGACCAGTCCAGGAGAAAATCGGCTAAATACTGAAGCATGCAAATTACTGGATCCTATGTCAAAGGGAAGCAGAGACAGACAGTAAATAGAGCCAAGCTGCCAAAATGTAATTAGACACATGTTTATAATGGAAGTGCCCTGATTACTACCGTATGTGGATGCATACTATCCCAGTTTATTGCTGGAGTACATCTTTCACCATAAAAAGTGAAAAAGTACCTTCTTTCTCTCAGAATAGGGCTGGCAGCTTTTAGTGAGTCCACACTAAACGTCCCAATAACACTCACACTGGGGAGATTGTCCGGCATGCTGGCCCAGCAGGCCCACCTTTCCATACACACGCGGGGGGGGGGCAGTAAAATGGTTTAAAGTTGGCTATACTGGTCAGTGAGTAGAGGAGCTAAATAGCACTCCCATCCTCATACCTGGCGATCAAAGGACCACTCCTGAGTAATAAGTCACCAGATTTGCTGGGTAGTTCCAGAGAGTTGCCAGGTAAGACTAACACCATGGCGCCATCAACACAAACGGCCACACTGATGATTGATATACCCTGACGGCACACAAGTTGCATTCATTTTACCTTCTAGGCTAATTTCCACCCTATGCCGTTTTTACAGTTTGCATTGTACTTTCCCCAATATCCACGGTATTGCTATAATTATTTAAAAATTAAAATAAGACACCAGCGTCAATTGACATGGATGTCTCCTGTCCAGTAACCGCTCATCAAGTAACACTGCACATACGACAAAGAGCGTAGATAGGTGATGTAAACCGATCACAGGTCAGAGAAAATGTTGTTGCATGTAAATAACAAGAACTGACTTTCTTTCTACAGAGGTCAGATCCCACACCACCAGCAAAGGGATGCATTACAGTGTTAACAGCAACGGAAAAATGTTTAACAGCATTTTTTAGCTGCAATTTAAAACAAAAAGCTCTAAACATAAGCAATTTGCCAAAAACACATTTTTTGGTTCAGTTTGAAGAAACGTGAAGCAAATCAAACAATTATATTCCAATAATAATTCAACTTGGGGGTCGGATAGTAATTGCAGTGACACCTCCATCCAGCACAGAAATATCAATGAGCGCAGACCCAAGAGTTTAAAGCGTCATTATTATCTTACCAGCAATTTATGTCTGCATTAAGCATCCATCTATGTAAAGTCTCTGTGTGCAGGTCAAAACGGCTCTGATATTTTCTTATAAAAACAGTATCCACGCAAACATGCGCTGACTGCACTGTAAGGTAGCCACAGGGTTCACATGCTGACGCGGTGACAAAGGTTCGGGTCGAAGATAAACTACCAGGCAAAAAGTGGATTGTAATGTCATATTTATTGGTTTATATAGCGTCACCATATTCCGTAGCGCTGTACAACGCGGGTAGACAGGACATAAGTAAGAGTAATACAATTTGACTTACAGAAGCAAGGGGTAAGGAGGGCCCTGCTCAACCGAGCTTACAATCTAGAGGCTGTCGTTGGATGTAACTGATTGTGACTGTCTTCGTAAGATCGATTTATATTTAATAAAGAGATTTCATCATTTTCAGTATATGTTTTTTTCCTGATCAAGCTTAAGAGAGCTACTTGTTATTCACTACTGACAGCAGTGCATCGTAGCGGAAGTCTAATCAGCATAAGCACTGTTTTGTCTCTGATTTTTGGTTAAAGGGGGGTTTAAGAGAAATACGCGAGCAGTGTAAATCAGAATACACAGAGAGATTGCCAAAGGATTAACTTGATGCATCTCTCATGCTGTCCTCTCATCTAATACAAACAAAAAGTAACTGATGTCACATGTGGTTTTTTTGACTTGCCCCCTGGTTGTACAGCTTCGCTAAAACCTGACCACAAACGTTCACAGTTCACTTTTAACATACGCAAGCAGGCCATGGATCAGCAGAATTGGTCTCAAAGGATAGATTTATTACTTTTTTAGAATTTTACTTTATACCTTTCAGGCTTTTTAGGGACAGCATTAACAGGAGGTTCTTACAAATGTCAGCATTCTTTTTCAGGAGATGTTAACTTTTCATAGATGCCTGGTTTAAAGCAAGCTTGCACCCTATCACACTCTTCCTGGGTATTACTATCATAAAGAACTGCACTCAGGTCATGGCATTTAGGCAAAGAGTGCATTTACGCGCTCGGTTCATTGTTTTTAAAGCTCTTTACTGACCTTCGATCATGTTTTACTGGCCAGTCTCGTGTTTTAAGAGCCTCACCCCATAGGTAACACCAGCAGATAACTATGAATCAACAGAAAGCAGCAACCTCACTTTTCAGCATCTCAGAAAGTTATTTCCAGCAAAAGTAAAGTTACTATAGAGCGGGATACACATACTAGGGTTAATATGATAAGCATTATAAATGCTGAGACATTTGCATATGTCCAGAGTGGAGAAAGATTAATGACACACAGGCTTAAATGTGTTTTCCCAACAAATAATTACCATTCATTTGGTCAGCTCTGAAAGGTTAGTCTGATTTGGTACAATAAAAAGTATAAGAAAGAGATGTTGTAGTCTCTATCCTGCCCAAAATATTAAACTTTTGTTCCTTTAAAAGACAATTGATCATCCATGCCCACACTGGCAAACTGAATACAGATGTTATTTTGATTATACTCACTTAACACCCATTAATTAAAGATTGGCACATCACTGCTTTTCATGTATTTCAAAAATACATTACAAAATACTTTCTAAGATAATGGAGGTGTTTATACGTATAGATGCAACTATAAAAATAAATTTTACACAGAAATACATATACAAGAATTACCTACAGATGGAGATAACGTGGGGGTGCCGGTGCCATCAGCTACCATTAAAACCAATGGATTAGATGCAATCAAATATAGGCTAGCATTGTACCAAAATACATGCAACGGGGTGCTGCTACTCCCATTGATTTCACTGAGCGTGTCATAGAGCAGAAGCCGGAAGTGTACTTAAGTATGCTTCTTGCTTACACTTCCTGGTTTCAGCAGAGGCAGCAGGGGAGGAGTCCTGAGATGTCCAAACTACAGAACGCAAACACCAATCAGCATGTAGAAAAACACAAAACAAATGGGGGTGACATAGATTGTCCCTTTAAAAACAAATTGCAAGATTAATGTTTTTCATAGCTCTGTTTATCTTTGGCTAGTTAGAAATATATATATTCTTTTAAAAAAGGGATCCATGCCAACAACCTTCTCTGTACAGATTGGGGAATAATATACAAAAACAAACTGAGGTGATGTGTGGAACAGAAGATGTTTTCTTACATTAAATATTTCAACACAAACTATATTTAATGCAAGTTCATGTTGGTTCAGTATGTTGTATTTGATCACCTGATGAAAGGGACATTTATTCTATTTCACTTTACCTCATGAAGTGTTAAATTATTCTGACATGTACAACAAATGCTACTTTGGCTACAACCCAATGCGAACCTTTCCTTCACAACTAAAATGTATCTTTTTTTTTTTCTGGGAGAACACGGGCAAATGGAGAATTTCACTTATTGTTTGTGTTACATTATAATGGTCCTTTTGTTGTAATTTTGCTTCTAGAAAAATGACGAACCCACACTTATTCTGTTTTTTTTCTGCATCTGTTTATTTTATGCATATATTGCACCCAAGTCACAATTGTAATAGAGAACAGGTGGAACAGTATTGAAACACACACATCGCTGACGTTAGAGAACATTTATTACCACATTTTGCTGTCAGTAAAGAGGCTTGGTCCAGACTTCTATAATGTCACTACAATTCTAAATTTGATGTATAGAGGGAGAGAAAGAAATACAGCAAACATGGTATTACAAAAATACATATAGAAACACAGAATTTTAGGCATATATGTTTTTGGCCCACATTGTCTGTCTGTTTTTCTTGGTGTAGAGCTACTATAGAAGATACTACGAAAAACCCTATGTTTAATGCCAAATTTACTGATAAATAGCACATTGTGAGCATGGTTAAAGTATTTTTTCCTTTGAATCAGTGTGTATTACTCATGCTGTATGCTAACGTTATAGTTAACCACATGCGGAAATAACTCCTTGCAGAGGTTGAAACTGTGACATTTCAAACCAAAAACACAAGGAAGCAGATTAATGTTAGAAAGCTTCTATGTGGCACATGCTGCTTTATGTCTGTTGCATAATGAAGCCTACATGCCGCTGCTGCACGTTCATTCAGCAATCAGGAGATGCCTGCAAGATGCCCTCTGCACTGGGCAGCTTCATGCTACCAGTCAGCGGAACGGCCAGGGTCATTAACCCCTACCATTAAAATCATATAATAAAATGATGACATTGTCCAGCAGTCTGGATTTATTATGGTCTCTGAGTAAAATCACAAAAAGAAAACGTTCGCAAATTCAGATGATATAACAGGACAGGAGACTGTCCAACGGCCACCAGTGGGGCAGATCTTTTGGAGGCAAAGAAGGCACAGGCATGCTGCTTGGGGGGCCACAATGACACTGATAAGCTGCTTGAGGGGACAATAATGGTACTGATAAGCTGCTTGGGGGCAAAAGGTGGCACTGTGGGACATGCTGGTTAGTGAAGTTGGGGGGCCAAGTGGTTTCTAGTTATGGCCCTGAACACTAGTTTAAAAAAATTAAATGTACAATTCTGTGACTCAAAGTCACTGAAATGCTGCTCTACTCACCAGTTTCCATAAACAAAAAATGTATCCTGATTAGAGTTTTGTAAAGTCAGTCTTTCTTCAGTTAATAAATATAGGATAAAAAGTGACTTTTTGTTTTACACACACATACACATATATATATATATATATATATATATATATATATATATATATATATATATGTGTGTATCATCGTGTTTACCAAAATACAGTACTTTCCCCGTTTTACCAGAACTTTCACTCAGAGCATGGGTCATACGACACCAGATGGACCCGAGCGGTGCTCCTCAGACGACACACTACGCAGTCTGCACAGATGTTTTGATTTTCAGATGATGTGTGGTTACGAATGACGTTGGCAAATTTCACAGACTGTGGGGACTTATTTACTTCTGCCTTTATAAAAGACTAGAAAGAAGCTTTTACCATAACAGATTTCAATATATCTAGTAGTTTTGATAAATAAATTTTTAGCTTCCCCCCCCTCCAAAATCAATGTGTAATTATTTTGGGATATCTTGTTTAAATTATGGAACCTTTGCAAAAGGTGTCAGAAGTAGCCTATGCATTTACTAGCTGGTGTGCCAGTGATGGAAATGATGGCGGTTGTCCATCCGCTTTGGTCTCCGTGCCCAATAAAATCTGCGTGGAGTGGTTATGTACCTGTTCTTCCCTCACCTCACCGAGCATCAGTGGAAGTGACTGGAGAACCAGCAGGAGCAGATGAATGCGGTGATGGCTGTGGGATGCAACCTTTAAAAAGGCAGCTAGAAGCAATTGCTTCCCAAAGTTGACCTCCTCAAATAAGGGCAATAACATAATGGGGAGGGAAAACTATGCAGATCCTTAGAATAGGAAGTTAAGAGGTATGCTCCCATGGTATACACACGAAGGTGGATTTTGTAAACAGCATCACACGAGTGATTTACTGTCAGGAACTTTAAAATGTAGAATTTTGGAAAGTGACAGATACCCTTTAACTTGTTACACCAAATAAACTTTAAATGACACAGATACAAACATAGAAAATTACATAGACATGTATAAAGGTATCATGCAGCTCACAATCTAAAGGAGCTATCTGAAAGAATCAAGAACGCCAGGATCTAACATTACAAGTCTGAGAAATCTACATAATATATATACATACACATATATACATACATATATATTAGGGCTGCAACTAACGATTATTTTAATAATCGATTAATCGGCCGATTATTTTTTCGATTAATCGATTAATCGGATAAAAAAAAACAATATGCAAATTTTTCGTTTATTTAAAAGAATTTAATGAACTGGATGTTAAAAAACAACTTAAAATTTACATTAACATTCTTATTTTGTTATGATGTAATAAAAAACAATATTTTCAAAGTACAAGAACCCAAACACAATATTTATGAAACAAAATAACCCCAAACATTCTGAAAAGAGGTGGACTATTACTGTTCAAGAAACTTTGCCCCAGCACTTTGCACTTTGCACCCAGCACTTTGCACCCAGCACTTTGCACCCAGCACTTTGCACCCAGCCCTGGCACTTTGCACCCAGCCCTGGCACTTTGCACCCAGCCCTCAGCACTTTGCACCCAGCACTCAGCACTTTGCACCCAGCCCTGGCACTTTGCACCCAGCACTTTGTATCCAGCACTTTGCCCCAGCCCTGGCACTTTGCACCCAGCACTTTGCCCCAGCCCTGGCACTTTGCACCCAGCACTTTGCCCCAGCCCTGGCACTTTGCATCCAGCACTTTGCACCCAGCATTCAGCACTTTGCACCAGCACTTTGCACCCAGCCCTGGCACTTTGCACCCAGCACTTTGTACTCAGCACCCAGCACTTTGCCCCAGCCCTGGCACTTTGCATCCAGCACTTTGCACCCAGCACTTTGCACCAGCACTTTGCACTTTGCACCCTGCACTTTGTACCCAGCACTCAGCACTTTGCGCCCAGCACTTTGCCCCAGCCCTGGCACTTTGCACCCAGCACTTTGCACCCAGCCCTGGCACTTTGCACCCAGCACTGGCACTTTGCACCCAGCACTTTGCACTGTGCCCCTGCACCCAGTCTCCAACTCTGCCCTGCACCCAGCCCTACCCCCACATTCTGCCCTGCCCCCACACTCACACTCTGCCCTGCACCCACTCTGCCCTGCACCCACTCTGCCCTGCACCCACACTCACACCCTGCCCTGCATCCCCACCCCCACTCTGCCCTGCACCCAGTCTCCCACTCTGCTCTGCACCCACACTCACACCCTGCATCCCCACCCCCACTCTGCCCTGCACCCAGTCTCCTGCCCTGCACCCCCCACCCCCACTCTGCCCTGCACCCCCACCCCCACTCTGCCCTGCACCCACACTCACACCCTGCCCTGCATCCCCTGAAACCCCACTCCCACCCCGCCGTGGACCCCCACCCCCGCGAATCGCTCTGTGCGAATGGAGCCACTCGCACAGAGCGAACCGCTCTGTGCGAATGGAGCCACTCGCACAGAGCGAACCGCTCTGTGCGAATGGAGCCACTCGCACAGAGCGAACCGCTCTGTGCGAATGGAGCCACTCGCACAGAGCGAACCGCTCTGTGCGAATGGAGCCACTCGCACAGAGCGAACCGCTCTGTGCGAATGGAGCCACTCGCACAGAGCGAACCGCTCTGTGCGAATGGAGCCACTCGCACAGAGCGAACCGCTCTGTGCGAATGGAGCCACTCGCACAGAGCGAACCGCTCTGTGCGAATGGAGCCACTCGCACAGAGCGAACCGCTCTGTGCGAATGGAGCCACTCGCACAGAGCGAACCGCTCTGTGCGAATGGAGCCACTCGCACAGAGCGAACCGCTCTGTGCGAATGGAGCCACTCGCACAGAGCGAACCGGAACACGTCACATCCGTCACGTAGCTAGAAGAAGGCGGAGACTGCAGAGCGTGTAGCAGAAGCGGGGAACGCTCGCGGAGGTAAGTAAAAGGAGCCGAGTGCTCCAACAACGAATTGATCACTCGATTAATCGATAACGGAAATCGTTATCGATGATTTCCGTTATCGATTATTATCGATTTTATCGATTCGTTGTTTCAGCTCTAATATATATACACACACACATATATATATATATATATACATCTATATAATCAGAAAGGATATGTCTTTATGCTTTCTGCCCTAGCTGCGTTTGAATGTCTAAGCATGTAGTGGATGTAACCAAGCAGGTCAGACTACAGGTCATTGTGATGCATGTATCAGACGCATACATGCTACTGGAACATGTGCCAGACTTTTTGTGATACAGATGTCCGATACATCTCTCATGCTACATACCTCTATTTGTAATATGTTGTGAACTGTTGTGACAGCTTAAGTACCGGTAATTGTACTGTGAATGACTGCTGACCCCAAGTGCAGACACATGAAGAGAGTGTAACTATATTTACCCAAGAAAACATCGATGCCAACCCTAATGTGACACACACAGCACTTTTTTTTAACCATGAAAAAACAAACGACGAAGCACTCTTCTGGTAAGTGAGCCCTTGATGTCACAGATCACAAGTACATGCTGGATAAAGGCCCACAGCCCGATGCCAACATAGTCAGCACGGACAGTGCTTTTCTAAATCACGACTGTAAACAGCACCATGCTGTACATAACAGCAAGGGGATATGTTTCTTTGGTGTCCTCTTGGAAATGCATTGGGGATTCTGCAGGAATTCACCAATATGCATTTGCCTTTTCCATTGCGTCTCCCCTTCTATTTGCTGTGCAGGAAAATCATTCGGGCGATCGTCTATTAATGAGCACATGCGTGGATAGTGCTCCCATTGAGGTCAATGGAGAAGCTTAGATGTGTCAGTGGTGCAAAACACAGAGGAAGTCATTTTGGAAATAATTTTATTAATAATTTAACTAATGTACTATGATTATACATAGACTAGGCGATACAGACTCCAATCAGTGGCGTCTCAATGTTTTGATCATGGTAACAGAACTAGTGTAGCGTCAATTAAAACTACCGTATTTGCTCGATTATAAGACGACCCTGGATTATAACACAACCCCCCCAAATCTGATTAATTTAGGAAAAAAAGAAAAAGCCTGAATATAAGACGAACAGTAAATGTTAATTCATGTAAACTATGTAAACTATTTTTTTTAATAAAAGCTATGATTGAGAACATTTTTGTTTTTATTTCCTTTTATTTATCAACCTGCCTCCCCCCAGTTATGTACATCTGCCCCCAGGTTTGCCACTCTGCCCCAGAAATGCCTTATACCCCCTATATGCCACTGTGCCCCATATGCTTTTTAACCTTCTAAATGCCACCCTGCCCCATGATATGCCTTTTAACCCTCTATATGCCACTGTGCCCCATGATATGCCTTTTAACCCTCTATATGCCACTGTGCCCCATGACATGCCTTTTGACCCCCTATGTGCCAGAGTGGCATAAAGGGAGGTATAAGGCATTTCAGGAGGCAGATGGCGTATAGAGGGTTAAAAAGCATTTCTGGAGGCAGAGTGGCATTAAGGGGGTTAAAAGGCATTTCATAAAGCACTCTGCCCACAGAAATGCCTTATGCCTTAACTTACCGGGTGCTTCTGACTCCCGGTGTATTGTCCGGGCAGCAGGTAGACGTCTATGCGATTCGCGTAAGCAACTTCCGCTGCAGCCGGAAGGAGGTGCGGGTCAGCAGCGGGGGTTGTCTGCGTCCATTGCGCGTACACCCCCTGACTGTCAGAGAGAATTTCCTGCACCGGTGTGCGGAACTCTGATCCCTTACAACCGAGGAAGGTCTGCACAATGGACGCAGACAACCCTTGCCGCTAACCGCACCTCCTCCCGGCTGTAGCGGATTACACACTGCCCCGGCTACACACCAGGGACTCAGAAGCACCAGTAAGTGGTGGGTCAGGAGGATCCAGGTCCCCTGCAGCGCTGCGGGAGATATGGATCTTAGTCTCATAGTCAGACCTATTTGAGGTCTGATTATAAGACGAGGGGTATTTTTCAGAGCATTAGCTCTGGAAAAAACCTTGTCTTATAATCGAGAAAATACGGTATGTATACTTTTTCTTTCGCTTTCATCTCTCGCTCTCTCTGTCTTATTTATATTCCCCTCTCTTTTCTTTTGCTCTCTCAACCCCTCACTTCTCCACTCTCTTTTTTTGTACTATCCAGCACTGACACAATGTGCAACTTAATAACCTCTCCTGTAAGAGTGTTAAAGTGGGTCAATGTCACATTTTACCACAGCTTCTATGCACTTGATTGAGCCTAATGCTCTACATTTACAGCGTAAACATGACTGGGGCAAACAGCCCATCATGTGCATATATCACAACATACTAGTTCAAGTTTAGAGCCGTTACCTACTCCTACACAGAAGATCGTGACAGCCCATTCCATACGTGACAGGAAGCAGTACCAGCATGCAAGAGAGGGGGTAAAGCATACCGATTCAATCTATTTCAATGAGTCAGCGTACCGTCATTTTAGTAAGAAGTAAATACTCCATTTATATGTTCTCAAAATGCTAGCATAAGTGCATCCGAGAAGCCATACAGTGCAAACGCGGATGTATATAATAAAAGTGAATAAGTGCCTCTGAGAAGCCATACGGGGCACACACGGACGTATAATGAAAGTGAATAAGTGCCTCCAAGAAGCCATACAGTGCACACAAGGACGTATATAATAAAAGTGAATGATAAGTCCCTTCTCTTTTCTTTTGCTCTCTCAACCCCTCTCTTCTCCACTCTCTTTTTTTGTACTATCCAGCACTGTCCACGGCAGCCCCAACCCTCTGCGCACAAGTGACATCATGTGCAACTTAATAACCTCTCCTGTAGGAGTGTCAAAGTGGGTCAATGTCACATTTTACCACAGCGTCTATGCACTTGATTGAGCCTAATGCTCTTCATTTACAGCGTAAACATGACTGGGGCAAACAGCCCATCATGTGGATATACCACAACATACTAGTTCAAGTTTAGAGCCGTTTCCTACTCCTACGCAGAAGATCGTGACAGCCCATTCCATACGTGACAGGAAGCAGTACCAGCATGCAAGAGAGGGGATAAGGCATACCGATTCAATCTCTTTCAATGAGTCAGCGTATCGTCATTTTAGTAAGAAGTAAATACTCCATTTATATGTTTTTAAAATGCTAACAAGTGCATCCAAGAAGCCATACAGTGCAACCAAGGACGTATATAATAAAAGTGAATGATAAGTGCCTCCGAGAAGCCACACGGTGCACACAAGGACGTATAATAAAAGTGAATAATATTTGCCTCAGAGAAGTCATACAGTGCACACAAGAACGTATAATGAGAGTGAATGAAAAGTGCCTCCGAGAAGCCATACAGTGCACACAAGGACGTATAATGAGAGTGAATGAAAATTGCCTTCGAGAAGCCATACAGTGCACACAAGGACGTATAATGAGAGTGAATGAAAATTGCCTTCGAGAAGCCATACAGTGCACACAAGGACATATAATAAAAGTGAGTAAGTGCCTCCGAGAAGCCATACAGTGCACACAAGAACATATAATAAAAGTGAATGAAAAGTGCCTCCGAGAAGCCATACAGTGCACACAAGGACGTATAAAAAAGTGAACGATGAGTCCCTCTGAGAAGCCATACAGTGCACACAAGGACATATAATAAAAGTCAATAAGTGCCTCAGAGAAGCCATACAGTGCACACAAGGACGTATAATGAGAGTGAATGATAAAATCTGGTTTGTCAATAGATATGATATCGACATGCACTCGCCATGCTCCAGTTGGTTTGGAGTTTTCGTGCTACCTGTGTGCAGTTTATATTTAATCCTGTGTAATCTGCCTCCTGTCCTTTCCAGGTAACACATTTATGCTTATGATATGTTCTCAAAAAGTCTACTATAAATGATGCATTCAAGCGTGTGCAATCAGTGTGCTACCAAAAAATCTCCCAGACAGAAATTATCTCACAACATGTACAGCAACATGTAACCCAGGAGGTGAGCGGTGTTAGCTTTCTGTGAGCTTTCTGTGTGCATACTAGTGATGTAAAATTTCAGGAAATTTTGATGCCATGGAAAAAAAAAACGTTTTTTCCTTGAAAAAATTGAAATTCTCAGGAAAATTTTTTTTTACAAACTGAAAGTCATTTTGTTGCACTGGGAACATGAAATGCAGTGTATATAAAACTATTATGCCTGAAATAAAATGACTTCTTCAGTAAACGATCAACTAAATTTGCTTTTTAAACCTTTTTTGGTTACAAATGGAACAATGTCTGTATAAGAACATTACATTCACTGTACAGGAAAACTGGTCTCACCATTTTACTGAGAGGAGGAAAGAAAAGCCAATTTACTGGCCAGACTCAGAATACTGGCAAACATTACACTGTGATGGAGGAGAACCTTAATATGAATTATTTAGATAAAGTCTAGAAAGAGAACCTCATTTTCCAGACAAATTTGACCTCTTGTCTGTCAATTAGGGTCTAACCGAGAAGACAAAAATGATCAACTTCGGTAAACCAACAAGACGGGGCCCAGTCACAGCCAAACTAAACTCATAACATAATCCACACTCCATATTTTTTCAATTTTTCCAGAAATAAAATGGAAAAAATACTGGTTTTATCCCCAATTTTTCTGTTCTTCTTCCAGGCCTTCCCATCTCTAGTGTGTACAGTGTTTGTGTATTATATATAACACACACACAGATGCACAGGTGAAGGTACATTAAGAACCCTGTTAATGTAACGACACTAATAACCTATTATTGCCTGCTTTTGTGTCATGTGACAACTTAGCGTTCCTAGCAAAATCATAACATTTCCCCATCGGGTTTGGGCCTCCAACGATCCAGGAATGATTGAATGCTGCGTATGTTAAACTCGGCAGAGTAGCAGGGGCAGATGGACCAGCATCTGTAACTCTTTCACGTCTGTTAGTGTCTCCGATTCTTCCTTTCATTATTAATCATAATAACCTGTTCAGTTTTCAGTTTACATAAAAAAAACTGTAGAGTGCCGGAATTATGACTAAACATCTTATGACCTCTCACACACAGTAACAAGCACTCATTAACCTCTTGGGTTTTCCCCTTTTTTCTCCCTGTGCAGCAGAAGGGATGTTCTCCGACTCAAAGGCGGCATCTTGAATACCTTCTGTGTACTTAGCAGAGTTGGCCTCTGACCAATTCAGGCTTAATTATACGACTCACATTTTTTTCTGCCTCTTTTTCCCATCAAGCAAGTACGCTGGAGGCACATTATTCCTCCCCCTCCTCTAATGTTGTCGTCAGCAATGACCTCATGCAGGAAATGCGACCTGCTACATGGGTGTGTTACCTGAGCGCATACCACAGCCATCACACCTGCACGTTAATTAAAAGCCGTGAACAGAAGCTCTTCCTGATACACAGTCCGAAACCTGCAAAGAGATTATATCCCAAGCACCTTGCAGAACACTGCAGGCATACAATACAGTTCACGAGGAACTTCGTTCCAGTCATTTGCATAACAGGATATCAGTACTATTTTAAAGAAACAATGTATAATAAAAAAAAGCAATTTTTCAGTGTTCACCTACACGTGGAATATAGTATTACAGAAACGTCCAACAATCCGACAACTGGAGAGTACCAAGGTGGTTACAGAGAACCTTCCCTGTACTCAGGCATCAAAGTCTTCCTTGGCTCCTGCTTACTCTAAAGCTGTTGCAGCTAGCGTTATGTCTCTTTGGGTTTTACTTCAGATTCAATCATCATAGCAACTAGAAAATGGTTTAATCTGTGGTTAGACTCTTTCACTGGTCATCCAACAAATTATATTTATATATATAAAAAAAAAACTAAAAGAAGTCAATGAAAAAAATGTGAACTCATAAGATATATCCAAATATCTCTATATATTTACCGGTATATACTTTCCATTTATCATAGTGTTTATACAGCATTGGGATGCACATATCTTTGCAGTCTGACCGCGCTGTGCATGTATTTACTATGTAATCTTCCCCGGGTGGCGCGCGCACACACACACATCCAGGCATTAATAAATGGCCTCTGTAGCACCATCTAATGGTCAACAGCGGACCTACAGGAGCTGCTGTATCTAATGATCAAACAACCCAAACTGGATCAACTTTAAAATGAACATAAAAATGATAGACAAGAAGGCAGAAAAGAAGCTGAAAATAAAAATAGCTCCGACATATGGCTTGTTTAAAACCTCCCCCCAAAAAAATCCTAAAAGTTTCTACTAGACACATTCGAGATAAAACCACACACAACTTTATTGTGTAACAGTCCAGTCATAATTCTGCTAAATAATCCTTGTACGCTCAAAAAGAAATAGTGCAGCGGAAACAATTACATACGGAGCATAGGGTACTGTCACACAAAAACTATGTATATGTGGATATGTATAAAGAGATTCTGTTACAAAACATGGAAAGTGGTCTTAACACCACAGCAACAATACGGACTGTCCAAACAGCAGGAACTTTTCACCACGGCGTTAGACACTTTTCAAAGGGTCACTTTTTTCACACATCCATCCCTCTGGGTCTCGGAACGGAAACATTCAGGAAAAGCTCTACCACACACAGGAAGCAAGCCCTGCCAATTTTTACTGAAACAGAAAAGGAGAAGTTTCTTCCAGTATATAGAAAGGGACAATGTGCTGACACCACGTATCTAGTCTGGTCGGGTGGCCTTGTGGTCAAAGCTAAAAGGTCTGCTTCTGCAATGTCAGGGAATTGGTGTGGAAGGCAGATTACATACATACACAATATTTTTATATTTTTATATTATATATATATATATATATATATATATATATATATTATAAACAAGTTGACAAAAGGACACTTGCTACTCCAAGATGTGTCCAATGATCCAATAGAATATGAACAGAACACACAAATGAAATATGGATCACGGTCCATATAAACTAGTGTAGATTTGTGTTATATAAACCAATTTCCTTAGCTATTTTTCCAGAATCTGTCACCATTTGATACAATTTTAAAATACACCAACAATCAACACAGATTATTCTAGGTGTAGTCTACTAAACATAGCTATGCTGAAGAAGAGACCTCTGAGCAGGTTCTCCTCCAGTTAAGTGTGTTGTACCCCTTACGCAGAACAATCATTGCTCTCTCTAGTGTCATTGTAGAATTTCTTAAAGGTTATATGGCAACAACCTATCAGTGTCTACTTACGTGTCACATGCATCAAGTGTTCCCGGCAAGAATTATGATTGTGACAATTTTCACATGACTAAAGAATTTCATGGGAAATGTTTGGGCCTCCAACAGTACCAAGAAAGATATTTCTAATGCCAATTCTAATTACAAAAGTGCTGAATTTAACAGTGCGATGGAGAAATTTTAGGTTCGGCTCTTGGTCTGTCCAAGAGGCAGAACAGCCCCAAGAGGGATAAATACTTCTGAGAATGGTATTGCAGCCGGATCCGTGCAGAACTCATGTATGGTTCTTAGAAAAGGGAACTTTTTGTGTAAATTCCCAACACCACAAGTTGCTGATTCAACATTTCACACAACTTCCGCGGCCAATTGTATTAGACTAACCGATACGCGTCATCACTTCAAGCCAACACAGCTCTGTGGTGTGCCATACGTGATGGAAAGTAGTTGGTTATATTACCCTTCAATCCAGTACCTGAGCACAGGGCTGGTCTAATAACGTGAGCCAGATGGGCTTTTTTCAGTTTTATATTGATCTCTAAGTAGAATGCATTCCAAATTAATATAATAAGCCAGGCCTTATCTCCAGCAAACCATATTTGTGAAACACAAATTGTTTCTTGACAGGACTGTTTCTCCATGCAGTTGACCCAAGGTCTGAAGACAGTTTCTACGTGAAGCACTCTTCAGAGGTGCTTATCCAAGATCCTCTAAGCTTGATGGCTTATTAGCCTGCTTATCAGGTTTGTGCGCCATCGTGCTGGACACATACCAAACCCGGCCTCTTGGGGAGAAAGAACTGGAAGAACACACATGTGCTTAATGCTAGTGCTTAAAAGGGTCTTTTTTACCTTTATCTGAATCAACACAATTAAGGAGATATTGTAATATAAAGTAACATACTGTTTGGTCTATATCAAATAATAGTTGTCTGTAAAAAACAGCCCCATACTCTTATGCATCATAAACTGAGCGCGCTCACTGGTTGACAAACCAACTATGGTCGAGGAAAAGCTTCCCGTCAAGAGATGATGAAGGGATCTTTAGAAAACAAAATTATCGAGTTACAAAAAAAAAAAAAAAAGTTATTTTTAGGAATCCTTCTTAAGGGAAAGTCAGAGGCTTTGGCCATTTCCTTATGTATGCTAAAGGCTGACACATTGCCAAATCCTTAACGGAGTTTGGCAATGCTGCTGACTTCTTTAAGACTAATACTGTAAAAATCTGTTGAAAGCACTACTTTCTCCTCTCCCACAGCGTTCCATCTGTGCCAAATCGCTCCTACCGGATTTCAAAGGTGATCTTCCGCCTACTTCATGTGATACTTAATGGAGTATCACATTTATAGCTAAATATAGCATTGGCAAAAAAAAAAAAATCTTTAATGGCGCTTAATTATGCCACATTGCTAGTTTCACCAAAATCCTTGATTTTAGTCTATGAGCTCCTGACACAAACAGAGGGGAATAGGTAGAAATTAATTATATTTTATTACAAATCTGAATGAACTGAAAACTATGTAATAAAGAGGTACACCCATTTGCATTTGGTTAAAGGTGCCGTTCCATTGTTATGTAAAATATTGCCATGTTCAAGATTTGTCAGAGAAAGCTTCGCTGACTTTGTCTAAATGGAACAGCCCCTTTAACATGCACACGGTGAACAGATTTTCGAACACTGCCGAAAACAGACTGCATGCATCCAATTAAACAATCAGAGGTTGTGTGTGGTATTGCAGTATAGTGTATTGCCTTTATTTATAAGTGCGTATCATATGCTACACCCAGCTCTGTAATAATAACAGCTTGTCTACCTAACCTCTGTTTAGTCTGCTGGTCTAGCTGAAAGCTACTAACCCAACTCCAAATAAATAAATAAATGCTGCTGCCTATAGACATTTCTAAGGGCCCCTATATAAAACAGACTGGATCCTAAAGGCTACGGATACTTATTAGTGCCTTCTCTTTGCCACAGTCCTACCAGAAAGGTATTCCTCTTTAGGAGTATTATAAGAGTGAAAACTAGATTGACAGGAACAGGTTAAATACATATTGGCAAAGGAAGAGGAGAAACGAGCGCTTGCAAGCTCACAATTTGTAAAATATTAACCTATTTATAAACAAAATATGTTTTGGGTTAGTTCTTTCTTCCAATCCCCTGAAAAAAATCGTTGAAAAATGTAAAGCATTTATAAGTATTTAAAATATTCCGTATGTTGGGGCTATGAAGGACATGTCCTTCTGTAATATGTACAAATATAGCGCTCAAACACGGGGTTAAACTGAACTATTAGCTCTGTGGGAAATGTCTTTAAACATTTATTTAAGCCCTGACACTTAGCTAAATTTGTTTTTGAAATCACAAGGTCTACTGACAAATATAGCGTCTGGCCTTAGGACTAGAGACCTTGGTTCGCTGGAACCTTATTTATACAATAACCTTATCTGAGCACCAGATAGACAGATAAAACGTTTAACAAGAAGAGCCTGCCTCTACAATGCTCTCTACTAAGCCCAGTTCATATATACATTTTTAATGCAGTATTTGGCAGGTGAGTTTGCCGGAGAGGGACAGTCCAAGGATGAGTCCAAGGATGAGCCCCGGGTCACTGGCATCTGGGGAGCAGATTTTTGTTTGTGCCACTTTCCATAGGTGGGTATGGATATATCATTGGGCTCATAATTATCATCCTTTCCAAGCCAAACCTCACCAATATTTCTAGGGTGCAGCGTCCACTTCTGACCTCGCACATAGAGGTACATACATAAAACATCTTATAGAAATAGCATTAGGGTAAGATCAACTGAACTGCTATATATTTCATGTGGATTTAAAATATTAACCAACAAAATATAAACATCCCCTCAATTTACAAACACAGCATCAGTCACTATAGATCAACCAACAGAATATAGTCACACCAGCTTAGCTAGACCAAAACATATAACAAAACATATTTATCTATTAATAAATGTAATGCTTAAAATAATTAGGAAATACATTAACATAATAAAGTCATGTAGGACTCAATACCAGGTACAGCAGTATGTAAAGCCACATCATGCTCTAAAACAAGTATCGGAGCAGTTTACTATTATATACAACTTCATATATGAAATATTTCTTTAGTTGTAATCATTATATTGGTCCTGCTACAATTTGTAGTCCACCTAGCATTATGACACCATACATAAATCCTGCAAATCAACCCACCAGTTATAAAAAGGAAAATGCACAAATGTATTGTGCTTTATAGTGCCGCTCCTTGATATGCTATGGTGTGTCTGTTTAAATAGTAGTAGCTTTAAGGGGCTTGTTTCTGTAACGTGAAACAAGTCACAGCTATGTAACACACAACACACCATAAGTTATGGTGTCATAACGCTAGTAGCTGTCTCACTACACAACAGTTACATATACATATATATATATATATATATATATATATATATATATATATATATACATACATACATACATACATACATACATATATATACACACACACAGGCATAATACAAATCTAAACGATAATGTAGGTATTGCCAAATTACCAATTAGGTGGAATTTGTTAAAAAATTATAGGAGATAAAAGTAGAATTAAAAGGCTGCGGTACAAAGCTTGTGGGCTCCGTCACATCATTGTTGCTCAACAGTCTGTCTACTTTGTGTCCAAATAATCAGGATTAGCTTCTTTACACCATTATGTGAAAATCCAATGCGTCACAGAATGTGTATTAAATTTATGGAACACATAAAATATTTCTATCTCCAATGGAAACCTTTTAAAAGACAGATAGGTGCACAGTGCACCAAAAACACACTTGCTGCATGTTCCCGAGGATTAATATATATATATATATTATATATATTCATATACCTAAAAGTTGCCTCGTCATGCCCTTTCATACACAAGTTCTTCATAGACATACAAAATTTGACTAATTGGCTGATGAACAAAAAAAAAATCAGAAGAAAAAAAAGAATACAAACTAACCGAAAAAGTGCGTGGGACTCTCACGTTAAACAAAACATTCCTCTAGCATGGCTAAAAATAAATCAGTACATTACGGCAGCGGTTCGTGAAGTTATCGGCCAAGAACTCACAGGCCTCTCCATAAACTGTGCTTTGGCCGAGGCTTTCACATGGTCTGCAGTGAATCAGCAAATCTAAGCAGCGTGGAAATTCCCCACAATTAGCACTGGCATCCATGGCTTGGAACAGGGCTAATCCCATCAGCAAACCTCACCTGAGTAATTCTTCTTATCAAGTGTGTGACAAACATAGACTGAGGTTTTAAAAGGACTCTGCTGAACGTAGCATTTTTATAACCAAATTATCACTTCTATAACTGCTGAATGCCCAAAATGTTAATAAACCCCCCAAAAAACACATTTCAGATTCTGCCTCATTCTCAATTTCTCAGCCGAATGCGTTACTGGTACCTTTTGGGAAATCCCGGGGTCTTTCCTGAATGCAAGGGCTTCTAGAATCTATCACTCATAATACAAGCCATTCAAGCCTTGCATGGAGACTCAAGAACCTTTATTAAAATATACCATATTTTCTCAATTATAAGACGACCCATCCAAAATTTAGGGGAAAAAAAGAAAAAGCCTGAATATAAGACTACCCTATAAGAAAAAAAGTTTTATCAGTAAATATTAATTAACATGTAAACTATTTTTCAAATGCATTTTTGTTTTGATTTCTTTTTGCCAACCTGTCCCCCAGTTATGCACATCTGCCGCCAGAAATGACTTATACCTCCTATATGCCACTCTGCCCCCAAGATATGCCTTATACTCTCTATATGCCATTTCCCCCCATATAGGCTACTCTTTCTCCCTGATATTCCTTTTAACCCCCCTATATGCCACTCTGCCTCCAAATCTGGTCATTCTACCTCCTCTTTGGAACATCTTTGAAGCCGGTTAACTCAATTTATCCCCATCAAACCATATATTTTTGAAAACTAGACACCCCAGGGTATTTCAAATGCTGGTATTGTAACCCTTTCCATGCAATAATTATACAACCACACTTTGTCAAACTTTGTGATAGTCCTAGTATATGTCACTGTCAAACAACACTATGTATGTGTTCAGGAACATCTCCTGAGTACAGCAATACCCCACATGCATGGGTTTGTCAGATTGTTTGGCTGGTAAAAAAAAAAAAAGCAAAAAGGTGCTGCTGCTATGGGATCAGTCCCTAAGGACTGATCTACAGCAAAGGAGGGGTTAATGGTACCTAAAAATAATATAAAATATAAAAAATGTGGATAAAAATAAAAGTGCACAAACAGCGAAAAAAGTGCTGATGTGCAATATCACTGTCTATGCAGTGATCAACCGTAAGGAGGGGTCTTATAAGAGCCTTTGTGGGGAATTTCTTTTATTTTTTAGATTTAATAAAGTATACCTCTCTCCCTCACTAAAAGCAAGTGATGAAGGGAGGCAGATCTTTACCCGTCAAAGGCAAATGTTTATAAACATTGCCTTTGACTGGGCAAATCTTTAGCCTTGGGGTGTCAATCACTAGATGCTGATGGCATCCAGCAACACCCCTGAGTGATGAAAGCAATTTGTAATCACTTGAGGCTATTGCCAGGAGAAGGACAGCGCCATCTTGGAAGGTAAGTTAACCATGGCGGCGCCCTGCCGCTAGAAACTTCGTTTACGAAACGATCAAAGGTCGCTTTCATATCGAGGCATTTCAGTAATTGCTGATCGCTTCCTAAACGCTTTTACCGGCGGCATGACACCACCATATTTAAAAGACCTGCCGTTTTTTTTTACTAATAAAAACACTCCGGGGAGTGATCTAACCGCTCCCCGACGTTAATTTTTCTGTGTTGCTTAATGCCTCTATGTCAAGGCATTACAGCAACACAATCTGAGTGAAGAAAGCAATTTCTGACCACTACCGCCCGCTCCCGCAACGCGTGTGTTCTACTCCCGCCTGCTCCTGCAACGTGTGTCCAATCCCGCCCGCTCCCACAAACATCGTTCACAAACATTAATTCCCTCAATCACGCATACTCGTTCATACAACCCCCCCGATACCTGAACTGCAGATTTCCTGCGCACTCCCGTAAGGCTGCCTTCGCGTTGCTTGCACACAGCGTCTCTTCTCTTGTCCCGCCCTGAGGAAGCAGGAACAGAGCAGAGTCATGTGACGTGACGTAAATTCACATGACTCCGCTGGGTTCCTGGGCGGAACAAGAGAAGAGACAGTCCTCTAGTACATATTGCCTGAGAGCTCTGCTAACAGATACCAATAAATCAAGTAAAGCTTACAATTTGTAAAATCTGCAGCTTTACATCCTTGTATTGTTCTTACGCATCTCCTCTGTCGCTTACATCCCTTTTCTAATGAGTATGACAGTTTATACATCACATTATTGAGAAAATAGGAAGAATATAACTTACATACAGTTATTGTGACCTTTGTTTTTATGCATTAAACAATGTAGATTTTTTTCTTGCAAGGTAGGACCTTCCATGGATGCATCCTGGTGCCATGTGTTCTCCAGGTAGGCGATGCACCCGGCCATCCACGTGATGTAAAAGAAAACGTTATTCATCAGACCAGGCCACCTTCTTCCACTGCTCCGTGGTCCAGTTCTTATGATCACGTGCCCATTGTAGGCTCTTTTGGTAGGGCACAGGGGTCAGCATGGGCACCCTGACTGGTCAGCGGCTAAGCAGCCAACAACTGTGATAGAAAGTTGTCAGAACACACAGTGTATCACCTTTCTACAGATTGGGAACATCCCACAAGAGCTGCAGTTTTGGAGATGCTCTGACCCAGTCGTCTAGCCATTACAGTTTAGCCTTTGTCAAAGTCGCTGAGATCGTTATGCTTGCCCATTTTTCCTGCTTCTAACACGACAACTTTGAGGATGAAATGTTCACTTGCTGCCTAATATATACCACCACTGACAGGTGCCATGATAACAAGAATATTACTGTTATTCACTTCACCTGTCATGATGATATTACTGGAGTCCATTATTTGTTACAATTTTTTTCTCCCTCTTTTCACTTTGATTGCCCCTGTTGCAATCAGTAAGCAGGGCTTCATTGTCAGAATTGCTGATCGCAGTACCTGTAATCAGCATGCAGGAAGGGGGAGTCAATATAGAGCATATCGGAGTCCGCGCTGTACAGACACAAACCTGCGCATGCGGTATTTTGCTATTGGAGCACTAGCATATAGAACACTCAGTTGACTGCCATCACTTCCACTGATTCCAATACAAACGGCACAAGTATTTTTCTCGGATCCAATACAGACACTGATAGTAAAAATAAGTAATGCGTTGACAGTCTAAAATGCATTGTAGCCCATGCAAAACGGTTCTGAGACACACTCAGCAAAAGAATATCACCACCAACAAACCTTGTCCAATTTGGGAAGAAGAATACATTTTCCATTTTATTATAAAAGAGAACATCCAAAATAAAATGTTTTGCTAAGTCTGTTTTTACATAGTGACTAATGAGATTAAGGCAGAGATGGCTAGCGTTCAAACAGATTTATTTAACATTCGTGCGGCATCAGAATGTGCTAACATCTGGTTTGGATTTAAAGTCTGACGTTTTGATGACAGTACCTCCTCCACACACAAAAACTTTTCCTTTCCTTAATAGCCTTTTCCTTTAGCCTTTCTGGGGTTTTTTCCCTCTCCTCCTCTCGGAAGCAGCACTATTCTGCCTCTTGCTGGAAGACGCCTGATCATTGCCAGGAAAAGAAACGCAAAACAATCCCAGGAGCAGCTCCTGACGTCAGGACATTATTCCTCCCTCCCATCAGTCAGAGCCCTGTGGAAATTCCAGGCTCCAGTCGGACTAAGTCTGTGATAGAACAGCTGCACGCCTGCAGCTCCCCTCAGCTACCCCTTCAGTGCCAGATATATAGGCCAGTGCCATGCAATTTAACCACGAGACTGCCACATGAGCAGCATACCCCGTATCCAGACTGCCGAGCAAACTGCGTAGCGCTGTTACAATTAGTGGAATAATTTAAAACCACTCACACAATAACAAACTGGTACAAGAGCGGGTCCTGCCCTTGTGAGCTTACAATCTAGTCAGTGGTTGAGGAGTAAATGAGAGGACTGCAGGGTTGGGGATGAGTTGATTGAATCAGTTTGATCTGTGGAGGTTGTGGGCTTGATTAGGATGATGGCTGAGATTGTTAGGAGGAAAGGTTATACGCGTCTTGAAAAAGGTGGGTTTTCAGAGAGCTTTTGGAGATTTGCATATGAGGGAGAAAGTGTGATGGGACGGGGAAGGGAATTTCAGAGTAGGGGTCAAGAGACCGCCATTACACAAAGCTACTGACAATTTCAGCCCAATGTAAGCAATTAGAACCCCTCTGGCCTGGTTTGCACAAATTTGCAAGATGGGCACATTTTTATAGCATAGTATCAAAAGTGATCAAATCATGGCAACAATGCTTGCTCAGAACTGTATTATTCTACCCCAAAATCTCCAGTCCAGGTTTGACATACACTGGCTGGTCATGTCCAGCAGGCATTTTAATACAAGGACTACACACAGAACCGTGTTTACGTTAAATAGGCAGGCTTCCTCTACGGTAAAAAGAAAGAGGGGGTGGAAGCTTTTAAGAAAATGGTTTGGAATAAAAAGGACACAATTCCTCGGAAAGCCTGTGTGTACACATGCTCGGAGACCCATGGATGCTCTCAAACGAGCCAAGGAAGTAAACAAATAGGATTTCCAAATGAGCAAAGGTGCTCCTGGCTTCTGTCTGCTTTAATAAGTCATTGTACAGTGCAGCAGAATGTGTTATAATACATAATATTAGTAATAACTACAAAACACATCACTGCTCCGCGGGGGGAAAACATACAGCGTGAATATCTACACAGACCCCATGTCACTTATACCAGAACAAAGCAAACACCTCGGATGATACTCCCTGCACAAAGCTGTCTAATATCCAAACTACTAGTAGTAATTAAAACATAAAGGAAATACTTCCTACAAGGAATTTACAGACTGCTCTTTCATGTCTATTCTTTTAAACTAAGGACCGTTCTCTGCGTCCTCTACCCCTAGAGACGGAGTGGTGCCATTTTTAATTACATTCTTTATTCCTAGAAGCAAAGGGATGTAAGTGTATACTTTAAATCTTTCTCTCATCCCCCATGAATTTAAAGATGCATGGGACAGGCATATGGCTATCCTGAACCTACAACAAGGCTAAGGACTGATTAAGGTCTGAACCTTTACATCAGGAAAAATAGGCAGACTAGATGGGCTGAATGTTTCTCATCGGCCATCAAATGGGTCTATATTACTCACAACTATGCCTTTTTTAGGGCTAACTGCTCCTCTTCCAGAACAAACTTAGCAGGGTTTGCCCATTATCATGCAGGCTCCCTTAAAGCTCAGCGTTCAGTGAATACATGCATTCTCAATAGAATAGTTCACATAAATGCAATTAGACTACTAAACACATAAGTACACTAGACCCTGTGCCCAGACATTCGATGTCCAATACATTTAAAATATATTTCTATTGCTTAAGTTATATAAATATTTGAAGACTACAATCAAAGTCTATGATTTCTTCCCGAGGAACAGCCCCCGTAAAGCTGAAATCCACACAGTTGGAAAATGACCAAAGACCAGACTTGCTGGGTTAGGAAGAGCTGGAGGTACGCAGCACCAGTCTCCCATTTGCACCTAGCATCACATAGTAAGCTTGATTCTTTAAAATAACATTTCTGGAGAATATGTTCCCATTAAGCCAAATATTTCATGTTACAGTTGAATAAAACTTGCTTTATGAACAACACTGAAAATATAACTTGCCCCTACTATTTTTTTTTTTTAAATCCGATAAGAGCTACTACAATGGCAAATGGTTTGCAGAATAAAAATTATCAAGAAACTAAGGGATCTTAATATGAGTAGCTGGGAGAAGAAGGGATGTGAAAACATTTATATACATAACAGGATTCAAAAAGGACAAGAGGAAAGTACATTTAAAGGAGGATAAATGTTTTTGGTCATGAGCTAAAACGAGAGGGCCAGAGGAGTAGATGCAACGGAAGAAACTTTACCGAGAGGGTAGTAGGCAAGTGGAAAGGTCTTCGAGTAAATTAACCCTAAATCTAAAACGAGACCAAGGACCAAATATGTTTTGAGATTTTTCCACCATGAAAACACAAAAAAACCTGTTCCTCTCTGCCTTTAAACTCCATGTTACTATGTATGACAATTTAATCATCTGATCCTACCTCGAGCAAAATACATGAGGGTCAAAGGTCATCCACTGATGTCAAGCAGCTTGTGGTCATATCAAAGACCTCTGTGTATTTAACCAGAGGAGTAATTCCACTTACAGCATTAGGACCTGAGGCTGGTGATCAAGGCAGTAAAGTGCAGGCGCTTCTAGGAACACAAGGGCTTCCCCTAAATCTGCTGCCTTTATACAATAAATTAGAGTATAATTACAGTGACATTGTTTTGGAAACTGTAATGTAGTACATGCAGTCATCATATGCAGTTTAATAGAAGGGCCCTTTAAATGTCCATGTGGTCTCCATTGCATGGGGGAAACATTTTGTTTTAAGAATTGTAATATTAGCTAGGCTAACCTGACGACAGTAACCTCCTAATCAAAGAGAATAGAAAATCTTTATAAAACAGAATCATTTGATGTTTGCATTCTATCTTAGAAATCTTGTATCATCTTATCATACATATCACAACACACTATGTATCAGAGTGTAAAAGATACTGCCAAATTAAAGTAATTGTGCGCCATTTGTGCCATAGTGTTGATAGTTTGATACTAACTCAAAAGAGGCAAAATGTTAGAGATAAAGGTCATGGCCTAGAACCAGAAGGTCAGAGAATTAGACGTAACGCAAGTCAGCTTTACTTCCCTGAGCAGAAGTGGAAGGGGTTAATACGAGGGAATTTACATATCGTGAAATATGTATATGGCTATGCTGGATCTCAGATATGATGACCCAGGCCAGATTATGGTTTGAGCCTCTACAGAGATGGGCAGACTAAATGGCCAAACATTTTAATCTGCCATCAAATTCTATGTTTATACTTGCTTGGAAAAAATATCTGCAGGTCCAAGTAAAAAAAAAAAAGTGTTGTTTTGGTTTATAGAAGCACTCTCCTAAAATCACGCTGTAAATTTAATAAAGGACCGGTTGAGATATATATATATCAAAGAAGTCCCTTGTGTGCCGGTAACTATTTTTGGATGTTATAAGATTTGCTGTTGCAGCTACTTGGCACCAGGCTAAAAAAGAGGTGATTGGTGTGCAATTGTTGATTTTGGACTTATATATATACATACCATGTATATATATATATATATATATATATATATACATACCATGTATATATATATATATATATATATATATATATATATATATATATATATATATATATATATATATATATATATATATACACATATACCAGATTTGCTAAAGAATATAAAGCAAAAACATACTTTGACACATTTTCACCTTTTATCTTTTTTAAACAAAAAAACATGCTTTGGCAAATGTGTTGAAAGCTAGCTCTAGAACACTGCTTCATGATTGATTGTATGCATGCTCCAGGATTACATTTAAAATCCAGGGTTCTAACATATAAAGCCTTTACTGACGCAACTCCTACCTCCACTTCTATTTGTAGCCAGATACCTGCCAGCTATCCCCTTTGCTCGTGAATTATAACCTCCCCTTCATTCATTAGCACTTACCTTCTCTATTTTTATATGGTTTTCTAGCACTGTCTTCACGCTCTCTGCTACCAGTTCTTCTAGGAAAAAAAGGATAACCTACAAAGTCAAGGCGTATACACATCTTTTTTTTGATTTTCAGAACAAACAAGAAGTATATTCTGATACAGCTATGTAAAACTAGTTTCCAGCAGCACCATTTTAGTAGAGGTTAATACAGTGAGGGAACTTAACACACGCGCAGGATAGGCATGTGGCTCTCCTGAATATATGACATATAGGGAGACTAGATGGACTGAAGAGTTCTTATCGACTGATATTCAATGTTCTCTCACAGTCACTAACCTCAACGCACCTTCCTGTGCTTTCACCCGCTATATAATGAAGTTTGCCTTTCACCTCCATACTCCACAAGTACAAACCATGGATATGACACAAAGAAAGTTGGATGAACCCCAGAACATATCGCCTAAAAAAGCTGATTTGCATAAATAAATCAGTAATATCCTATGCCATTGCCTTCACTGCCCTCATCCGTGGAACACCTGGTGGACGGCACATAGATGCGTCAAGTGTGCCTTCAGAACAGTAGAAAAGATATGTTGGTTTACAATCACTGGCAACTGCACTGATCATATGCACATTGCTCATGCGTGGCAGAAGAGATCTTCTAGTGAATGTTAAGCAGTTGAAGCTAGTCTTTCCATACAGTCTCCAGCTGTGAAACACTCTAGGTTTAGGCGTTAATATTTCTCTTCTGGATTATCAACGAAGCATTTAGGCTGCTCACAGTATGACATCATCTAAGGGGGTAGAATAGACCACTTAGATTTCTTTAAGAAAAAGGCTCCTATTGAATACTTGATGCATTCTTCATATTCTGAAAAAAATCAGGCCTGAAGTTGATCTTTTCACATTATATTTTCTGCATTTATTAAATGTTCCAAAAAGTAACAGTTGAAATTTATACACATTGCACTCCCTCCAAATTCCAGGCCACTGGCACTGCAGCTCTGAAATCAGAGGTGGCAGCTTGTACTGAATTCAAGCTGGAATCTTTCAGAATTCTTGGAGAGAGCGCTCTTCATGAGTAGAGATTAGAAACGCAGCCCTCCATCCTCCGCTTCTGACGTCAGTAGACAACTACTTGTCAGTGCTATCTGTCAATGGAAAATGCATGGAATTTCCTCACTTAAAAACACTGGAACTTTCAAGAAGAGACCCGTCATTAAACGCTCTAGAGTTGTGCGTGTTTTTTTGAGGGTTAAAATATAACCCTGGAGGGAAAAAAAGTTATTTTTTCCATTAGTCAACATAAAAGTGTTAATTGTATTTTAATGGAATAGTCATGTCATTTTCATTCTTATCAGTCACTTTCAATAGGGAAGACCCTATTTTGTTAGCAGCTCATAGGTTAACTTCCAATTTTTAGCTATACAAGTATAAAATGGTACCATTCCCAAGGGGTGGAGGTTGGCTGTTTTACCCTCAACTTCTTATACCCTTGCAAATAAAATCACTCAGTATAGTTTATGCTATGTTTTGCCTATATGTTAATAGCCACATCAAGATCTGCAGATGTCTTGTCACACTATAATATAGCACACATTCACACGGACTGGTGGACCGGAGGATTAAGACCTTTAAGTTTTATGTTTTTAAATGAGATCAGTTGTAATAAGGCCTTGGAATACAGAGATTTTTTTTAACTAAATAAAATCATAATGCGGCATTTATAATTCACCTGCTCAGCAGATGATCCCCGAATCCTCAAATACCCTCCTCGACAGGTCATGCATGAAGAATATGTATGAGTGAGAACAGGTGAATTTGTGTAATTGATGAGGCAGTGAGTATTTGAATAAAGCATAGTATTTCCTTGTTGGGGCATCTTAAGGACAAAGGTTCAGAAACATTTCCGTGTGCTATATATGATCTGAAAAAAACTGCCCTACATATTAAATGTATGTGTACATAGTTTGTAATGCACCACATTGGCCAACTTTTAACTCTTTATTTAGATTCTCCAATGGAATATTGCTATTGAGGCTGTACAAAACTAAGCACCTGGCTGCCCATGGAAGTTAAGCTAGATATAGAATATATATATATATATATATATATATATTTCCTGAAATAAAAGCCAACTGGTGTTTGAGATAACAGACAAATGATCAGCGATGTCACCAGATGATGGAGACCCCCCCCCTTCCTATAAACTCTGTCTGCATGACCTGCAGTTGCTTATGGACAATGGAGCCAAGCTCGTGGGTTATTTTTATTTTTTTGAGCAATGACGTACTTTACAGAGATAGCACTATTTCAGCTCCAGCATAAATATTTCAGGTGCCATGGATTTTTCCACCCATGTTTATGCAGAACAAAGAACAAAATAAAAACTACTTCCATGTGGGTCATAAACAACTCAATATAATATCCTAACAAGCCCAATGTCTTCGGGGTACTCGCTAAACCGGGCTCCATTGTTTATTAAACAAACTGGAATTAACATGAATGAGTCCGAAGCCTGGCACAGAAGGCAGCACACGCTTGAAAAGCTCTACTGTTCAACAGACGGGGTCTATAGGACAAGAAAGGGGATAAATGTTATATTCCCAACACATTTACACTCCCACATTGGTGTATCCTTTTCACTTCTGCTCATCAGAGCATCTTTTTCCACTTTCCTCCCCTCATCAGTGCATCATTTTCACTGTCTTGTGATGTCTGAGTCAACTGCATACTTTGTGCTTGACATTTAAGGGACAAAGTTATTTATGACTGCTTTAGAGCCATAACAAAGGATCATACTTATTTCATGCCAGGACAAACTCAGCAATAAAAAAAATAAAAACCCTACAATTTAATTATTTTTAATACAGCACAATCTGTAATTTCCATAACCCACCCCCTTCAAGACCCCATCAGTTCTTCATAAACTCAACTGGAATGACCACAAAGACAAAATACTCAGCCATGTTTTTTTAATATTACATTTTTATTATTCCCATCCAATGCAAACTTCAGACTTTGACACTCGAAAGGCAGTTTTTAAACCAAATCTACCCCATTTACGCTTCACACGGCAAAGGCTCTGGGCTCATTGTAACATTTAAAAGCCGATATGAGTGGCCACAAAGGACCGGCACCACTTGGAAACAACATAAATGTATGGTAGTTTTGGAAAAGAATATTAAAAAAGAACCCGTTACTACTGTTTATTTATGTAGCCTTAGTCAAAGTCTTTAGGCTTGAACTCACATTACTATGTTTATCTTCGTAATACCATTGAGTTTTGTTTTGTGTGCACTTTCTGTATCAGCCGGCAACGAAGCTTCGTTAACACGCTTCACGTCACACCAGCAGCGACTGGGTTATGGACCTTCAACACGCTCTACAGGGATTGTTATTTAAACCGAACAATACCACCATAGGGAAGTAAGCAATGATTACATAGAGACAGGTAACTGGTGGTGTAGTATTACAGCTTTACAGGACAGGTGAGAGCAACGCCTGTCCTCAAATACCCCTTTCACAGTGCAGGTTTCAAATGATGCATTTAAGCAATTTTACCATATATCTGATTATAAAATATGCTGTACAACCAAGGGGCTTATCAAAGGCAGGTGCATAAGAGGCCTTAAAAAGAAATTCATTAAGACTAGGAAAATGCGCCACATGCAAATACATTAGGTTTAGCTATATTATTCCACATACGGGATACAGTGAGAAGCTGCAGGATATCTTCCACATTTACGGGCATCTAAGGTTACCTCCGGGTATTTTTAAAGTACTATGGTCACTGGATTCATGGCTCAGTATATCAAACCCACAAAACGATTTGGAGAGATAGCATACCCATTAACCAATACCAGGCTTTGTAAAGAATGAGAGGTGCTAATAATAATAATAATAATAATAATAATAATAATAAAGTGCTTCCTGGTAATATATTTGGCTAAAAGAAATCTGTTATTCTTAGATACCCAGTGTTCCACAAACTAAGAGGTGATGAAGTGGTAAAGAGTTTTTCCATACGGGTTTCTCAGTTCTACTAAATGCAACAAGGAAAGGCAAGCCATAACAGTCATTAAACTTTCATAACAAGGATGCAATGACAGTGTTAAAGGCTACTTCCACACCTTTATAACCTTCCATAGAGCATTTAGCGACCTGTGCTAACACATTACATGGCCACCCATCATGTGCTCTTTGCTCATCCTCCCACGGAATGCACTTTGTCGCTGACACCAACTTTATCTGGAGAACAGTGCTATTGTCTGGGACAACTCCTTTAGAGGACAGAACGTGGAGGACAGGAGCACAGTCCATAACGGTCACAGCAATAAACACACAGTCTGTAGTCACAAATATATAACTGACACGACTGCACTAGCACCTCAATGACTATTTGGTATGGGATAGAGGCTATTACAACAAAGTAACAAAAACTTAAAATACATTTTAAAAAAATATTTCTATTGATTAGAAAATAGAGGTTTATAGGTAAAATCAGCTTCTTGACATTAACCAACGGGTATAAAACTCTTAAGGCACAATGACCTGTTAAAATGCTACGGTATTTCAGTAAATAAATCAAGCACTTTGTACCTTTGGATTTAAGGAGAAGCAGACGATCGGATGGATCCACACCACGCAAACGGACACTTACCAGGGGGGATGGATGTGAATGATGTCATGTTGGCATCCTTTGAGCTGAGAGGCTGTTTGTTTAGTGAAGAGAACTTTCATCATCTCAGCAGGGCTACATTCAGAAGCCAACGTGTCCTCAGTATTTGGGAGGCCTGTCAGGTTCTGGCATAGAGCAACCTGAAATGAGCACTCCTCGTGTACCTCCATTATCTTCAACACAAGAATTCCAGATTTATCCCCTACAAATACATGCAAAACCATTATTCAAGTGTGAAGTATGGTAAATACTGACGGTTCCAGAGTAAGACCCTGTGAGGGATCATACGCCTAATTTATAAATGGCGCATTACACCAGGACTGCACCGGAGCAAGCTGTGCACTTCATAACGATGATTATTACACCAGTGTATTCTAAAACGATGGCTCTAGAATTTTATGGGCAGTAAGAATGAAAGGGTTACATGAGCAATGTCTTATGTAAAGTGTGTTCAATCATACCAAAACTCAGGAACATATGTTCAGGAGTGCTAAAAATACACGAAACAAAAATATAACATCATGCTAAAACATATGAATCTCATAGACCTTGCCTCTCGAGTTATCTGGTGCCGATTACAGACTTTGAGCTTGAAACAGATGATTGAACCTCTTTTTATGTTAGGACTACGCATGGGTCTCTTCTATGTATTATGGAGGTAGAAGTGTTACAAGGTTTACAAGTTAACCATTATTAAATCAAAGCAAAACAGGACATGGGTGACTTTAGGGAGAATAAAAATGCCATATTCTGGTACTGACATTGATGAGTCCATCTGGTTTGGCATTACAGCCAGAAACCATTCGTAGAGTCACATGATCACAAATGGAAGAGATTAGCAAAATCATCTCCTGCACAGTACCTGGTTTATAATCGCAGGATCTTATGGCCGCCTAGCCGACAAAGCAGCACTTTCTGATTGATGCGCCAACTACATTCAGTAATGTACGGATCTTACCTAAAGGCATCTTGCAATCTGAGTCGCACTGATGCCTCCAGAAACTAATGGCAGACCTCTCTCTGTTCTGCAGCCGATTCAGCCTCTCTGCAAGTCCTCCCCTGCAGAGAATAAAAGAATGTGCCACATGGCAAAGACTTAGAATTTAGTGTTGCCAAAGGACAAAGAGCAGGAGACAGATGGGACCATTTACTTACTACTTTCCACTAAGAAAAAGAAAAATTGCATACTACAGATCTGTTCAGACACTTAAGCACAGCAAAGAACCTCTTCAGCCTTAATAAAATATGTAATTTATTTTACAAAGAAAATATATCATTTCAGCGCCAAATGATTCAACTAACATTTTGAGGCTTCTGTCTAAAGTTCGACCATGGAAAGGCCTTCCAAGAATACTTCTTTTACCCAAAAAAGGTAATCAAAATTGAGAATGATTGGACTCCCTAAAACAAATCCAATAACTCCAGTTTTAATTAATAACTTCGCTAAAAATAAATCGCTATAGAAATACATCAATACATGTGCAAAATAATGCAACCTACTAGATGAAAGTGGTAACCTAATAAGCTAGACGTTTATCCACTCTGTACTAGCGTGGTTTTTATCTCGATATTTATCCATATCTCCATATTTTTTCACATCAATTTTATATAGCGATAACACATTTTGCAACACATGCATTGATAAAGTTCTGAAGCGCTTCTATAAGCAGATCAGCTTTCCTTTTACCGACGTAATTAATTAAAAGTTTTGTTTTATCTATTGGATTTGTTACAGGGAGTCCTAGCATTTATCTGTCTCCTTGAGAACAAAATGTAGGTTAGCATTGACAAAAGTGGCTTTATCTAATTTTCCTCCCTTTACCTGCCATTTTTGTCCAATATTTTGGGTGACTTTCCCTGCTCAAATACACCGAGTTGATTATTTATGGCAATGCTAATGCATCCTTTAATTAGCCCGAGTGACGAGATACTGATAAGTAACCAGCACATCTAAGCTGACGCTAACACATTTCACATACAAAGTGGGCCAGGATGCCAACAATGGTGTGATTACCTTCTGTCAATATGACCCACAATCCAATGGAAGCGTTCCCTACACCTGCTGTACCGCCATGTATTAAATCATGTTAAAAAATGCATGGGGTTTTCTTTTTTTATTATTATTTTTTTTTATTTTTTATTATTATATTGTTTATTATTTTTCCTTTTGTAACAAATCTATGCAACTTGCTGGTGCTTTACAAAAGTAATATGGCGGAAACATAGACTTTGACGACAGTTAAGAACCATTGGGTCCACGTAGTCTGCCCATTTCTACTGATCAAATTATCTGAGAAGGAAAAAATATAGAGAGGGCCATTAAAACATCTTAAAAGATCATGACTTTAAGCAAATAGCGAAACCTTCAAACTCGCACATAATACATTAATGAGAACTGATCTTATCCCAGAGAGGAGCAAGGGATTTCCTCAAGATTTTAGTCCTCTCGAGCTTCCCGGAGTGTCAGGATATAAATCATACAATGTAAGGACATTCATGTGTCAGCGGATGCAAACAGTAGAACATACTGTCCTGTATGTACACAGCGGTCTTCTAACCCACACACGGCATTCTTTATTCTAACAGCCTACGAGAGACATTTCCCTTCTCTTTATTTGTCTTGTGGGGCATCTTTTGTTAAGGTTATTCAGTAAGGGTGTATTTACAGTTAGCGCACCATCACGGCAAGAGAAAATTGAGTGGTAATTATAGGAACGAAAAGGAAGAAGGCAAGTAGATGCAGAAAATGAAGATGAGCGTAAACTACCAACACCAGTGAGCTTTAGATCCACGCATTGCTTGGGTGGCCCTGTATAAAACATTTAAAATCACGCTTCTCTAATTCAGCTATGTATAACGTTGTGCCATCTCAGACCCTCCGTTATAATGTAGTGTATTCAGGGTGTTGGAACTGCGAATATCTTGGAATTTCACGATTTAGTGAACAAATCCCACTGACAGAAAGCCACGCGAGCCCTGGGCAGACAAGAAATGGGCAAAACATTTCCAACGCTTTACTTTTCTATGGTTTGGATTTATGCATTTGCGTTTTGTTACAAATAAATTGCGTGCAATATCTTACAGGTTAAATAAGAACAAATTTTGAATTTTAATTTGTAGCATCTCAGTTAAATATACTATAACCTTTAGAAAGATAAAATGAGAGAAGAATTTTATTTCCTAAAATCATGTTTTTGAATGTAGATGAGAGAAAGAGAAACAACGTGAATTGGCAGGAGTCTGAAGTGCAGATCACACATCATTAATACGAGGTTATGTTCATACAAAGGACGGCGCAAAGCTGGATCGAATAGACATGTCTATTATTAATCATAGAACGATCCAGAGAAAATCAGCGATGCCTGCATTCTCACACACCAAGTCTTAGTGGTGGTCCCAGAAAATAGCGATGGGCAATACGGCTTCAACACAGCACACAATTTACTGGATTTTAAAGCCGCAATCACACAATCACTCCGGGCAGCCAGTATCAATATTATGTGGATGGGAATTACTTTCTGGCCGGCACAACGAGATCAAGTGCTTTACACTGCATCCAAGAGCGATCGATGGACGAGTTCCCAATTAAGACGAACAAAAAACTGTAAATGTAGCTGCTTTTAGCATTAAGTATGAAAGAAGCATGGTCATTGCAGATTCAAGATTAAGTTTTATAGAGTGTTGCACAAACACATACATCATCTTATTGTTTGTGTTATAAAAATGAAAGCACATACTCCCAAAAACAAAGTACAAATCGGGGTAAAAACACCTAAAGCATTTTGTGCCGAAAGCAAAGGAAATACCTTAAAAATACCTTGAGGATCAGTCCTTTAATTGACACGTTTGACTACCGGTGTATAAAGTAACCCTGCTCTGAGCTCAGTATGACTTTACATCCGAGTTTGTGTATGACGAAAGCATGATATGAACACAGTTTTTTTTTTTCCACGATGTCACTAAAAATTCTGAGGACATTCTGTTTGCAATTATCATAAGTAGAAGGTCATGCAAAGTAAATAGGTCATCAGCCAAAAGCTCAGCTCAAAAACTTTTTCACAGCTAACAAATTGGTCCATTTCCCGGACTGGAAAAGGAGCAGTTTGTGAAATTCCTCGGAAAAAAAGCATAAGCTGAAAAAAAAGTGATATATGATTCAGAACATTTGGTCTGCCAAAAAAAAAAAGGAACAAAAATAGCACTGGAATGGCACATATCTCCAAAAAAAAAAAAAAAACACTATTAATGAAGGTACCAATGCAAATAGGTCTTCTAAAAATAAAAAAGGATATGAAGTTATGTATTAGAAATTGGATAGTAGAGTTCACAGAAAACGACAACATACAAATATTACACCACACCGTCTCACTGCTCGATGTCTGGTTTGCGTTCTGAAAAGTTGGCCAAAGTTCTTCAAAAATTAATAAAAAAAAACCACAGACCACTAGATTAGCACTGATAATGGGTTTAGTTTTCCCCCCTCCAACTAACTTTCTCCAATAACAAGACTCATTTTCACAAGTATCCTATTAACAAATATTTCCCATCAAAGATTATTCCAAATAAATAAAGCCCGAATGCTGCCAGACGTATGGCCGCTGCTTCATGCACTACAGTGTGATAATTACTATTTTGTAGCATTCTCTTATGATACGTAATCAAAGGCAGGGATGAATATATGAATTCTTCCTTTTCCCACATTAACGACCCTAAACTGTCTACATACTATACCTTCTTGGAGCAACCTATCACCGACCATGATAATTATGCTATGTTTGTTAAATGAGAACCAACCCAAAACCTGGGCAATTCCAATCATGATGTTTCACTTGGAAATGCATTAAACCTTTCTACGATTCGGCATCAGTCCTTTATTTCTCCTGTGTAATGTTGCATAAAAGCGTTCTTCCGAAAAGGCTAAACAGAGAAAAGAGGGTAACAAAAGGCAAAATACCCAAGAAACCGTTTCCTCTTCTTGGCAGAATCGTCAGGCGTCTTGGAAGCCTTGGCTGGGGCCTTTTCGGGCGTCTGTAGCAGAACCTGCGCCGTTCTCACCCAGTCACTTGCAGACCTTTCCAATGGAGGACACGCCTGTCGCTCATCATTGAGTGAACGGTTTGATCTCGCCACCAATGACGGGGCTTCTTCCAAATCATCTGAAGAGTACTCTGCGATCTGTATGGCCTGGAAAACAGTGTTGGTAATTAAATAGGATTCAAAAACAAAAACCAGCATAAGTAGTACAAGAGATACAAAAGCTCAGTTATCGTGGACCTACCTGAACATCTCTATTGTAATATTCACTTTTAGCGTTATTGTAGGGTAGCTGGTTAGAATAGGTATTAACCCCTTAAGGACAATGGGCTGTCCCTAAACCCATTGAAAACATGTACGGGCTTTTTCATTAAGGGGTTAAAATCACAGGCAGACAGACAAAGGGCACTAACAATCAAGTCAACGAACACTTGGCAAACTTCTGCCACAACCAGGTAGTGATAAATACATAAATGATAAGATGGAACTCTTTAATAGCACAGATCTGCAGCACCCATTAATCGGTTCCAAATCCAAAAGTGACCACAGATTCCTTAATTTGGATTGAAAAGCAATTGCAGAAAATAAAACAACATTGATTAGACATATGGCGACTCATTTATCACAGTAGATCTAAACCTAGTGGTACTTGATGGCAAAACCTACAGTTTGCTTTGCTTCCCCTGCCCGAAATTCCCCTCCTAACCCCAATCCCCAGCAGCCAAAATCAAAGCAGAAGAATAATCATTCAGGCAGGAGGTGAAGATCAACACAAGGCACACACATACATTGAGTTCCTAATGTCCACATATCATCTTAAACACCGCTATGTAAAGACTAAGCTGAAAAGGTAGGATTGTAGAAATGAAACATCCACCTTCTGTACCGGAGAAAGAAAGCTTTGGTCACTTTCTGTATCATTCACCCAAAAACAGGGCAACCTAGAAAAATACTTATGCTTTATAGGATATCTGTATCATAAATCATAAAGGGGTTTGTTGCCTAAACCTTGAGAGGGAAATTAGGGTGAGAAAAAACACATTTCAAGCCAAGACTTCATTACACACTTGAAGTGTCAACATTGTGAAATTTCTCCAGCAGGACGGGACAAGCTGGCCCAGAAAAACAGTCAAATCAGTGAGATTTCTAGAACATAACCTTACCAATATAACCATGCATTTCCACCAAGCCACCATTACAGGAGAGACTGTCAGCAAACTAAAATGTTTCAATCACAATTGCCCTGCAAATTGAGTTTGGCAGATAAACATTGTTATTATATCTTATTTATATAAGGCCATATTATTCTGCAGCATCACATAAGAAGGCCTTTAAGGGACTATCCATTGTCCCAGAGAGCCTTCTTAACAATGAATGCATATGAAAGTAGTTTCATAGTAGCTGCAGAGCCTCCTTGGTGGCCTGACATTTCCCGCCATAGCAACCAATCGGCAGCAGGAACAAGCTCCAATTAAAATCAATGGGTAGTGGAGGGGGTCTCATTAGGCCCCCACCCAGAGCGTTTACACAGCCACTGCTAGTAAGAACATCACGTGTCGGGAGATATGTTTGGCCTAATAGAGCAAATAGGGGTGGGGAAAGGGGCAAATGCATATAGTGGGGTTCCACAGAATCCCCCCATACATTTGCAAAGGGGACACCATGCATATTTAAAGGGTCCTCTCAACTATCACATGTATTAAAGGGTATATGATGGGACCCTGCAGAGTGTTTAATGAAAACACACACTTTGTGAACACACAGGTCACTGTTTTGCATTTCTGAGGAAGGGAGCCATATATATTATATATATACATATAGAAACACATACTATTTATACACATTTGACATTCATACCTTTTCGCCTGTTTCATTTCCTTTTGTTTATTTGACGTTTTCGGATTATATCACCAGAGCTAATTTCAGCCTGTGTTGCAATGTACGCTGGATGTATGCTTTTTATAGGCTGAGCTTCAGTATACAAGAATTCTGTGTTCATTTCAACAAATTCCATGAGTGAATTGAAAGCCTTTGAGACATGTCTGCTCCTTGAAAGTCATGGCACATTTAAAGCAGTCATGCACGATGGAGAGCTACTGCTGCCCAGATGTTAGCCTTATGAAAATTAAGGTTTGTTTTTCCTTTTAAAGGCAAATGTATATATAGAAGCAGCTATATGTTTTCCATGGCACATGGTCAACACTTGGTATGGTTAGGACAGCATTTAACTCTTATCTGGGACGGTGGCACATGATTCACACAATGGTCATTGTTGGCAGTGCAAGCTTCCCAGAACTACCTTCTATACCCCCAGGAACGTGAATGCATTAAAAAAAAAAAAAAAAAAAAAAACCACTTTAAATGTACGAATTGCATGATAATTTACAAATTTGAAATTTTACAAATGTTTTGCTGCTGGATGCCCATTGTTTTGGCATTTAAATTTTAAAAAAAAATAAAGGTTAAAATACCTCCCTCTGTGGCGTTGGGAACGGCTTTTACAGATTATGATGCAAGAAATAATGGTGGTGATAATTGGTAACCTAAGAAAACTGCAAGGAAAGCTTGTGAATAAGTAAAGATGAAGCATGTCACTTATTACTTCCTCTAGCAAAGGATACAAAAGTTCTCTATACTAGAGGCAGATATGCCAACAGTTTGTCCAAATGGAAGAAAAGCAGAGCCAAGCATCCTGCGTGGTTTAATAGACTTTACAATAAAGCACCTACGCAGCTCCGTGTGTCTAAGGTATCTGCACACATACCAGTGAAATGGCAACCATGGAGGAAATGTGGAAAATCAACTGCATTATTGGTCAAGAAAAAGTAATAGCGGTTAATACTGACTTTGTGAACAACTTATATTCTAACCGACTAAGATGCCACATTTCCTCAGAAGAGACACAAACTTCTCCATAACACCGAAGAGACTGGAAAGACAAACTGCAATGAATTCCCATCAATTTGGCGTTGGAACAGCCTCCTAAGATATATGGCAGAGATTAACACAGTGACGGAATCCAAACATGCATGAGATCAGTATATGGCTATCCTGAATCTAGGACTGTGGGCAGACTAGATGTGACGAGCGCTCTAACCGCTTAGAGATGTTTGAATGTCTTTGCTGCTGGACACAAGCATGGGATCAAGAAATGCTTTCAGAAACATCAGATCGCGGATTTTAGCCACCCATTACAGCACTGCTTTAATGACAGAATATAGGAAGATTTTAAACTAATGGCTGCATTGTAACCTAAAGCTAGGATTGATGTGGATGGCTTAGTATCAACGTGAAAGCAACATCATCAGAGAATAGCAAACAGAACATAAGCGCACCCTGTCCCAAGTAACACAAATGTTTTGCCAGCAGTGAGAACTGCCGCTTAACCTAATCTTCTTATAAAAGCCTTGTCACGTTACATTATTTTCATTTCTTCAGAAAGCTATTGTCAACACCAAGCTCCATATTATTGTAAAGGCTTGTCGAGAATACTCCAATTGCGAACTGATCTCCAACGGGTATGTATTTGTGCCATATGTTGGTAACGTATTGGGTGAGATCAGCTGGGTGATTTTATAACACTGGTGAAGGTCACCCTCTTATTGTGAGGCTTGGATTGGTTCCCATAAATTCAGGTGGGACATAATATAGTAATTGTTTGTGTTTGGGGAAGAGACAATGTAAATCAAACCATTATTTAGATGCTTTAGACCCTGGTGATGTGGTAGAAGAGAGCCGACATAGCAGGAGCTGCACTGACTGAGAGCAATAGGTCTCCTGGCACATGTGTACAGTTGTGGTATCAGATTTGCCCTGGAGAGTACATCTCCAATTTGCAAAGGAGAACTGGTTAAAAGGGCATAAATACCCCGTCACACTGCCAAAAAGTCAAAAGTAAGGACCATTGGTCAATGGAGAAAAGGAAGCAAAGAGGCAGTGGTCCGTGGCCAGAGTGCACCAGCGTTCGGGGGTGGACATCATTATAAAATAAAAACAATTAGGAGTGGGCACTAACTTCATAAGAGGTAGTTTATTTGAAGGAAGGAGAGTAAATTGTCAAATGATCTGTAGAAAATGCACCGATCACGAGGCCTCCAGCCCCCGGGGGGGTGACCTATTCTGCTAATAAACATAGCGGCAAAAGTGTACCTGTGATGTGTGTCATCATTTGGGAAACATAATGTGTTGGTTAAAGTATATACAACAACCAAAGCATTGAAGAAGACAATATTTCAAGAGGAGGAATAATAGGGTGGGACAAAAAGAAAACACAACAGACACAAGAAATATGTACGAAGTATGTATGTATTGAGAAAGAAGGAACTACATAGTAATAAGGGACAGTTACATGACAATCATTGTATATAGCTACGCAGCATTGTGGCTCCAAAAATATCATGCTTGCTCTTTCACATATACACAGAACACAAAGACCAACAGTCCTTTCAGATCCTGGGCCAGTCCATAGCAGAGAACAGACATGGGAAACCCTCTGCATTTGGGGGTTTAATCACTAAAGTAAGAGCATGCAGAAGAGCTGTTTTAACAGCAACATGCATTGGTCAACTTTAGCAAGTTTCGGGCCATCTCAGTGCATCTCATCTCGCAGGAGACGGCTGACCAGAAACCACAATTCTTCTGATCTCACTTACCCACTCCGACCATAGTAGATAAACCCCGTTACATAGCATATTATGCAAGTCAAATCTTTTATCCGATCACATATCGGAAGTGAATTAAAGGGATAGTATAATATCTGACGGCACAGAATGTATACTGAAGTACTTAGAATGTACTTTAACCCCTTAAGGACAATAGGGGTTATTACTCGTAGTATATTGTGGGACAATGGCTATTTTAACATTTTTCGGTGTTCCTGTTTAGCTGTGATTTTCTTCTTTCTCATTTCGTGCTCCCACACATATTATATATTGTTTTTTTCAGGACAAACAGGGCTTTCTTTAGATATCATTAATTTTATCATATCATCTAATTTACTATAAAAAAAAAAATGATAAAATATGGGGATTTTTGGTTAAAAAATTACTTTTTCTCACTTTTTAAACAAAAAACTTTTACTCATCTGCAAAAACGAATGAAAAAACCTGCTAAATAGATTCTACTATTTGTCCTGAGTTTAGAAATACCCAATGTTTTTATGTTTTTTTGCTTTTTTCTGCACGTTATGGGGCAATAAGTACAGGTAGCGTTTTGCTATTTCAAAACCTTTTTTTCCAAATCTGGTAATTCTTCCCCCCATGTGCCATTTCGGGTATCTTTGAAGCCGGCCAATGCAATTTACCCCATCAAGTCATATATTTTTAAAAACTAGACACCCCAAGGTATTTCACATGCTGGTAATTTAACCCTTTCCATGCACTAATTTTACCACCAGCCTTTGTGAAACTTTATGGTAGTAAATTTTTTTGTATTTTTTTCACACACGTTGTACTTCAGGTATAAATTTATCGCTCCTGGTATATGTCCCTGTCAAAAAACACCCCAATATGTGTTCAGTAACATCTCCTGAGCGCAGTGATACCCCCCATGCATGGGTTTGTTGGGTTATTTGGGAGGTAAAAGGCCGCCTTTGTGAGGTGTGTATTTTTTGGCCATTTAGACATCTGATCCTACTGCCCCCATGTCCCATATTTGGGACACCTTTGAACCCCCCGGCCAATTCAATTTATCCCATCCACTCATGCATTTTTTAATACGAGACACCCTATGGGCATTTGTAATGCCAATATTTTAACTCTTTCCATGCTGGAATTTTTATAAAGATAAAGAATTTTAGGACTTGCTTATTTTTTTTTTATTTTTTTTTTGGTGACAGTGGGGATTTTTATGTTACCATATTATTTTAATTTTTTTTAAAAAAAAAATTTTTTTTTTTTTTTTTTTACTAATCACTCATTAGTGAGCTGGGCTCCATTGACCTTGCATGGTTGGATGCAGTACCTGCATTCAACCTGCAGGAGGAGCTCGAAAGTTCACAAGAGGGTCTGGATAGACCCTCTATGAACTCATTTCTATTGTTAATGCCATCCTGTGAATGACGGCAACGTCATTTACAGGATGGCACTTGTGGTTGCTCTTCGGAGCAATCACAAGGTGATCGGGGTAGGGGGGTTGTGTTGCTGATATGCCTCGATATCGAGGCATGTCAGTAACACCATTTATGCTTAGGAAGCGATTCAGATCGCTTCCTAAGCTGTTTTAGCCGGGCGCCGCCGCGATCTTTCATGATCGGTGCGGCGGCGGCCATTTTTCTTCCGGGGAGGGCTGCCAAGGGCTGCCCTCCCCGGATCCACGGTCAGCCTCACTTGGGAGGCTTCCGTGGATGCTGCAAAGCCGCCGATCGCGGCGAAAACGCCGCGATCGCGGCGAAAACGCCGCGATCGCGGCGATGCAGCTATTTAACGGCAGCCCGTACATGTACGGGCATTGTCGTTAACCCGTTGCACGGCAACCCCGTACATGTACGGGGATTGTCGTTAAGGGGTTAATATGCATTCATACCTTAGGGAGACCTGTACAGGACTGCAGCTCCCTCTTCCTCTGTGGTCCAACATTTCAAGAAATCAATGGCAGTGCTTTTCAAGGGGGACACCACAAAATGTAAAGGGACCTCTCGGCTCATATGCCGACCACACACTAATCTCCCACACAAGGGCTACAATCTACTCAAATATCACGAGAAGAGGTGTTTATAATTTTGCTGTTTTATGTTTTATTTTGATAAGTGTGGATTAGGTCTTTCAATAACATCTGCTAAAAGTGCAGTAAGTTCTGAACGAGTTAAGACATAAGCTTTAACATGGAAATTCCCAGGTCACTGGGTTTGTTCAGCAAGAACACGCTGTGACGTAGTGTTTGCTTTACATTTATCAAGTGCATGTAAAGGCTAACTAATGTACCATTTATTCTGAGCCCTTTGTCAGCTAAAACGTCCAGTTTCACCAAGGATACACACTGCACCTTCGGCATGCTCTCTAGCAGGAACACAACACCTGTTTTCTGAAAAATCTCCTTCTTTTATGACCTAACGTAAGGGTCATAGAGTGAATACACAAAGACGTATAGCACAATGACAAATAACGTATCGAGGTTCTGCTTAGTGCTAGAGCGGAGGGTTTCTCAAAAGGTATTGGTGTTAAGGCACTTTGGCAAAAAGTTTACAAAGCTGTCTAGTCACCAAAGCAATCTAAGAATCTTTAAAACCGCTTTTATAGGTTTGCACCAGAACTGCCGTTTAAAAATCCTTTCACTTCATTTTTTCAGGTACTCTTCAAAGTACCCTTTTTATTTATGTAGTAAACATTATATTTTGTACATTACCTTAGTCAGGGGTGTCCACTGCATTACCTAAAAAAATATATATATATTGTGCACACATACAATGCAAAGGGTTAAACGAAATACCTTCAAGACAAACCCTTCTGGGTAATGCGTGGTCAGAAGCATTCACCACCAACCAGCGCTCAAAATGTTCCCATATGTCAGAGGGATTAACATACACCTGTCAAGATGCCTAATCTATCTATTGTGCCTGCGAGCACATCAATGAAGTTACGTTTCTGTCTACGGTTTTGGGTTATTATATATTTCTGGATATCTACTTGGATCTGGCGCCCACACTGAAACTCTTCCTAGTGCCAGCGAGCGGGTTTTGTGCCACTTACTATACACATCTCATGGCCCTAAGATACACTAAATAAGACTGCGCTCACTGCATTGGTGTATGTGAATAAATCATTATTGTTCATTAGTACGTCGGAGCACTATGTAGCTACAGATTAAGCATTCTTTACATGGTCATTTACAAGTTCAGGTTTTACAAGCAATTGTGTTGGACGGCAACTCACATTGGATTTACAGCTACTCAGGCTACACATATCCCGCTCAAAGTACCCAAGACGTAGCTCATTTATGGCGTCCAGAGGCGGCTTTAAATTGCTTGAGTCTCATTTAGGTCCAAATGCAGTGCAGTCCCACTGATTCAGCTCCTTGGCAAGCAATATAGTCATGAGAAATTAGATAGGACTCGCCAAACGCGTGGTACTTAATATAAGGCTGTAAAGTGTGATGGAATCCCCAATATGTGGGTCTTAGATAGGCACTTTTTGAATGGTGTTTGCTGGGAATGTGCTGAATACTTGATTTGTTTTGTGAACATTAACCACAATGCCAGCCACTTCCCAATTTCCTAAAACATGGAACATTTGTACATGTGTACCCAAATGTTTTTATTAGGCTTTATATAAGCGCAGCAGTGTAATGTAAGGTCCATATAGAAATATCAAGTGAAGTAATATTAAAAACAACCAAAAAAACAATGGGAGCATCCACCGAAGTGTTTCTGCCGACTGTCCTGTTCCATTGGTGGTTTGGTCAGTAACAGTAGATATGAACATTACGAGGATGTAAGCACTGTTGGTCGGTGGGCTACACTGCACTTGAGGATCTAAACCATTAGCAGCGTTTAATGCGATATTTACCGCCAGTCACTATGTATTAACAGGCGCTTATAGACACCAAACCTTGAGCAATAACCTACCATAAAGAGCACTTCTGTTTTACGGGTGGCACAGGACGTACTTACTTTTCATGTCCGACCCGTACCTTTCTGTACATCAAACCGCAGTTTCTGCCTGGAGTTCCTCTATTTGGTGATGCAAGCATCTGAAATCCAGAGATCACACACAACAGCAGATGAACTCCGCTCAGGAAACGGCAGCTGACACTTCCTCGTGCCGTGGCCCGGGAAGGTGCTGGTGTAAGTGATCTTATGTAATCCGGGGCCTTCATTAAGACACAGGAAGCGGGAGATTTACTCACAGATGGGCTGTTTGTAAAGACCTAACTTATTTAAACCGATAAGCAGTGAACGAGCCCCTGACTATATGGTTACATTCAATCACAGTATAGAACAGTTAGACGGGTAAAGGAAGCGTTAAACTTAACTCTTTAAAGAAATAGCTCACATTCACACCCAGCTACCCAACGATTAGTAAATCATTTCATTCTGACTTGGCGCTGCTTTCCCGCTCCAGCGCTTGGCAGTCGACTTGTGGGTGTTTGGCTTTCATCATGGTGTACTCTACACAGCTTTCCCGGTCCAAGGCACGCTTTCTGGATCAATTAAATACTAATATTTACCACATACAACGCATGAGCTAAATAAACTGCAAAAAAAGCTAAAACCACAATAAACAGCCTAGATTTCTTGCACCTGTTGTGAAATTATCATATTGTGTATTCTAAATAATCACAGTATAAGTTACTTTATTTTCCTACCTTGACTGTTACAGAATAGTTCTTTATTTCACTCAATCTTATGATAAGTTGTCTTTCAGGTTACACTGCCAGGGGCCCAAAAAGCAGAGGCCGTCGGACGCTCGTCCATAAGCGATAGCCTCAACAGGGCATTGGTGCAACGCAAGTCAATACAATGAGATCAAATGAACACGGATATTTGTCCTCTGCAGGACCCCCAGCTTGGATATTCGTAACTATCTTTTAAAGCCATGTCCTAGAGCAGGACTAATGGTGGGTTTTTACAGAGGCCGCTGCGACAGAGATGACCGATCAATCTTCTAGAAATCACATTGGAGCGAGGTGTGCCGGTGTCTCCCATAACAGGGGACAATGAAAATTAACATTAAAACCGACTATATAGTTATTTACAATAATAATCTGACGTTTCTTTTATTACTTACAGATTAGAACAATGTAAATGCTCATAACGTCCACTACTGACATTAAAGAAAAAAGCTGTTTTTTTTCTATAAATTTAAGAACTACCATTTAAATGTTCTGAAAAAAACAGTCACAAAAGAAACCAAGTTAAAGGTTTAACCCTTTAAGGTCATAGGTGTCTTATTTTTAGTACCCTTTTGTGACAATGGCTGTTTTAACATTTTTACAGCAACACCGGTTGGGAGAAGAATATGATTTTTGATATGGCCGATACATAGTGTGATGGAATCCCCAATTTTTATGCCTTAGATGTAGGTGTTTTTTTTGAATGGTATTCACTGAGCATGCGCTGAATTCTTGCCATGGCAGATCCACTGTTGTTAAAGGGATGCATTTCCATGACGTGCCTGCCATGTCAATTGTTGTCAAGGGGTTAAATTAGGAAGAACATTCCCCTAGTATGGTGAGAACCCCACTTTTCAATGTTTGCACCAGAATCACATTTTACATAAATGAAACGTTTTAAAGCGAGTTTGCTTCTCCCCTGGATTAGGACTAGCAGGGATCTACTCTTGTCATTGGCACACTCGCCTACTACCGCCCACTACCGTCTAATGTATTTTCCTTACACCTTGGAGCTTCATTTAATAAAACCAGCCAGGTTGAACACTAATTCCCAAATTATTCTTATTTTAAATTTGCCATGTTTTGGATATTTCCTAAAACATTAAACACAGAAAAATGCCCAAACTAGATGGGTCAAATAGCTTTTATCAGCCACCAGAAAATGTTTCCTGGGAACGTTATTAGAAAAACACCTCATGTCTACAGAAGAAGTGTCCAACTAAAAGTTTGAACCACATACATATTTTGTATTGGATATATCCGTAACCCCAAGTATGCTTTAAGTGAATGCATAAGAATCAAAAGGTGACTGACAATTGTGGTGAGGCCCCAAACTATCAATCTAAGGTCTCCTACGCAGCCAAGAACAGCAAGTCTGGGCCAAACATAAGGCAAAGCACAGGGTGTGGGACAATGGGAATTATAAAGGAACAGTCTTCACTACCTGTTTGGTTCCATCCTTCACAAAACATGTCAAAGCAGCTTAACAGATAAAGCTCTATTACAGGGTCATGTGTTCATAAAACATAATTGACAAGGAGAAGACAGAAGATTTCAGAAGCGATAAGGTGGCGACTAACAACTCCAGAAATTAACGCTGCCGCTTGCATAACAGAAGATACATACCCACATGTCAGCCGGTCACAGAACGTAGCGACAGAAAGTCCAGGGGCAAACGGTCACATGTGAAACTTCCAGCCATTGAATGTGCCATGTTTTGCATTCAGTTACAAGTCACCACCATGGAACAAATATATAATACCAATATTTGTGTTATACGTGGGTATTATCCACAAATCCCTCCTTGAAAATGAAAGACGCTCTGCACAACTATCTGCACACAGTACATCTGATAACCGATTACCTGGGGAGGGTTACGGACAGCATATAAAAGACAGAGGTTAATCTGGTGTAGTTGAGATTGGTTTTCATCAGTGTGGCAAAGAGCAGTGTTTTCCAGTAGAGCTGAGAGTAGTAAGCATGTGAGTTTGAGCCAAAATGTACATCAGCATTTCTCCATGACATGATGCCCCCATGGGGGGAAACCCCCTCCTCATTAATAAAGGCATGAGGGTGGCAATTCTTTATCAAAGAATATAGAATTTCAGGTCACGTCCAGTTAATAACTGAAACCTGAGTAACATTCAGCAGAATGATTCTTTTTTTCCTCCTCACCAGTAAAGTGTCCGTGTCTGCTGCCTGACAGCAGTCAATGGGACCAGCAGATAGGAGGAGGAAGAGAGCGCTCGATCCAGCCATAACCTAACTAAAATCAGCAAACCAAGGAAAGATCTCATCCTACGCATTTTACAGCTCAGTTCATTTATCAATGTACTTATCAAGCAGGAATGTATGTGTGTATAATTATATATATATATATATATATATATATATATATATATATATATATATCCCTCCAGTCAGGGAATCACAACTAAATGAGGTCAGACAACAAACCTAACCTTGCGAACACCGAATGAGTTTCATTATTAATGAGCTACATATAGACCTATTATAAATAACCTTACAAATAATCAGATGTAACATCAGGCTTTTCTAATAAAAAGGAACAAACCTAATAAACGTGATGCAGAAATAGGCAATTTTGTACCTATTTTAATTTACTAAATGAGTATTTTAGGGACTTTCTATTTATATGTATAGTCATTTACTAAATGGTTATACATATAAATAGAAAGTTCTTAAAAGAAACAATATATTACTTGTAGGTATACTAAACATGCAAAAGAGGAATTAAACACAATTAAACATACATATGGTAAAAGCAAAAACATTCTGGTCACTAGGGTGTGAAAAAACCTTGATCATGAAATGGTTAATAAAGCAGAATTGTTATTCCTACACATTTTTGGTGAGATTTTGTAACTTTATAGAACGTATTTATTGGTTTATATAGCTGCATCATATTCCGCAGCACTCTACCGTGGAGAGCATCGCGTGAGAACTTGGCTTACAGAAAAAAGAGGTAAGGACGGACCTTCTCAAATGAGCTTACAATCTAGATGATTGCCCTGTGATGGAAAAGCAGGTGCTGATAGGTTGTTGCCATAGGAACTGAAAAAGTTTCTTACATGTTTCTGGTTTTTCCGCGCTTAAAACTTAAGTGGAATGAAAACAAAAGATAAATATGCTCAGCTTTATTCTCTAATATCACAATTAAACAGTTTTTAAATAAATTAGAGTTAAATTATGATTGAATAGCCTGCCAGGTAGATATTTAATATTATAAAAAAATAATTAAAAAAAACAAGGAGGTGGCTCACGGGTATATATCTGAGTATGCGGACAAAATGAACGTACAATAGAGCTCCTTTGCGCATGCAATTAGAAGATCTTTATTATTTATCCAAGTACAATGTTGTAACTACAAGGCATTATTTATTGCAATTTGAGTGACTCCAGCCTAAAAGCAGTTAACATTTATGCTCCCATCATGCACTCTTTTCTGTTAAAATATGAATGGCATGACAACAGCAGATTTTTACTTTCCTTACAAAACAAATAAAAACAACAAATTCCTGGAAATCAAGGGTCCCAATCCCAAGTTTTGGCTATGGCTCCGCGGTTTGAACAAAACAATGTCATGCAATGAAAAACAAATAAAATCGGATGGGGAGGCAGAGAATACGGAGCGGCTGTCATGTGAAGGCAAGAGAGCTTCCAGCGCAGGAGCTCATTGGAATGAACCTGACCGCACCTGGCAGCTCTCCAACGGCCAGCGTCACTCAATGACGTCACAGAACACAGTGTTCTTGGCACATGTACAACTATGTGTTCGGATCACGGCTGGACTGATTATTCGGATAAATTATCAATAATAATAATAAAAGAAAGAAAGTAAAATCAGCAGTGCTGGGTCAGCAGTTCCCCGACTATGCAGGCGATGGGATCGTTCCCCCAACACGTAGCTTCGTGTCATATAGGAAAATAGAATAGAAAGGGTTAATATCTACTTTTCAGCCATCATTATAGCTAAACACCACGATGTACCTCCCCCGCCTTCTCCGAGCAAACACACACCCACTCCCCGATCCTCCCGCCTTAAACCCGGAGAATTCCAGCACACACCTAGCAGAAAGATACAGAGAGAAAGCCGAGGGAGTGATCTGCTGCGGGCAATAAACCGGTGACTCACTTCCGGCCAGCGAAAGCCAAGGACTATGTACAGAGCGAGCCTGTCACGCGATAACACTCAGGCACAAGCATGTCGTATTAGACGCCCACCTACTGATTTGGGTCATCAAACACTGCATCGGTGTTTATATAAGAAAAGGCACATCGCGTGTTAAACATCCCACCCACCCGAAACAGAACTGTAATATTATAGAGCTGGGGGGGTTATTTAATGCAGTGTATAGCATAGACAGGTCAATGAGATCCGCCGGGTCGTAGCCACCACGATCCAGTGTAACTAATACTATACAATCCCGAGTCTAAAACCAACACATGCAGGTAAACTGACATACAGTAACCACTGGCAACGGAGTATTTCACACTGAAGTGTTCCTGTTGTGATAGAATACTTGTAACTTTGAGTTTATTATAACGAGCGCCTTAAATTCTCCAGCAATCACTATAGCACTAGCACAGCAGCAGCTCATCTCAGCCAGAGCGCACTGCCAGGTGTGTGCGCATGCGTAGTGTGGCTCGGCAGCAGCAAGTCATACAACTGGCATATAATAAAACAGCTGGGCAGGGTGAGGAGTAAATCACGGCAGGTACACACCACGGCCCCAAAAGGGTTTACTACAGCAAGTTTAGGGGGCACAACTTTTTTTTTACATTGATTGTGGTTTTTCCGTAAAACCTGAATGTGCAGCAAATTATGGCATCTGTGTGACATATTTACTGCATGTTACTGCTTTCCTTGATTTGTATGAACAGTGAATCCCATAGTGGGTGTATATTATATTTATGTTTATCTGTCAGTACAGCTTTCACAATTTCACAACCGGGGGGGGGGTTTGGTTCTCTGTCTAGGAAATCTGGGTTTGGCTTTGGAGAAATGTTTTTTGTGTTGGAGTTCAGCGTTCCTTTGTGATGTGATTTTCTGGCACTGGATTGAAATGCACATGACTAACAATCACATGAGACATGGCAACTCTCACCGGTACATTGCCCAACGCACATACAAGACTAAACGCATATAACTACAACAATGTTCCCGCCTCCTGATAAATCTATGCATTGTTTTTCCTTTAAGACAGGTGCGGTTTGCACAGCATCATATTGCTTGGTAGTGGATAACCCACTCCAGTAAGTGGCATGTAGAGGTCACAGGGGTGTAACGGTATATGTTATCGTGCCCGTGTGATCAGAATCCCCCCCATGCCCCCCTTTAGTGCCCATTCCATGAGGAGGGTGGGAAGCTTGTGTTTGATGCAATCACCATCCCTGGGGTAACCGGTAATACGCCTAGGCTCAAGCGGTCACTGCAGAATCACTAGTATTTTGGAAATGTCAGTAATACAGGTTATCACTTTAAAAACCAAGAACTCAAGGTCACGTTTGAATACGGTGGGTTTGGTGGCTAAACAGATTACATGAACACAAATCCCTTCTGTTAAATGTGGCCACCTTTCTTGCACAAAATTCATTGATTTACAGACGTTATACAAATGGCAGAGCTGTACAGGGACATGTACAAGTTACGTACACACTTTGTGCTTCCGGTCACCATATGCACTTTAATGCATACGACAGCCGAACGTTGACTGGACTCAGCAGATCATACACATATCCCGCTCACTAAAGTGCATGCGCAGCATCCTCACAGCCATCTAGATCTAGCACTGGCCAATGCAAAAGCACCCGGGGGTCTCGTGAGATCCCCCCGCTCAAATCCACAGAAAGCGCTTCCTCACAATTCAATGGGAATGCGTTACTGCCAGGGATCGGCAGCTCCAAGTCACCAAAATGGTCAAGAAGCACAGATAGAGGGAGGTGGTCCGCTACAGCATTGGGTATTTCCAAATAGTACTTTAATAGACATTGAATGTCGGGGGTCATGGAGAAAACACGGTAGAAAACAGGAAAAGTAGGTCACTCATCTAAACGTATAAAAGTGATTTGACTAAGTTTGCATGCCGGTGACTAAACAATCTCCACCGCTGTGATGTAAATAATACTGAATTGAAAGGGGTGATTCACACAACGCTGAGCCTGTGATTTATATGTTGGCATTAACTTGGCATCAAAAAATTTACAACCACCTGGCATTTTATTGAACACCATATAACACAATGTATTCCGGAATACAGGAAGAGAAAATACCGTATTTGCTCGATTATAAGAGTTTTTTTTTCCAGAGCAAATGCTCTGAAAAATAACCATCGTCTTATATTCGAGGTCATCTTCTAACCAGACGCTGCAGGGGACCTGGATCCTCCTCTCTGGCAGCTGGTGGACGTCTGTGCGATGCACACAGGCAACCTCCGCTGCTGCCAGCACCTCCTCTGGGGCTTCCACGCCGGACGCCGGCAAGATATGACATTCCGGTGCTCTGTCATAGAAGCCCCGCTGGCGGAAGTGCCGGCCTCACATCGCACAGACGTCCACCGGCTGCCACCACTAGGCATATCTGGGGGCAGAGAGGGAAATAAAAACAAAAAATGCATTTTTTTTTCCAATCATAGTTTTTATTAAATATGTGAATTAATATTTACTAGTAAAACTTTTTTCCTATAGGGCAGTCATATTTTCAGGCTTTTTCCCCTAAATTAACATTCAAATTTTGGGGGGTCGTTTTATAATCATTTCAAATTAGAATTTCAGAATTATGCAAAGGGAGACGCGCCATGAATGGAAAACATTAGATCTCTAGGCTTGACCAGGGAATGTACGCAGCATGCTATAAGGTGCTCATGTTATTTCCGGAGTATGTTAAAAGAAGGTGACGTTCTAGGAAACAAAGTGACTCCCAGTACCAGGAGAAGCTTATACTTCAGTGCTTTCTGCACATAGCGTACATAACAAACACGTACTGGGCACCACTGGCACCTGGTTTAGGAAAGCAGTCGATCTCCACACTATGGCATCAGCCCATCAAAAGCGGTTTTACAAAGTTAACATAGACAGAGATCTTATCACTTGAAATTCGTCCTGAAGTCTTAGCACATATCACTGGGGTATCCCATTGCTCTTTACCTATAAACCACTAATCCCTGTCATTCAGCCACTGCCTGCCATCGAAGCCCAAACCCAAGAATTCGCTAATAGCGCATTTACATTGTGTCAGCAGCACAGTGAACTAATAAGAAAACCTTCACTAACTGGTAAGCTGTCACAGGATGCGGGTTTTCCTGCGCCAGTTATGAAGACTGTTGACTGGGTTATTATATGTAAACCGTTTGTATGATACTGATTGAGCGTATAAGATAACATAGGTCTAAATAGCAGCACGGCCTGCTGGGTCTACTAAACTGAAGACTGCCCTGGCACTGAAGGGGTTCAGCCCGTTGTGAATGACTGGAGTGTGCTGGGCTGTACCGGGCCGCCTTCCTCAAAGTCAGAGCATTGCAGCTCCTTACACCGGCTCCTTTAGCCACTGTTCTCATTAAACCATCACACTTCCCGTCTCTTCACTCCTGCCCCATCCAAACACACGTGCCTCCTGCCAAAGTAAAAGAAGCTGGTTGGGAACATTCAGCACGGTGTTTCATTTCTTCATTTTTTGTCTAGCCCCTGGCCACGAATAAATTTCATTTTACAAGAAGCCGCCTTTGGTTTCTCGAGTCCTTGCTGTCCTATGTGTGTCACAGCACAGGCCTGTACAAACCAAGGCAGCAGCTGTAATTAGCAGCATAATGCATAATACAACGCACAGAATGTGTGAAGGTGATAAGTATGCATAAACATCGCCAAAGCGCAGAAAAAAGACACAGAACATCAGATTACAAAACACAGAAGAAGATGGGATTTCTCAGTTACGCAGCACTATAGTACCTTTCTGCGCACACACACACACACACGGCTACACAGATGTTGTGCAGATGTTGGCTGTATATGTACTTAGTCTGCAACTTCAAATGTGGCCAATCAGTATTTGAATCTACATGGGTCCATTCTTCAAATGAGCGACATGGAGAAGCACCCACCTAGCTTCAAAAGGCAGAGAACTGCTTTAGGAACAGTTCTAGGATTCAAGCCAATGGAGGTAACAGCGGGGATTCATTTCTTACTACACCAAGTCTAGAGCCGCCAACACTGTGATCGGAGGAGGACGGCGCGCAGAACCCCCATCACCACTAGCTCTGCACTCACTAAAACATCTAATAATCATCTAATCGAGTAATTGTAAACTGTAATGTTTTGGCAGCACAAAGTCACACTAGTAACCTACATAACAGGCATATTGATTAATGGCTTAAAGGAAAGGGCCCCCCATTTTGTTTTACTTACTAATATTTATATTCTTTTTAAAATTAGGTCCCACACCCCCAGATGCACTGTATGGTGTGTTTATGCGACACTATTCAGAACACCTACACAATGACACCTTAGCAATTCTACAGACTACCATTCCAGAATGAGAAAACATGGCAGGCAGGCAGCCGCCCCAACAAGCATCCAACAACATTTCTGACTAAATCAGATAAACTACTGTCACAGCACATAACTACCGACAGCTGCTTTACATACAGAAGTTCACTCACCAAAGTGTGAAGTGTGGTTTTAACACCTCATAGTAACTATTCATTTATTTGACCCTGTATAATGCGTTGTTCATTCATAGCGACTCAAGAATCCTCACCAATTTAAATAGGCTTCATTCTTGGAACAGGCGCTTACAGGGTGAAGTCAGCAGGATGAAACTGCAACTCTCCTGTAAACTGTTCTGCCCAACTCACTCGTTAGTAAATAAGTGCATTTCAGTGTTTTTACCTCAGACTGAAAATGAAGTGGCATTGGCCTTTTTTTTTTGCTGAATCATAAAACCATGCTTTATGAAAGGGGGTACGAGCCTGTCACATTTGTGCTGCCCACCCATAGCACCAGTCGAAAAATAGTATTTTAGCATCAACATCTATAAAATTGAATCAATGAAAGAAATCCAATCAATTTCTTTCCAACAAATATTTCTAGGGACCATGCATCGGCCATTTAAGGATTGCTCCCAATATCTCATACGTATATTTCTTTTTTTGTAAAGATGCATTACGTTCTCGTTGCTCTCCACGCCGAGGACCACTGATGGGCTGTAGACAAGCATCCAGGAGAAGCAGGAATCCTCCCGTATGTTCTGGTACAGGTTATCTCACAGGGACGGAGCGCTCTGCTACGTCCTCCCCGTGTATATTACCCGAGCCCTGTGCGGCTAGGAGGTATCTCACCATTATTTCATTCTAATATTAAAGTTGTTTTCAAGCTCTATGTTCCTGTCCTTCCACATTTTTTTTTTCTTTTCTACAAGGACCTCACGGAATATTGCCGTTCATTTAACCATCTAAAGCCTGGTTTCTCTCACTCTGTGTAACATCTAGTAACCACTACAGGAGGTTTCTGAAACTTTGAACATCGTCTTAAATGGGAAGGAACTTCCAAGCCAAACCATTCATTTCAAGCTCTTGTTTTGTATGACATACTAGATTTCAGGGGGTCTGTAGTAAGATATTTTACTATTTTTCACTTTATGGCATATTTCCTTTTATTCACTTTTTTGTTTGTAACACTGTGTTTGTATGGGTATAGTTATTCACGTTTCTTCATTGTTGGATTCTGTATGAAATACTCTTCTTAAGCAAAGAGCAGCTTGGGGTTAGAAAAGACAACATAAGTATTCACAATTTGACACACAATATTTTGGGGATCCTTTACATTTCTGGTGGTCTTAAAAAAATTAATAAAAAAAGACATTAACATCGGAGATAGGAAACCAAGGGCCAGCTGTGGTCTCTGAATGATAGCTTTAATAGCGTTTGGTTGGGGTTTTTATGTTTAAAGCAATTATGCCTCGTAAACATGTTCTTTACTTAGTGGAGATTCTATTCCAAGCAGAAAAAGAAACATTTGGAAGAGACTATGTAAGCTTTTGATTACACAGAAGACAAATCCCCATATTACTTTCTGCATGTTCTCATGCGATGCATCAATTAGACATCTGAAACTAGTTCCACCGCTGTTCTGACTTCTCATAGACTCCAAAACGGCTTATTCTATTATGATGTAAACGCAAAACTAGAACAATCAAGTTGTCCAGACTACAAGTTCTGGCTTTGGATTTAAAGGCACGTCGAACACGGTTTACAAATGCAGATTGGCAAAATACTGAAATTAATACATTACCACACAAAAAAAAACATATAGACACAAAATTAGATGAAATCTACATCTCAAACTACTTCACTAAGATAAATATTCACTAACGAACATAAAATGTACAGGATTATTGTGTACACAGTAACACAATACAGCGCCTGTGCTTCTCGGATGCCCCTTATGGCCCAAAAACAAGCAGTTAGTCCCACCTTCTGGTCAGCAAGCCGAAGAAATGTACATATAAAACCCATTGGTTTAGAAAATATGCTAGTGATATACTAGGAAAGCAATGCGTGCGATAAGGAACATGAAACAAATTACGAGACAAAGTTCAGCGAGTAACAAATAGCAATATCTTTAATAATCTCTGATAAGAACCAAGGATACGGTGCGCTACAGAACCAAACGTTATAGTATAGTCATATCTACAGTCATATTGTTCCAAGAGGAGGTGGTAGTCCGAAGAAGATTTAAAGCGGCGTAAACCTTGAGGATCTCCGAGGAGCTGAAAGCCTGTTCAAAAGCAGGAAAACGGGCAGACTAGATGAGCTGATGGCTCCTTTTCCTCCATCAAATACTATGTTTCTATGTGACTTACCATGCAGCACATGCTTTGGAATACAAGACATTTTATGATATATTCCCTACCACAAACTTAAGTGATAAATCAATAGCTATTGACATGTATTTAGCGGGCAGCTTATCTATACGAATTGTCTAACGTTATTTTAATGGCACATGGGGGGGGGCACACCAGATAAACATATCTACTTGCAGTGAGTTCCTCGTATCTCAGTACATGGGTCTGGCTCTATTAGAGAATCTCAAACATTGATCAGACTGCAATCAGCAGGGTCGGCCAGACAGCCTGGAAATTCCCATTGCCGGCCGTAAATCACTGATCTGCCTTCATTTACTGTCCATTACTCACAACGTCCCCAGTGAAAGTGTCATGCACCGTGATGACCTACCAAGCTTAAGACTGCGCATGTTTCTAAAGCACAAATCACATCTCAGAATTTGGTAATTTTATCAGGTTATTGTATAATAATTGTGATAAAACAAAAAGAAATTGGTCGCCACTTCAACTACATCAAAGAAAAGCAAAATTTCATTTTGAAAAAAAATGACAGATGCTTTACATAAATCCTTAATTATACGGTGACTTCTTAGATCGTCCCAAGAACAACATGCTGCAAAATAAATTCCTTATTATCAAAGAAACTTAAAAACCACACAGATCATCATATGCTTTCTGCCTCCAAGGCTGCAGTTTCTTTTTGACAGAATATAGAGCATTCATTTGCAATTCATTATGCTCGTGCTGTGCTTCAAGGACTTCCATGACAGTACAAGGTCTTGTAATCCTCTAAATCTGTGACTATTCCAAAAGAGTTATTTCCTCAAAAACTGTATCTAGAATTTTTGGGTAGTCATTTCCATTTGAACACAGTGTATTTTCTCCAATTTTTAAGACCATAAAGATTTATCAATTTATTCAGGTAGCACCAACTTCTCATAAACTTAAACGAAGAATCAAGAATGAATGATGGATTATTATACCGTAGCGATATCCATCTTTTCACAAAATGAACTCGTAGGACTCCAATAGTGGGCTTCACCTTACACTGTAAAGAGCCAACTCAACTGAGCTACATCTGCCAGAGGACCTTGGACCGACCCGCTAAGTTCTTGAATATCACATAACTATGCGTTTCTCACACAGCAGAAGCTTGCCTGGATCAACCCTCTTTAATCCATATTGTAGTTACTGAAAATGCTACTTCCTACTTTAGTGAATAACCCCCATAAATTTAAGATTCCTATGTTGCATAGAAAGGTCCAGTGATGACAATGATGTAAATTATTATTACTGGACCGATTCTCTTAGCCAGGTAGCCATGAGTCCAACAGTTTCAGTGCTTGCATCTAGCCTTTTGTCCTATCCATTATAGATTCCTACAGAAGCATCTCATCCCATGGACAAAAAAAAGATCTATTTGACTTCTAGATCTACACCAGTCAGGACAACAGATAAAACAATCTAATAAACATTTACAGATGGCAGATAACCAGAGATTCAGTTAAAGCATTCTCCAACAAAAGAGCCTCAATCAGGACAGACATGTACATAGCTACTACACAACAGAGACAGATTTGATTCAATAAGATGTCTTAAGTTAAAGACCGTTAATAAACTTCATTAAAACAGTTGCCGGCAAGTGGGGTTTTTCACATTATTACGGGAAAGCATGATGAATGGATTACGGCGCCCCCTTGTGGATGCATGTGAGATTAGCCAGATGTGTATGTTTTACCCAACACAGAGAATGGAAACCGGAAACTGTGTTAATAAGTAACACAAGAACAAAAAGTGGGTGAAAGGTGTTCGGTATGAAAGGTAAGCATCTGTACTGTACAACAAGGCAGAGTTCAGCCAGCATACCCTACCCAAGTCATACAGCAGAAGAAAAATGTATACTCCTACTTGTAACATTAACATTTTGAATGCTGGATGAGTGGGCAAAGTTTTTTCCTGCCTCTAACACTGAACAAGGTTAATCCTTTCAATGAAAATAAAGTTTAAGCAAAGCGCAATTAATAGGGCAGGGACAATATCTACTAGCGACAATGGTCACAAACAAGCACAAAATCACATATCCATAGTATAATGCAGCCCGCAATGAATAAACATAATTTACTACTGACATTGTATTATTGACAATATCCACAATGTAACATGACAATGTACATCTTCCCTTTTAACATTTAAATGTAACCCCTCCCTTAAACTTAGTTCTAACAGCAAATTAAAACTAATTAACAAAAAAGTTTTTTTTCTTTAACTGTATTTTAACACCAAGTGACATAGTCATATATGCATATACACCAAGTTCTGTGTACTATATTCACTTGCTCACTTATGCTTAATTTTGTCACTTTTTTGTCCATTTTAAATCTTCCTTTTTTCCTATCCCTGCAACATGCGCTTCTAAATATCTCCAGTCATCAGAGGTCACCAGGTCATCCTGTTAGTAGAGTAATTTACATCAAAAGATCTGCCCCATCAAGTTATCAGAGGCAGCTAATGCAGACATCACACATAGCTCAGGGGCGTGAAGTCAGAATTAAGCAAAAGGATTTTTTCAGCACAGACTGCCAGTCCGAGAGATAAATTTCAGAAGACTAAATTCAAAGATGTGAACTGTGCAGCAATGCTGCCCTCTGCTGGTAATCTGCTGTAACTACACATACTATTCCAGAGAACTGATTCGAATAGAGTATAGCTAATTTATTTACATGTTGCAAGTCTACTTATCAGAGTTTTCATACTCCTGCAACTAAAACAGTCTGTATTGATATTAGCCAGTACCGCTGTTAACAGAGGAATGGAGTTAGACAAGGTTTAATCAATAACCCAACACACTGGATAACCATGCTAATGACATAAAAGAAATAAATGACTTGAGAAATAAACAGAAATGTTTACTTGTGTGGGTTCGCGGTCAGCCTGGAGCTGGTCACCGGATACAACACTGGATGAGGACTCCGAGGAGTCTGAGATTTCAACTTCACTTTCAGCTGCCTCCGGTGTAGTGGATTTCTGGTCAAATTCAATGTCGCTGACGTTCTGCTGGTCAGTATTTTGGGGGACATCATCTTCTGGAAAAGAAAACCACATTTTAAGGAGACAATACCCAACAGATTTTAAAAGGCAGCAGGGGACAGGTATCCACTAACTATATGTATAAGCTAAAAAAATAAACTGGGCTAGATACTCACGACCGCACATTATAGATATCACACAGCCGCTTCACTGTTTGATCTTTTGGTCTTATTTTATCTGGGTATGTCTGCATACACATACTGTGCGACGTTTGTATTCGTTTTATATATCGTGTGGATATACACAAAGTCTTAAACGCTAGTGCAAACTAGATGTGAAGATCTCTTCTCTTTTATTGTTTGGATCCTATTATTTAGCTGGTTGGGAAAATGATTGCACTCTTACCTTTGATAATGTATTATATATCCTTTGTGCTCTCCTAGCCCAGTTATCTATCCCACTCACCTGTGACAATGCAAGGAAAACTATGGTTGCCCCACCAAATACAGAAGGCAGCCATGACCTGCTACTGATTAAAGATAGTGTTTAAAACTGATAATTAGCATAAAATCTAGAGTATAATACACACCAACCAGATTAGGCAACTGGCTGGGGGGGATTGATCTATGATCAGTTATCTAAAGAGTCATTAATCAGATAGCAATGTATTCTGTTAATTTTTGAAAATATATTGCAAAACTATTATTTTTTATTTTTTTAATAATCTGTAACTATTATCAGATCACTTTTAAGTGAGATGTTTAGGTCACTGGCATCAATTGGTGAATCCTATCAATAATCAGTGACCTAAAATGTCACTAATCAGTGATCACATAATAATCAGTTCATCAATAAAATAATGTGGGTTTTTTATCCTTATGCCCTTGGATGACCAGTGGCATAAGATCATAAAGGTCACAAAGATTAGATCACCCCTTTGCTTGGAAGCACCAGCTTTGAAGATTTTATTATATATTTATATGTTTTAACTATTTCAATGCTAGTGTCTCATAGGAGTATCGCATTGATCATGACTTGGTACTCAGTGGGGACAGAATACTGCACAATCGCTCTCATGGAGGTCAGGGCTGGTCCCCACACTTGAGTGAGGGCCAGTGATACCATGGATTTCATCCCTGAAGCAGCCTATAGCAGCCCCTTTTCAGGACTCTTGAAAAGGGAGGGGGGATTGTGCATATTATACCCAGAGATTTTACAATATGCAATTTATTAAGACCTGTTTTACAGACCTACAACTTTAGGTCCGTCAAGCACATCTGTTAACAGTACAAAACAAGGAATAAACATTTCAAGTATTTCACTAACCAAAGATTTTATATAGTTAACACAATCACAAAAACGGCTGACATTTTGTAAGAATAAAAAGGACAATGGAGGCTTTACTCCCCCAGTCTGTAAGTCAACCTAAGGACTATTTGGCAGACACTCACCTGAACACAGTAGAGGGTTTATAGCGTATTAGTAACTCAAATATTAAACTAGGTAGCAAATTACTAATATGCTAATTCATGACACAAGAGGGGTTTATCGCAATTCTTATTGCCCAACGCCCAGGACACGCAGTTCCAGGCGCTGGGCGGGTGTTTTTTTTTTTTTTATTATTTAGCCCTGGATCCTAACCCTGCTGCTTACCTGCAGCGCTGCAGGGGACCTGAATCCTCATCTCTCGCAGCCGGTGGACGTTGGCGCGATGCCCGTAGACAACCTCTGCTGCCAGCACTTCCGCCAGGGCTTCTGAGACAGAGAAGCCCCAGAGAATGTGCCAAGCAGCGGCAGAGGTTGTCTACGGCCATCGTGCAAATGTCCACCGGCTGACCCCGCTACACACCAGGGAGTCTGGGGATGCATTGGTAAGTCGATGGGGGGGGTGCAGAGTGGCATTTCTAGGGGGCATAAAGCATATCAGGGGGAGCAGTTTGGCATATCAGGAGGGACCTTAAAATGACTATTGGTTTTCCAGATTTCTGTTTGTATATAACCTATGCTGACTAACCGCATAATAGATACCAACAATGCTAAAATACATGTATTGCTGTTCATTAGATAAAATACAGCTTTACCACTCCACCATGTATTTTTTCTTTTAAAAAAATTTTTCTTTAAAATAGAACCAAACTTTAAGGGTGTGGCCTATATTCGAGCCAATACAGTATATAATGCAACAGTGCTTCGCACCTCCACTACATTCCTAGAGGAAGCGTACACACGCTTACCTGCTTTTCTGCATCCAACACTACCATGCTGAAAAAGCAACTGCTTACTCCCATCATCCGATAACTCGCTGTCACTGGAGCTCCACACTATGTCTGCAGGATCCTTAAAGCTCTCAGACACAGAGGACTCTGGTGGAGGAAGAAAACAAAGCAGAATCATGTCAAAAAAAGATATCAAAAATGCTTTAAATCTTTAACCTCCTAAAAGCAACTCAATGCAAAGCTATGCTCTATACACGACATACACAAACTACCTTTAAAATCATTGGCTTCATACAAAATACATGCATTTTCCTAAACGGTTGTCTCATGAATGCTGTTGGTTCTCACAGGATTCACGCCAGTCCATATACTTCACTAACAATCTGCTTTATCTGTTGCACTCACCATCATGTATAGCCTTAGCAAGTATATGACTAAATGGTCGACATGCAATATGAATTAGGCTGCTTGATGCTTATTTATAACCAAATATATTTTGTATGAGCCAAAGTTTACATTTTTTAAACTAAATTTACGTGAGAGCCTCTGTTTTCCAATGAAACACACACTAGTTCAATAGCTCGCTGTCTTTGTTAGGATAACTAAATAATATTATTATTATTATTAAGAGCAGAGCACCTCTGACAGGCTGGTCCCAATCTATTAAACTTCTGCAGTTTCCTTTTTTGACAGAAAAATATCTATTCAAAACTGCTCTTGCTTTTACTGTGAAGCGAGACTTCTCTGCTTACACTACTTTTTGCTGACGCTGAAAAAAAGTCAGGTGGCTTAGTGCAGGTTACACACCATATGACGGGCACTCATATTACCGATATCCTCATTACTTACCGTTAATATGTTACCAGGACTTCCATACAGACACATTTCATGTCATAAAGAAAATAAGTCAAAGGACAAACGTCTAACTCTTGGTTATAAAACATAAACAGCATTTGGTGAGATATAGAAGACAAGTGAACTCCGGAAAACGTCAGCAGCATTTTATTAGTCAGAACTGCATCTCATGCTTCATATCCAGACTACTAATGTATATCAAAGTCAAACCAAGATTATACTTTACCATCATCAGATACAAAGGACTGAGCCAAGCGACGCGCCGTCAACGTCTTGTTTTCAGGTCTTGTTGCCTAGGGGCACATCAAGCGGTGTAATTAAAATAAACGTTATCTATAAGTTTTTACGGAAAACACAGGGGTCTGAAAACTCAGACTGTATGTACTGTATGCATAAAAAATAAAAAGCAAAAACAAGAAGAAATCATCAATAATCACGAGAAAAGGAAGCACCATATGCAAAGCAGGGAAAATCCAAAAGGACAGGAACAGAACACACCGACAATGAAGGAGTCGGAATATTTCAGCGACGCAATTCACGAGGAGAGGCCAAATATATGAAAAAACATCACAACGGGGTAATAATAAAATAGAAACTATGACAAGTCGTGTCGTACATAACTTACCTTTACATGTTACAAAAATTACAAGTAAGATTACTTTCCTTCACAACGCTGTTAAAAGGTTTTATGTTTCCAACAAACCCTGCAGCATAGAAGATTAGATTGGTACCTTTTGGTTTTGAAAGCCGCTGAAGCCCTCTCCGCATCGTGCCCATGCCTTACTGAGCGTGGAGGACGGGATTGCTGAATCAGCCGGGGGCTTTTTGCCACCGTGAAAGTCCTCACCTGGGAAAGCTGCATACACCCGATCTCCAGAGCGCTTCCTCTACAAAGAAAAAATCAAGAGTTACACCAGAGTTTAATTAGCTTGCAAGCTATGTGAAGAGGCTGCGATATACTACTATTTATGAACGCGGATTAACGACGCAATGATATTCCAGTTAATAGCAGAGGCACGGGCACAGCGGGCAGCACATTAAGAGCAATTCAATTGGAAGATTAGTCTGGCACAGGGGTTCATAACAAAATGTTGAGGCCAGCTTGTATGGGGTTGCAAAACTTTAGATGCTATAACTCCAGGAAAAGGATTAGCATTAGAGCAGCATCTTGTGTGAGAGTGAGAAATATTGCACAGGTGAAGGCGGCAGGAGCTGGTTAGTGAATACATGTAAGGAGGGAAGGAGGGAGCAGTTTTGTGTAACACCAAGGCAGTGTACTTTGGCTGTTTGGTAGATTGCGGCGGAGATACCGGTTATTAGGGACCGAGGGGCCCGGACAATAACCAGAAGCTCAGTCTTCTCTACAGAGAGAGAGGGGATTGAAACAAGTGCCACAGAAAGAGAATGCAGAGACTGGCACGTGACTGGTAGAGATGTGAAGGCTTCCAGTTCATTTGGATCCAAGACTAATAAGTAAATAGTGTTTCATGGAAGCAGAATAAGAAATGTGCAACTGTAGCGTACGCCAGTCCCATTAACAGAACGCTTGGAAAAGAAAAAAACCCAACCGTGAAATGCTTATGCATGCGCAACCCCAGAACTGGGACTGTTTAAGGGCACTGATTAAGGGCCTAAACATTATAATTGGCAGCGGACGGTCCTTATGAAAGCACAGTGGGGGTTAATATATAACATTCTACTACATTCTGAGGTCTTCTCACCATAGCAACCAAAGGATGCTTGGACCAAACCGCTGGTTGCTATAGTGTTAATACAGATGTTCTAACTGTACACCATTGGCTGTATACAAGGTTATATTTTAAGGGCCCCCTAAAAACATGAGGGCTACATATTTATATACGTGTGTGTGTGTGTGTGTGTGTGTGTGTGTGTGTGTGTGTGTGTGTGTGTGTGTGTGTGTGTGTGTGTGTGTGTGTGTGTGTGTGTGTGTGTGTGTGTGTGTGTGTGTGTGCGCTAAAACACAGCGCGCTTTTTCTACGGACTAATAAAATGCATTTCAAATGAGCCCTGTATAAGGACACGCTACATAACCATGCTACGGGTACAACCGGTTGCAGGGAATGCTATTACCATGTCAATAGGACAGTTATTAGCGATAATACGACCGGCAAATAATTAAATGATACAATGACAATACTCTGTAGCCGGCCGTCACCAAAGCAACAGCGCTGTTCTGGCACAGAAAGGGTTAGAACAACTTTCTACATGCTGGCTGGGGCTATACGAGAGTTTAGGAGTCCTGACACGACTACGGAAGTAAGGACTGCAGTTACCTTCCCCTGTGGCATTTCAGGGTGACACTTTCCGCCCCGGCAACGATATATCGCGAGCACTTTCTACCCCCCAAAAAAGCCCTCCCCCTCTCTCGCGCCCCGCGTAACCCCAAACCCCGGGTCAAGTTGCACTCCTGCGCACGCGCGCTGTTCACCTGTCCTTCTGATTGGACAACGGCTTCCGGTAACGCTCCAATGGGAGCCCGGCAGAATTACGCATGCGTGCGACGGCTTGCTGGGCGCGAGCTTTAACAGTAACACAGAGTGTGAAGAGTGCGGTGATGAGTTTGCTGTGTGTTTGGTAGGAGCGGTCATACATTTAAATTCATACGGAATCTAGCCTGTGGTGCGGTAATAACCTTGGAATTGTAAAATAACATGGAGTGATACTTCACAGCGGTGGGAACCGTAACGCATTTCTTGCAATTCTGGGATTAAAGAGGAGTAGTAGTCATTAACCCCTTAAGGACGGGTTTATTTTTTCTTTTTGTACCCTTTGGGACCGAGGCTGTTTTAACACTTTTGCGGTGCTTGTTTTCAGCTGTAATTTTCTTCTCACCCATTTAGTGTACCCACACGCGTTTATACATATTTTTTTTACCATTATTTTGATCATATCTTATTTACTATAAAAAAAAAAATTAAAACATGGTGAAAATTTGAAAACACCTTTTATGACTCTTATTTGAAAAATCTCTTACATAAAAAAGGAAGTAAAAAAAAAAAAAGATTCTACTATTTGTCCTGAGTTTAGAAATACCCAATGTTTTAATTTTTTTTTGCTGTATTTGTAAGTCATAGGGTAATAAGTACAAGTAGTGTTTTATGATTTCCAAACCCCTTTTTTTTTTTTTTTTTTTTTTCTCCTCTTTAGAACATCTTTGAAGCCGGCTACTTCAATTTACCCCATCAAACCATATATTTTTGAAAACAAGACACCCCAAGGTATTTCAAATGCTGGTATTTTAACCCTTTTCATGCATGATATTCTGCCACCAGCCTTTGCCAAAGTTTGTGATAGTATTTTTTTTTATTTTTTTTTTGTACTTTTTTTCACACAAATTCTTCAGGAATTAATTCATAGCTCCTGGTATATGGCACTATCAAACAACCCTAATATGTGTTCAGCGACATCTCCTGAGTGCAGTGAACCCCACATGCATGGGTTTGTCGGGTAGTTTGGGATTTAAAATGCCACATTTTTCTCCATTTTGGTCGCTCTGTGCCTATGCCCTATCTTTGAGCCTGGCCACTCCAATTTACCCAATCAAACCATTCATTTTTTATTAAATTAGTTGAAATACTTTTATTTTAAATCTTTCTATGTGGAGATTTTTGAGAAGATAAAGCGCTAATTTTAGCACATGCTTAAAATAATAAACTTTAGTTTTTATTTTAGTTATTTTATTCTTTTTTGGACTTTTTTGTTTTTTTTTACATTTTGCTGCTACTGGTTGGTTCCTCTGATGACATCACTGCATAATTATTTTCAAATCTTAGCACCTTTTTTTTTTTTTTTTTTAGCAATTTTTTTTCCATATTTTTTTTAAATTATTTTCTGAATATTTTACTGATCACAATGTGATTAGAAAGCTGGGCTCCATTGACTTGCATTGTTGAGACTCTCCTGAGGATTCTTTTCAACTTGATTGTTTTTTTTAAAGGGTGCCGCCATGTTGCAAGCGGCAGAATCACTCGCAGTGGCGGTTGTGACCAAACACCCACCCCGCTTCCTGGGTCGAGGCATTTCAGCGACACCATTGAAGTTTAAGAAGTGATCGTTGATCGACTCCTAAACTCTTTTAAAATACAGTGTATGACAGATGTTGAAGCCCTGGGGAGGGTGCACCTTCCCTCCACTTATACCACCTCTGGGCTGGCTTGGAAACGTGAGATGAACTGGAAAAGGTATAAAGTTAATGAGAGGAAATTGCTTACTAGGGGCCAAGATCTAATTTTGAGTAAGTTGCCATCTTTCCTTGCCGGAGCCCCGCGGACAGAAAAACTGTTACATTACCATTCAAGTGAGTTTTTAGGTTTTCTGTAATTTTCTCCTTTTTATTTTATCTGTTTGGTGTAAATCTGTTTATCATCTGCTTTTTGTATGCACTGTGACTATTTTTTGTTCATAATAAATATTCCTTTATTAAGTTCTGCCTTTGTCTGGTAAAGATGTTACCTGATTAGACCATTTTATCGGTAAATTGAAATCACATAATTATTGTGTTAAAATATATTGTGTGGGTTTTTAGTCTGATTCCCTTGGGGGACCAAGGCACCCCATTTAAAATTGTTTTGGTGGTGGCAGCATTATATTAGTTATATCATTATAGTTAATTGCGGGTGGTATTAAGGGTGGATATATTTATTTTTATCACTATTTCCGGTCTAGGGCACACAGATAGTGAAGTTTAACTCTTTTACCACCAGAACCAAGTCACACGCACTTGGAGTATGGTGCGTTCGTGACAGATATCCCCTGCAGGGTCTGTCCTATCACTCCGATGAGACACTGATCACAGACACTGTGACCTCTATGCAACAACACATTTTTGGTTTATTTGTTTAAAAATAGAGTTCCAATTCCATCGTACCTAAAGTAAAAATTATACGGCGTTGTCAAGAATAATGTAAACCTTATAGTGTATTCCCTATGTGCTGGGAAAGTATAGAAATTCTATATAAATTAGGTATTTCTGAAACCAGGACACCTGAATCGATAAATTTGGAGGGGATTTTCATAATTTTGTGAGGATTCAGAGGGGAAAATATAAAAAAAAAAAAAGTTTGCAGTAGGACCAGGATACAGTTACATAAACTTTAAATAACAACTAGAGGCAATTAAAGTAGACATTATTAGTACACAATGACAAATTCACTGTCATTAGTTGTTGCAACATTTATGACCTTTGTACTGTAGGAGACTTGACAAGGCTAGCCCCTCCTTGATCTATGCATAAACCTAAGGGTTTCCATGAATAAAGTGTCACCTTTAAAACCTATCCAAAGTCCACAAAATGTTAAAACCTACACGAGTTGTATGGTAAGCCTGCAGGCATCATGTCTAGATGAAAATTATTATTAGTTGTACAGTGAGGGTAATTGGTGCAGTACACAGAGAAAAGCACAACCCCTTTGGTCAGGTGTGAAGAATAATGATTTACATAAAAGCACGCACATAGATACCAATTTCACATGCAAACGTGAAGCTAAAAGAGGGAGTGTATACAACATTTAGAATACAGCATTTATTTTAATCAAGTGATCTGTTGCAAAAGATGGTGAAATTAGCATTTGAATGAATTTCATGTCCTGAAGTCCTCATCCTTCCAAAGGCTGGGAGAACAGCTCCTAACAAAGGGAGAATATTTTTGTTTCTTACTGGTATACACAAAATGTGTGTTATGCTACATATATACTACTTGCTCTACTCATTCAACACCACTTTATCATTCTATTTAGTTTACTAAAAAGTGGTAAAGTGTGGCATCTGTCCTTTGTGTCACTGATTTGTGTCTGATGACCACTATTGTGGAAGTGGGAACTTAAACTAAGATGTTTGAGGACCTGACACATTGTAAGAGTCCATGCTCCGTGGAATCTGTGCTAAAATGTGTATATATTTTAGACTGCCTTGTCAGAATAAATTACCGTAAAACTGTTTAGTATGTTCTCTAAGGACAGCATGACAATTCTCTTTACAAGACAATTCAAAGTGTAATGGCTACATGTTTTGCTATTAAATATTTTAACATCCTTCCTTTGGCCCTTTATTTTTGTAATGTTTGCAAATACTTTAAAATGTACTGAATAATTAGAAAAATCCCAATGAGTTGAAGTATATCATATCGTGTGTACTGCCGTAAGGTAATGAGCTGCATTTTTAAGGCATATGAGAAAACGCAGGGTTATACCTGTGCACGTTAGATACCTGCCTTCTCAGGGAGTGACAGTGGCAACCGGTGTTCCTAGCAGATAAAGGATCAGTCAATGTGCTGGGGTTTGTCACTATGAGCCCTGCCATTCCCACACCTGCAGCTTAGCTACATGATCTATACTTTCTACCTGGAGGAGAAGGGCAAGTAAGAGAGCACGCAAGGAAACGCATAGGAGCCTGTAAACTTAAGTTACAATCGTCATCATCATCATGTTCAGCCACCACTATGTCACCGCAGATCAGCTTGCTGGATTTGACAAGTACAAGGTAACACACTAATACTCTCTTTTTGTGTGCAGGTGCCCGTACCCATGGATGGTATACAGTGATGAATGCTTTGTATAAATAAGATACTCCTTGGGTATTATTTACACTTTTTGTTTCTAATTGTTGTTTACAGAGAGAGTCCATCATCATTATCTATATGCATGCTACATATTCTTTACAGTAACATAGGCCTTTATTTTTGATATGTGAGTAGCGCCGAGAAGTATTTGGAAACATTAACATACTCTCTGCCGTTCTTTTATTGGGTACAGTCTGGCATGCTGCAATTTGTAGTTATCTACTAGCAGAGCCGGATAAATATCAAGAATAGGATCCTGTTTCTTCCTCTGACCTACTTTTTCACTTCGTGTTGCATTCCCATATGATTAAGTGCATGTCTTTTCTGTTTATGTATACTATATAATATTATATAAACGGAATGGGCCAATGAATAATCTCATGTGACGTTTTTGTGGTTTGATTCAGTGTTGCATATGCAGCATTCAGCAAAGCAAAGGTGATTTTTCTGAGGGCATAAGAAGTTTTGATAACAAAAAATGGTTTGAGGTTCAGCGATTGTCCACGTTTGGTCAGCGACTGTTCTGTGGTAATGGTTGGTTCCTCGACTTGAGGACACCTGGTCACCATTTAATTTTTTGACTGCTGTTTGCTGCAGATCTAAGATATAGTTGTCACAAAGTTCAATCTGACATAACTATTACTATCTGCGAGAGCATCTGCATTTCATTTCAATCCAACTCACCAGGACTCCGTGTAGTTGATATTTAACCAAGCTCCTGGAGCACACATTTGATCAATTTTACTGTGAATTTTGATTATCATACTAATCCATATGCTAGATCAGAAACGAAGAAGCTCTGTGGAAGTGCAGGACACATGGGGAAGCACAATGCACACAGATGGGCTTGCTAAATTACGTTATTGTATCAATTCTTAAATTTAAGCTTATAGCATGATAAAATAAGAGTAAGTATGTATCCCTGGCCTCCAGATATACCGTACTTTCCGAGGCTTGTCGTGCCGCCACATTGGGCCTTGCTATTTAATATTTGCAATTTAAATATTTGAGAGCACTTTTTTAAAAATATTCCATCAACTGACAATTTTTCAAATTATTGCCCACAAAAATCACAAATTAAAAACAAACAAAACCATACGGCAGAGATCTGCAAATCTAGAGTCATATTTACTTATGTTTTCTTAATTATTTTAGTGTTCAGCCTTTATATGTTCTGCTAGGCATGACTAATGTCTCCATACATGTGGATCATTATATATGCCCACCTTATCTCCTTTTACAATCTGCTTAACTCTATACAAAACTAACGTTGTAAATGTAGTGAGTGGACTCTTTCATAGTTGTTTGTCTTGGTGAGGACATTGATTCTACTCCGACGTTTATTGCTTTTATCAAAGTGAGTCTCACTGCACCTCCTGGTACGCCTGACAGTTAATAGAAAACCTCTGGGTGACTTCATTGTATAGTAAATAGTCAATAAACTGGCTCTGATAACACAATTGTTACCTTTCTGATTGGGCACAGCAGATGTTACTGGCTTATTAGCCATTTATCAATGGGTAACAGACCCAAATGAAAATATGGAAAAGAATGCATAATACTGTTTGCAGGTAGCCCAATTCATATTCTTTTAGCTTATAAAAAAGAAAGAATTTGCAGATAAGAACAATTTAGCCCATCTAGTCTGACCATTTTTCCGGATTTAAGACCCAGACCTTAATCAGTGCTTTATCCTGTCTTAGATTCAGGACAGGCTATCTAATGTATGTTAATGAATGTTTAAATTCCCTCACTGTATAAACTTCTGCCACTTCTGATGGGAGTCTGTTACATCACATCTAAACCTCTGGCTCTCCAGTTTTGGACAATGGCCACTTGCTCTGACATTTCACCTCTGAAATAAACCTCCCTCCTGTACTTTGTTAAATCCCTTTAAGCATTTAAAAGTTTCTATCACTTCTCCCCTCTCTATTCTTGTCTCTAAGCTAGATATTAGACCAAAAATGATTCAGAGACATTTTTCGTTTTGTTTTTAGTCCATTCATTTTCGGACAATGACATTCTAAACAAAAATTTGAAAAGAAAATTTGTTGTCAGAGTCTCACGCTGTCTCTCTCATGCTCTCAATCGCTCTCTCATACTCTCTCACATGTTCTCATGCTCCCTCACACTCTCTTATGCTTTCTCCCTTTCCTTCTTTCACACTCTTTCTCTCCCAACCTTCTCTGCCAAGCGCTTCTATGTCCCTATCTCCTTTTCCGCATTTCTGCTTCTTCTCTTGCCCCTTCTTGTTCTTCTGTCTTTTTTCTTCGCCCACTACTCCGTGGTATCAGCTCCATTAACCAGGTACTTCTGAGTCTCTGCGCACACCCTCTCTCCTGATTGGAGGAATGGGAGAGGGGCTCTCTGCAATATTCCGGCCTTTTGGGGTAAGTCCGCAGAAGGGCGGAGCCACGGCTCGCGGCACGGGGCAAAAGAGAGAAGACATCAGACAAGAGCGAAGTCAGGGGCAGTGAAGTGGTCCACAGAGAAGGCGGAGAGACATTGAGAGAGAGACTGAGAGAAAGTGAGGGAGCAACAAAATCCAAAAGAAAATTCAGAGCTCTCTTTGTTTTTGTTTGTTTTTTGGGGGTCCCTCCTTGTTTTCATACATCCGTAGAAAATAATGAAATTGGCTAATTTTGTTGAAATTTGTAAGAAACCAAATGCACAAGTATATACACTGTAAATGTATTAAATATAATTTTAATATATATTCAATAAGACTTTCCTTACAGTCAGAGCCCAAGGCAGCTCCCCCGTGTGGGTTTCTATGTAGACCCTTTTTGTAGGGGCTTGTTATTAGTGTTATTTGTCAAATACATTTCAGGCTCCTGCAATACTATGGTTATTGGCTCTTTTTTTTCTTTTAGGTTGAAAGATGCCAGCTCTGCAATGTTTAGCTGCATGCATTAATATTTCCCTGCAATATTGGATTAATGTACCGTATATGTTTCTTTTTTTTCATAGATTGTATATTGTACATTGTGGTGGAATACAGAGTAAGAGGACATGTTTGGTACAGTCTAGCTAATGTGTTCCACTCTGATAATCTCTGAATGAAGTCTAGTTTTTAACATTTCTGCTCTGTTGGTATTTCAGTTAACAGAGTTTATAAAGCTTTCCCTAGCTACAGTGACCTGCAAACACTGTATGTAATCTATATAGCACTATTACAATAGGAGGAGAGTGATCTCTACGAAAGGAAAAATATTATGAAGCAATAAATGTAAGCCAGGTCATCTGTACACATAAGAAAATTGGAGACATAGAGGACTGGCAAGAGACAGTATATGGGAAGCCACTATGAAAATAATCAGATCCCTCTATAGAATATTAAGTCAAACGAACAGACCCCAAATATAGTGTAGCTAGATAATAGCCTTTAGGGTGCCCTGCATTAACACTTGGAAGTTATTACTGTCCCAAGTCAAAGCAATTATAGCTCTCGGTCTAGGTCAAGTAATCCCACTGAACTTGAATTCAACTTTTTCTCAACTAACATCAAAGTAAACTAATGATAAAGCCTTTGCTGGGTGCTGCACATTAACTATTAAGCTTTGAGACCAAAGCCCTCCATGACCACACTCAGACTAGTTTGTGAAACAGTCGACAATAGCACAACTGCGCAAAACCCTGTATTTTGTTTTAACACTGCTACATGGGACTCGAGCAGGACATTTCAGTCCACAAATACCAGATTGCTGGACGTTCAGTATGTGAATGTTACAAAAAGCATGTTTACAAATTACTTATTACTCTAGGGACCTTTGTTGAAATTCTCTGAAATACATCCAAACCATGATAAAAAAAACAACTCTTCTTGTTTATGCCTAAAAATATTGTTGAAAGATTTATTTATGTTATTTCTATACTCATTTTTTAATTCTTTTTTTTAGTACAGTGCTGTGGATACAAACCCATTGTCTGTGTATGTAATGCAACATCTATGGAATAAAGTTGTTAAGGTGAGGATTTTTTTTACCACTTGTGAAAAAATATAAATCTAATGTTTGTGCATCTTCCAAATATTGCCTCCTTTGGATTTCCGCAAATAAAACGCAAACCAACGGAGACGAAACAGGGCTTGGAAATTGTGTCACTTTTCAGACATAACCCCTGCGTCTGAACAATGAAGCCCACCAAGAGTAAGGCTGAGGTATTGGTTGTATCCAAAAAAAAGTTAGTAACAAACTCTAAGGATTAAATCCTAGTACCCTCTCCCTGATCGACAATGGCCACTAGTCGTTCAAAACCCCTATAGACACTTGTAGGCTACATATCTGGGCAGCAATGCTGGTTGGAAGCACGGTTAGCATGAATTTTAATGGTATATTTGGACATTTTGGGCTGGAAGAGGGCATGATTCTTGGAGCAAATCTAGATTGGGAACAAACGCACATTCTGTTTGACCTCCTTCTATGGCTAAGCCTTTTCATTAACAAGAGGAATCTCTGGACCCAAAATATACGCCATAGTATGGGCTTCTGGCGAGTGATGTTTCTTGTTTGGTTTTAATGTGCATTAATGTGTTTTTATGTCACTGTGCCCAGTGATTTGTGATTTTAATGCTGACTTACATGTTAACTAAGTAGAGCATCAATTCCACTATGTTGAGTACTACTAGGCATCTCCCTTTGTTTGCACGTGATTATCCCAGTAACCTGCTTTTATTTTTTCTTCTATAGATTATACCACTTTGGATAGCACCAAATTTATTAACTTTAAGTGGATTTTTGATCGTTTTAGTGAATTATTTTATACTATCCTTCTTTGATTGGAACTATACTGCATCAGGTAAGCACTCCAGATGGATGTACATTTAGGATTCATATTAGTAAATAGAACTAGATGTAAGCACTGTCAAGCCAAGGTTTAATTGAGCACTTGTTTTATGTTAAGTTCATATTGGTATTCATTTTACATAGACAACTATGCACCATACTGAATGCAAATCAGCTCATATATCCTTTAGTTATTAGAGTTAGAAAATTAGGATTTATCCTGTGCTGCTGCCTGTACTGAAAGAAGAAAGCATTCATATGTACACTTCCGGCATGAATACTTATGTTTCACTGACATACATGTGATTGGGGACTAAATGGTTAATTTTAGTATGTTGGCATTCTAACTGTGAATAATACACTGGTATAACAGTGCCCCCCCACAGCCGTTGGGCCTGCAGGCCATGCTCGGTCTGTCCCTGCGCGTGTCTGTGTCTGAGTGCCGGAGTATGACGCCATTCCCATAGCTGATGGCCTGTGGACTTCCTCCTTCTCAGCCAGTTAATGTGTTACTATGTGTAGGCATGTGTCAGGGTTACTCACCTGTTTATAAGTAGGTAGCCCTTTCCTTCCCTGTCAGGATTACTAATCTGTTTGATAACAACCAACTCCTTTCATTATCAATTGCCACCGTTACTCACCTGGTTGCTATCAGCCAGCCCCTTTCCTACTCATTCCCGGCTATTTAAGCAGAAAGGCACATTACCTCCTTGCCCTTGCATTGTTTCTGGCGACAAAGTCTATTTCCTGCTATTCAAAGTATTCCTGTGTATGACCTGACTTGGCTGACTTCTCTTGTGACTCCTGGCTTTGATTCTGACTTCACTGATCTCTGTACTCCTGACCTGATTAGCTGATCTGGCTATTGAGCCCAGCTAGCCTCATGGATTAAGATTTTGGATCATGTTTTATATATATATATATATATTTCTTATTAATAAAGGTGCTTTGCATCATACTTTCTGCATGTCTGGTTTCTGGTCCCTAACATTACCCAAGGGCCATGAATCTAGATGGTACAGGCAATCCATCTATACCTAATATATTCACTAGGTCTATGTCCAACCTGTGGCTGTGGCTTTGGCTGCCGGGCCTCAGTTCCTGCTTCGGTAGATGTTGTAGCCTCCAAACCTGCTGAGGCTAGAGGCATGACTGGATCTGCCCTGCTTCCCCAACCATTTGGCGTGAGCCATCTCAGTGCAGGGAATTTTAAACAAGGTTGGAATATACTTGAAAATGGTTCCCCAGGTCTTTCCCACAGACAGAAGCCAAGTCATTATTTCTTTGCTGTCTGATAAATCCCTAGCTTGGGCAAATCCCTTCTGGGAGACGCAGAAACCCATTGTCCACAACTACCCTGAGTTTGTTGTGTCCTTCAAGAGGGTATTTGATATCCCGGCTCGCATCCACCTCTGCTGCCAATAAGCTTATTTCCATCAAACGGTACGGGAACAGTTGCCGAGTATGCCATAGAATTCCGTACACTGGCAGGAGAGGTTGGCTGGAACAACAAGGCTCTCGTGGCTTCTTTTTCATATGGGCTCTCAGATTCTACTAAGGATGAGATTGCAACCAGAGGTACACCTAATGATCTCAAGGAACCGGTATCATTTGTCATCCTCATTGATACCAGACTCAGAGAGAGACCTCCTTTCAGGAAGCGCCTGCCTGCAGAGGCCTCCAACATGTTTGTACCAAGCTTTTCTTCTGCACCCGTGCCGCCCTCACCTCCCCTGCATCCTGAGTCCTCAGACATTATTCACACACCTCTCTGTTATGGGGAGGGCCTTTAGGAGGAGGGAGGGATTGTGCCTGTACTGTGGCCAACAGAGTCACCTGTTAAAGTCTTGCCCAACTCTTCCGGGAAATGCCTGTACCTAATGTCCTGACGGGGACAGACGTTAAGTGGTCCACAAAGACAAACCGTAGATTCCAGTTGTCCTCTCTTGGACTAAGTCGTCCATCTATACCTATGTATAACTCAATTCTGGGGCTGCTTGATTGTATAAACAAGACAATGTCTTCGTGTTGAAGCAATCAATACCCTTATAGCCTCGCCATCAATGGTAGACCCCTACAGCCAACCCATGTTACCCATGAGACCGTTCCTATATCTAGATTCTCTACATCATGAGGAGATCCAACTCCAGGTGATTTCCTCACATGGTACCATGTCATTTTGGGATACCCATGGTTACAGAAGGATAACCCCACACTCGACTGGCCCAGTGCTGAGGCTTAATCTTGGTCGCCGCAATGTACATCCACCTGTCTCTGAAAACTGATTCAAGTTTTGTGCACATCTGTGGTCTCTTTGTTGCCGTGTGAGTACCGAGAACTCCAGGGCATATTTGACAAGGGTCAGGCCGATGTTTTGCCGCCACACTGGCCTTATGACTGCACAATTGACCTCCAACCTGGTGCCATTCCCCTTCGTGGCCGGGTTTACCCGCTGTCTGTCACAGAAGATCAAGAAACACACACAATAACCCATGTAGATTCTGACTGGAAATCAGGTTTGCTCTTTGAAATACTAGTTTGTAATAAACTGCAGTCCTAGAATTCATGGAGAAACGAAAGGTAATACCGGTTATCCATGTGAATGCAGACCGTTTCCAAATGTGTACACCACGTTTTGATACTAAAATTAGCTGTAGTATCTGTCTGATAAAAGGCTCCGCTCTTCGTGGGAGCCAGGTGAATACTGTTCATTTATCTTACCCTTACGGCAGTAGATTGCAGTTCATGTACTGATAGAATGCACCGAGAATATTGCTTAGTTAACTAATCAGGCAATTCTCTTATCAGGAAATGAAGCTCAGACAAATGACAGGACCTGCTTCAATATCATCCATGGTCCATATGTTGGCAATAAATTTAGGTTAGCTGCATAATTTCCACTCCAAATTCTCACAGCAAATTGTAAATGTATTGCTTTCCTTACAAGGCTCTACCTGAGCCCACCTCAAGTCCACACATTCTATATCCGGCTTTAAGCCTTGAAAGCAACACATCCAGGTACCCCCTTTCTTCCTAGCTGAAATGTATAGTACCCTGCTCAGGATTTTTATGGAGGGAGTTGTGTTGTTTGTGTGGAAATTCCATTCTATTTGACCCACGAGGGCATGTGAATCTATATATATATATATATATATATATATATATATATATATATATATATATATATATATATATATATATCAAGGGGCCCATATACCATGGATAAATGAAAACCAAGAATGCTGTTTATTGTACTTAGAGATTTGAAAACACCTGTCCAAAAATGAGACCTTTGTCAAGACATACTGTTTAAGTCGTGATCAATTTTGTGAACTAGTGTGAGGAGTTCTTAGTGCTTCATCTGGATGCCTCTGTAGAATAAGGCCACTGATTCTCTCTTACTGTGCATATTATATATTTCTGTACAATATGTGGGGTTTGTGTATACATATGAAGCAGCTGCAAAGTTTACTGGTCTACCAGCGGTATGCTCCATGAGACCAGGTTACTCACTTTGATTCTTAAATCTTCAGAATGACATCTTTACCATAACCCGTGCACCTTGTTACATCTATAGGGTTTGTTACGTAGAGGTATGGGCACATTACTAAAGCATGACGCATGTTGTGATCAATTAGTATCGTGTAAGTTAATGCTTTGTAATTGGTTATCATTAAGTTAAATTCTTTAAAACTACCAAATGCTTTTGAGGGGTTTGTGTCTCTACCATGAACTTAAAACCCTTCTTTATTCTATGACTTATAAGACTTGCAAGCTATAAATAAATTGTTCAAATGAGAAAAATATGAAAGTCGATGTTATGCCAGCAATTATAAAACATGAAATAAAATGGTGCAAAAAAGGTGCACCACATATAATAATACATAAAAGATATTCCGAATGTATACTATATAACACCAAACAGAAATATCTCATATGGTATACACTGGGGAATATATTTTTTAGATATTATTATATGTAACGCACCTTGTATTTGGATTTTTTGACTTTGCATTTTCTAACAAGGGTGAGGGACACTTGATGACTTGTCGTAGCTAGTAGGGTGAATTTAGGCGCACCAATCTTTATTGTTATAAAATATTTCCCAACTCTTACAGGCAATGGACATCAGCATATCCCAAATTGGGTCTGGATTTCTGCAGCACTGGGAAACTTTTTGGCATATGCATTAGGTAAGTAATGACAGGACTCTGTGTGAGGTAAGAGGAAGAGAGCTGGAGAAAGCTGCAATAATGACGGGAGAGGGGATAGCAGGGAAGCACATATATGGAAGCTGTATGTACTGTATGCATGCATATGTAAGTGTATGGTGTTAGAGTGTGTGAAGTTAATGTGAGTGTGTGTCAGTATATTGTGCTAGGGTGTCAGGGGTGAACCTATGGTTAATTGTGAGAAAAAAAGAAGGGAGATAACGTGAGGGAGAGTGTGGGTGTGGGTGTGGGAATGAGTTTGCATGTTAGTGTGTGTTTTAGTAATGAACAGTGGGGGGAGGCACTTACTGTGGGCCCTGAAAAAAAAATCACAAAATGCTGTTTTTTTGTGCTAGAATACGCTGCCATAGAATATTATCCTTATGATACAAGGCGTTTCATTCATACCAAGTGGAAATATTGAGGGCCAGCAGTGACATCATCTTTCTCCCATGGTAAAGCAGAAGAGAAAGTAATAACCACTGGCCATTCATATGCTTTTTTGCTTTTTAGATCATCAATAGAGAATAACATTGGCTTACCACCCTTATCTCCATAACGTCCATATCATGTTTTGCAGATTCAATTGACGGAAAACATGCCAGAAGGACACAGTCCAGTAGCCCGTTGGGAGAATTATTTGACCATGGACTTGACAGCTGGACAGCATCTATTTTTCCATTATCATTGTTTTCCATCTTTGGATCCGATTCAGGAGATGCTGGTTTATCAGCAAAGACTATGTATTACGTATCATGTATTGTTTTGTTCACATTTATGCTCTCACATTGGGAGAAATACAACACTGGGATACTCTTTCTTCCCTGGGCATATGATATCAGTCAAGTGGTGAGTTTTTTTTAATATATATATTAAATTTTCATTGCATGTAACACTCACACATTGTTTTAGGGCATTATCCTTTCATTCCTCTTTGTGTACATGTCGGATGGTTCAGCCAACCATCTCATCCACTGGTAACACACATTGAGCTTTTTTGTTATGGGAGTGGGGGGGGGTGTTGTAGGTCATAAGAGAAAATGTAGCCTTATAAAAGAGAAATAGGAAAATTGTAATATGTAATAAGTACGTTTATTTAAAATTGGTATTAGAGTTTGTGTTTCAACAATATGATTTGTTGTTTCCCTTAAGCTGGCATGCAAGTAACTGTAGTTCAACAAATATTTAAGCGCCCCAGTTCAACTACGCCTCGCATACTCATACAGTCTAGCTTAGAAAGTTTTATATGACTAAAAAAGGTATGATAATGTAACAAAAATGGCCTGCAAGAACGTACAGTGTAATAAGGATCGTTAGATAGTCAGCACTTAATATATAGCATGAAAAGGCTGGTGTGTTTGCTGTGTGTAAATACACAAAATTATTTGCAGGGTGCCATGTAACTATTTTATATTTCTTATCTTTCCAGTCTTTGACAGCGGTCTATATTTTGACAGCTGTATTTGGAGTAGACGCTTGGCACAAACCGTTATGGTTCAACTGCTACATGACGGACATATTGATAACATTTCTTGTTGGTAAGTAGAAGGATTATTCCTAACGAATAATATATAATCCAACTATAGAGTATGTCAGCAGTCTGATAGCTGCGACACACTAACACTGTATTATATATAATAGCCTCTCATAGCTTCCAGTTAAGTAACCTCATTCTAGGTTACATTTTCAGGAGATTATCATGAATGAATAGTTTCAGCAATTAGTAAAGTGTATTATATTAATGATATTTTGCCGGTCAGTGCGGAAAGGCTGCAAACTGGAATGATGGTAAACTTGGGTGAGCTAGACCTTGGTCCATCACCCTGAACCTGCACAAGAACATAACTTTAGAACAGCGTCCTCACAAGTTTCCATCCTAATGAAGCATTTTTCCCCTTCTTGTTTGTCTCCTACTCTTGAGTTGGGCCAGGAATCGAGCATGGATAGTGGCTCACTCCGCTCTACCTGCGAGACAGACCCATTGTTTTTTAGAATTATCATATCTCGCCCCACTGATTAAAGAATAATCTACGTGAAGTTGGGCATTGGTGAAGGTGGCTGTAGGCTAGAAACTATAATATGATAAAGCTAAAGATGAATGAATCACAGCTTTATTTTTTTTGTACCCCTGTGTGTTTATAAAAATAGGTATGAAAAGAAAGTGTGTATATGTTGTACTGTATTTATTAAGTCTCTTTATGTATATATACAATATATATATATATGTATATATATATATGTATATATATATATATATATATATACTTTACATCAGACTGTTATATACAAAGGTTTGTACCTTAACAAATATTTACACCCAATTATCTTGAGCTGTATCCCAAAAATAATTTGGATATAATACTAAAGTACCACTCCTCCTTCCGATAATGTTTACACAGACATGCATGCACATATAATTTGTTTGTCTCCCCCTTCCCTGTTTGTTTATTTGTATGTTTATTGCCAGTTCTTCCCAGCAGTGATATGGGCAAAATATACTTGTGCTACGTGTAAGACATATTAATACTTACACATGTAGCTTGTGACTCTAATGTCTTATTTATCTTGTAGGCTGCAGCCTTTTAATTGCCTTTCCACAGACAGTGTACAACATATATCTGTAAGTCTGCATCTATTTTCTCATTTGTGTAATCATTCATTTGTTATGAGTGTAAAGCTGTGTGAAAGGGAACACTGACCCTTTTGGGCTCTTACTTAAGTTGCTCTGAATTACTCCAATGGTTTATTCCACGGATCCATTTAGCATTTCTGAGATCTAATCTATGCTGGTATCAAAAGCCAAATTCTATTTGTGGCTATCAAACATCTCAAAATAGTAATTAGGAATGTATTATGGGTGCTTCTTAAAACCATATATTTGAAAAACTAAATGTAAATCCATACCCTACATTTGCCGCCTTCTTTTATCTGCTCCAGAGGATATAAACAGAAAACCTTGCTGAAGACATCAGTGTACGAAGCCCTTTTACCATTATTCTCTCCGGCCCTGCTATTTCTTTTGCTGACTGTCTGGGTTATATCATCTCCGTGCGGTATCCTAGAAAAACAGCCTAGATTGTTTTTATGGATGGTCGGGGTAACTTTTTCTAACGTCACTGTGAGTATTGATAATTTTCTGGGTAGCCTATTACATACAACACAAATTGTCAGTTAAACTATATAGTGTATGGACTCCAATACATTTTATTATATGCAAATTGATAAATGCATTCTTTTGTTGTTGGAGATAGACAGTGAGGCTCCTGTCTCATGTGTCTCCTCCTGGCTACCTTTTCTGGATCCAGGAGATGTAAGCAGGTGGCATACATACGTATATTTGCTGCACATGCTCAGTATTTATATATATATATATATATATATATATATGTCCAAATACAAAAAGGAAGCACTCACCTGAACTAGCATTAATAAGCAACAGTATTTAGCGTTAGGACCCACCTACATTGTACTTTGGCGTAGTGGTGGGCTTAGCATAATATGGCCATATAATGTGACTAAAACTCCAATTTTGTCATCTTAGAAAGGTGTTTTTAAGTAGCTTTAACTACAGTCATGAGAGTTTATAACCTATTTGATGTGAGTGTGCTAATTTAGAGATTGTGTGTATATATATATATATAGATGTATAAATACATTTGTTGTGCTAGTTTGGCATCATCTTAAACATAACGTAGACAGAAGCATATGGAATACCACTGCAGCTGTACTAATGGTTTAATGGCGGCATTCTTTATTATTGTAATGTACTTTCACAGTGCCGAGTGATTATCAGCCAGATGAGCAACACAAGATCTGAAGTGTTCCACTGGATGCTGCTGCCCCTGTTTCTGGTAGTGATGGCTGCTGTGTCGGGCTACTTAGGACAAATGGAGGACTTCACCTTCATTTTCTTCACTGTTTTTGCTACTGCTGCACATGTACATTATGGGGTTTGCGTGGTAAGAACTTTATTCTATAAAACTATATAAACTATATAAGTGTTTAGGAGCAACTCATGAGCATGGGTGAGCTAGCAAGGAGGCAGGGGGCAATTGCCACTTGGACTCCTTTGATTGAAAGAAACTTGGCCGCTGCCATCTGAATGTCTTCGGTAGTAAGGGTTTTAGGCAGCATTTAGATCCTGCCTGTATCATCCCTTTATACACTCCATTTTGGGAAATATGTATTGGTCAGGACTGGGTTGTGTACACTGAGCCATCATTAGCCAAATTATCTGGAGCAGTATATTATTGGGCCTCTAGCTTTGTTTTACCCCCTGGGCTGACTATCACGACTATATTATGGGGCTCGGGGGTCAGAGCTTGGTGAGTGAGCCCAGTTTCATGTACCAGATGGGGTGAGTTAAAGACTTAAGCACGCTACAGTTTATGCTAGGGATGTGCAGCACCCTCTGGTCCCTGCAATAGTGCAACAATTCTGCTTTCCATGTAATAAAAATATAATGTAGATGACATGCAATCCAGAAACTGCCCCATCAGCATGCATTAAATTGCCCCCCCTCCTTATCACTAAAACTAAAATCTTCTCACACCTTTACAAATATTTTAGCAGCCTGATATGCCTGGTTTCATCACAACTACATTGAATTCACAAGTTATATTGCTAGATGCAGAAAGAGAAGCAAAATTAGCCATTTTGTCATTTAGACCACTAGGTCACTTCTGTATGATAAGGATCGGTAGGGTGTTCAGAATATCCCTGTTCTATAAGCATGAATATGATGACCAGTACTCTTACTGGGTCAGTTAACATATTAAACCTGGGTAGGGTGTCCACATGTTCTGCTGTGCTGATTTCAGGTAGATTTTGTAAGTTTATCAACTTATTTGCTTCACTAACCAAACATTTTGTTTATTGCAGGGGAGACAACTCAGCAAACATCTCAACATCTACATATTCTCCTTAAGGAAGCGGTATGCAGACTGAGTGTCCAAAGTGTTTTTTCACATGCAGGTTTTATCTCTCTGTTGCTCTCAAGAACTGTAGCCAACCCTCCATCCTCTGGTGGAATCTTTGTTGTGGATCCTAGAGATCTCCAGTAACAGAGCATTCTGTCTTCCAACACTGAGCCAACTCCTAGGGCAGAGTCAGAGGAGGACAAGTACATAATACAGACCACACCGTGCACACATCTTGCTTATTTCTCTAATATGCTCCACAATCACCATAATGAATTTGATAGGTCACTTAATATTTAAAATCGTAGAATATTTCTTCCACAAGGTTACTGAACAAATAATATTCATGTGACTTTATTTTGTCTTAGGGGAAAGAATGTGAATATGCCTTCGATCCCAGAGCCATATTAACAACCTGAATGGACTTAAGCCCTGTCATTTATGTAGGGTGTGCAGCCTTTATTTATTTCCACCCTTATGCCTTTGGTTTACATGGTGTGAACATGGGATTTGAGGGTGAACCAGAAATGGCCTTGGCTTTCTTGGAACTAAAGTGAATGGCTTCTACAGGGCTCGGACAACCTTAGCATCATAAAAGCACCCAGTACTCCAATCCTCCATTGGGACCAGCCAGCCGAGCAGAGCATATACCTCAGAGCTTTTATCCAGCATTCATCAAACATAAGGCAATAACTTACAGTACTTTGGAATCCATACGTGGTGTACCTTAATATGTACATGTAGAGATCCCGTAGGAGTAAAGAATGGATCTAAAGGCTTAATTGAAATTGCATACCTCCTAAGCTACATTTTCATAAAAAATATCTGGCCTTAAACACATCATTTTTTAAGTATTTTGTCCCTTATGAAGACTTGTGCGATTTGTTTCTGGAACCTTGCTTTATGTTGTTTCATGTATGTGTCTTGATATTCTGAGTTTACATTTTTGCTGATTTGTTGTGGTATTTTTATTCAATGTAAAGAGATTCATGGATGTACTGTGGTTAAGGGCTTTATGACTGATGTTTTAACAAGAGGCAGGCAAGATGTAAACAACAACAATAGAATGATCAGTAACAATATGTAATTATGTGCACACCGTCTAAACCTACAGTAGACCAAAAATAAGATAAAGTACAGAATACCGTAAATTGCTGAAGCCCAAGCTTCTTTTCTAAGTTACCTGTCAATTTGTAATCCATTTAAATTGTCAAGTAAAAAAATAGTATGACTTTCCATGATAGGATTTTAATTCAAGGGTATCTTTATATAACCACAACGATCTGTTTAGCTCGGTGTTTTATTGTGCTTTTTCACCCAGTAACCCATTGAACTGGAACATCAAACCACCAAATTCCAACAAAAGCATCTGAAAATATGGGCTGTCATTGTTAATAGATGCAGCACCTCGGGAGTTGTTTTATGTATTGCCACAAAAGTGTAGAACTTCGGCTAGACGCTAAACAGATAAATACAAGTGATTTTGTGTTCACAAGATAGGAACGTTTTTATTGCACAGGATAATCATCTTAATGGGATATTAGGGTCTGTATTGTTCTTGTTCAAAAGAGATGTTTGATATTATAGGTATCCTTTTATCTATGTTTGGAAAGAGGGAGTTTTAGGAGAACAAGATGTAATTCCTTGGTTTTATTCCGAGTGAGGACACTCACTGGCACAGAACGCTCTTTTGGTTAATCATCAACTCAACGATTGATCTGTGTATTTTTTAGAGACCAAATACCTTATAATGTATAATGGAAATCAGAATCATCCCTTTATTCTTCAGACCCTGCTGTAATTATTATTATTTTATATACCCGTCCTTTGTAAACTAAAGTGGGGTGCATGGAAACAAGTGTAATAAAGTGCAATAACATTGGTGTTAACATGTCACTAAACCTGCACCCATAATCATTTATAAAACCATTTATATTTTTTATATATATTATATTCCGTTCATAAACTACTGGGCACAAGATTACATGGTTTAAGGATTAGTAGGACCACACATGGCATCTAAAAATAATCCTAGATTTCCCCATGTCTGTCCTGCAAAAAACCCCAGATAGGCGAGGAGTGTTTCCGTTCTGATGAATCATAAAGCTGCAGCTGGATTTATCCTAGTTTTATCCATATCGCTCCATCCCCAAAAAGAAAGTCATCGGGAAACAGCCACCTGCTAGTATTCAAACAGGTATCTTTACGTTGGCTTAGTGTGGAGGAGACTCGCTGTTTTTAAAGCCAAAAACACTCATTATGTAGACTGATCGTCACAAATGCAAAAGGTCAGATCTAGTAAACAAAATAAACATGATTTTACACATTAACAAATGTACAGGTTGGAGTTGTTTGGTGTTCTTCCTCTGTTGGTTTGGCATAGTTAATGTCATCACAGGCCCTCATAACACAAAGTGAACAAGCCAACTGGAATGCCGCAAACTCATTCTCTTCATGGGGCGACACCGAGCGCTGTAACAATAATCACAATGAAAATGTTGGGGGTTGGGCATTGCCCATTCCATGTTTAATATCAAAGAACTACAATTTTAAGGCAAGACAGGAGGCTTCATATTTTGCATAACTTCCTTTACTCTCACAGTAGCAGCAAAGAAAGAGTTAACATCATAAGTGGAACAACCAATAGAAAAACATTACATGAGAGGTATATAAACCCCTAAGCCATCCTCCTCTTCCTCTTTCTTTGCTGCTCACCGTAGCTGCAGGTCAGTCCTCTTCCTTTTGTCAGAATTACTTCTATTTTCAAATTCCTATATATATTTATTATTGATTTATTATTGATTTATTATCGATTTATCATTGATTTATTTTGGTATTTGTACTGTATTGCTGTACCTTGTGTTTGGTTTTGTCCGGTTCCACGGACTTTAATTCTGGTCTGGGGAGATATTTTCTTCCCCTTCACACCCGATCTCCGGGTCTCCGGATCTCCGGGTCTCCGGGCCTCCCGGTGTCCCCCCCCCCTCTCTAGGCCCTCTTATTCCTTTATTTCCTCTGCCGGGTTGTTTCTCTCGGCTTTCCCATTTTTCTCTCTTCTCTGTCTTCTTATTTCTTACCTTTCTCGGTTCCCTGCTATCTCCGTTTTTTCCTCTGCCTAGTTCTTCTTCAGGTTCGCTCGCGTTTCGCGGGTTTTTCAGCCTTCTAGTGCGGTTTCGCCGCCATTTTGGCTGGGCGGTGAAGTCTCGCGTAACGAAATTTCAGCCGCCATCTTGCTTCTCCCTCTACCTCGCGTGTGGCGGCCATGTTGCTGCTCCCATAGAGCTCCTTCACTGTCGGCCGTCTTTTCGGTATTGCGGCCGCGTCTCTCATCTCTCTGGTGAGTTCCGGTCGCCATTTTCTGTCCATTTCATCTCGTTTTCGCGTTTTTTCATTCCTTTTGACGACATTACAGTGTTGTTTGCTCTCCACTTCAGGTGAGCTACCTTTATTTTCTGATTTTCCAGGTTTTTATTTCCTTTCAGGTGTAATTAGCAGACTAGCTCTATTCTTGAGTGTCCTTATTGCTGTTTGGGGGATTTAAAAAAATCGGCTATAGATCCCAGGATGAGCCCCTGTGGATGATCTATCACATATATATATATATGTATGTTAGAGTGCCTTTTTTGCTTCCATTTACCTGCCCTTACACCGCCCTCTCTTTTTCTCTACAGACAAAATGTCTCAGGAAAACATACCATCCCAAGATGCCTTTATGGCCTGGTTGGAATCTAAATTCTCTACTTCGGTAGAGTCATTCTTTTCAAAAATGTCCGCAAATCTACCTAACCAAGGGCAACCTCCTGTCCCGACCGGCCCTACTAATGCCCCTTCAGAAGGGGAGGCTTCCGGTTCTAAACGCCCCTGGAAGGGCAGCAGTGTATCTGCAGGCAAGGGCAAGGCACCCGCTAAACGCCCTAAAACCTCCGGCACTCCTAATGATCCACTATCCATAGTGGACGAATGGCAGGCAGATTCCTCCATTGGATATGATAGATCAGTTAATCTGGCCTCGTCCAGAGATATTGACTCCGGGTTCGTCCGTGAGTATTTGGTGGATGAGCCCCACCTTGCCAATCCCCCTCAATCCCATTCAGCTTCCACGTCCACCGACTTCCCGGTCCTTGACCCTACTGGGTCTTCTATGTTTGATCCCACTACCATGCGCCACCCTAGGGCCACCGAATGGGCTCCCCCTGAGCATATCGCTCTATACCTCCATAAATGGCTCAGAAAGCTGCTCCCTAAGGAGGTTCGTAATAAACTCAGAGCCGAATGCCCCGGTCATGCATCCCGGACAAAGTGGCCCTTACTCCAGAGTTTGATCCCAATGTGGTCGCTCTCCTGTCGGCACAGAATAAAGACCCTAGACGTGGTTTGGAACAAGGCTTAAAGTCTGCTCAGGATAAAGTCCTGGATATAGTAGGGCCTGTCACCCAAATTCTTTCCCTGGCAGACAGGGCATTTTTGCAAAATTTCCCCCTAGATCCCAAAGTTATACGCGATTGGGCCCTTCGCGTGGTTTGTCTCCTGGGAAACGCCAACGTCTCTATCGCCACGGAGCGTCGTAAGGCGGCTTTGCTGGGCATGGACCCCCACCTAGCTGAGTTAGGCACCGAAGATTTAGGAGCGGCCGCTAACGGCTTGCTTTTCGGGGATGCGTTTTTGAAGGAATTTAATCGCCACGTGTCACTCATGACGTCCTGGAACAAGGCGAAGCTTTCCATGAAGAAGGTTTTCCAACCGAACCTTCGTTTTTCCGGGAGGGCTGGACGACCGCGGGGCTGGGCCGCCAGCCGTACTTCATCCCAAGGTCCCCGGAATTTCCCTCAGCCACAGTCTTCATACAGACCGCCCTATCACCAGAGGTCCTTCAACACCCGTGGAGGTTACAGAGGCAGAGGTGCTCAGGGATTCCCCAGAGGACGTTCCGGTTTTGGTCCAACAGTTTCTTATGCTTCTTTCGCTCTGCGGGTTGGGGGCCGTATATCCCGCTTTTTCCACAACTGGGTGTGGATTTCGTCCGACCCTTGGATCCTCCAAACGGTCCAGGGTTTCCAGATAGACTTTGTCTCTCCCCCCTTTCAGATACGCAGACCTCGTCCTGCTTTCCGATCCGCGGCCAATCAGGCGCTTATAGAGAAGGAGCTCCGGGCCCTGCACGACAAAGGAGCCATTCAACGAGCCCCCGGTCCCATAGGTTTCCTCAGCTCCGTTTTCCTGGTGCGCAAACGCACCGGCGACTTCCGCCCTGTGATAAATCTGCTGTCCCTCAATGCCTTCGGTAGTCTATCGCCACTTCAAGATGGAGGGCATCCATCTTCTCAGAGACCTTATGTCGGAGGGCGATTGGTTCACCAGGTTAGACCTCACAGACGCTTACCTTTCTGTCCCCATACGCTCGGATCACAGGCGTTTTCTCCAATTCCGCTGGGGCAGACAGATTTGGCAGTTCAAGGCCCTTCCATTCGGCCTCAGTTCGGCCCCATGGTGCTTTACCAAGCTCCTGAAGCCGTTCATGGCTTTCTTCAGATCCAGGGGCGTCAGGTGCATAGTATACCTGGACGACATCCTGTTATTTTCGGGTTGCCGACAGACTCTGCTCTCGCAGACGGGTTTCGTCGTTCGGACCCTTCATGAGCTCGGCTTTATTGTAAACACTCAAAAGTCGGAGCTAATCCCGAGTCAACATATTCTGTTTCTGGGCTTCGAGATAGACTCGCAAGCGGCTATGCTTCGCCTTCCAAGAACCAAAATAGTCTCCATTTGGAAGGAAATTCGGGCTCTTCTCCGCCGAGATTTTTGCTCCCTTCGTCTCCTGGCTCGGGTGGTGGGACTTCTCTCGTCCTCCATTCAGGCGATATTCCCCGCTCCTCTCCATTATCGGGCGCTTCAGCGCTTCAAAGCCCACCACTTACGGAAGCTACCTTCTTATGACCAGGTGATCCGGCTGACGCAGGAGGTGTGCCAAGAACTACTCTGGTGGCTTTGCCACATGGAGGCATGGAACGGTAGGGCGATTTTCGGTTCTCAACCGGACTTCGTTCTCCAATCCAATGCCAGTCTGCTGGGATGGGGCGCCGCCTCCGGCTCAGTAGCAACCGGAGGTCGTTGGTCTCCATATCAACTGTTTGGAGCTGATTGCGGGTTCCTTCGCGATCCGGAGCCTGGCCAAAGACCGCTCAGACTGCTGTCTCCTCCTGCGGATGGACAACTTCTCAGCAGTCCGCTATATCAACCGCTTGGGAGGCACGCGCTCCAAGCGCCTCACGGAAGTAACGAAGGACATCTTCGAATTTTGCCTAGCTCGCAATATCACCCTACAGGCAGAATATCTCCCGGGCGTCGAGAATCTTCTAGCAAATTGGTTCTCCAGACATTGGCGGGATGCGAGCGACTGGAGGCTCCACGGTCAAGTCTTCCAGGATCTCCAACATCGGAGGGGCCCGTTTCATCTGGACTTGTTTGCATCCAGGACGAATCGTCAGACTTCTACAGCTGGCTTCCGGATCCGGAGGCTCTAGCGACGGACGCCTTCATGCAGGTGTGGCCGCCCTGGGGTGCGTACGCGTTCCCCCCTTTCGCCCTCATTTCAAGAGTCATCCACCACTTACGTCGCAGCGGCGGCTCTCTGGTCGTGGTGACCCCCCTCTGGCATGCGCAGCCGTGGTTCCCAGCTCTGTTGCAACTGTCGGTGCGGGACCCTCTGGCACTTCCGTCTTTTCCTTCTCTCCTGTCGGGCTCGGACGGCCAACTTCATCCTCTCATCCAGGACGGTCGTCTTCTCCTAGTGGCGTGGACGATCTCGGGGGACCCAGAGCAGGCTCGGGCCTATCGGACGCAGCTCAATCCTTGCTGCGCGAATCTTGGGCTCCAGGTACCCGAAAGTCGTACCGGGCAGCTTGGCGAAGTTGGGCTGCTTGGTGTGTGGGACGGCAAGTGGATCCCCATTCAGCCTCTTTAGATTTTGTACTTAATTTTCTGGCGGAGATGTTTTCCTCGGGAAAATCTTACCCTACCATTAATGTTTTCCGGTCGGCCATTTCAGAAGGTCATGTGGGCATCTCGGGTGAGCCGGTGGGTAAGGCTTCTCTGGTCTGCCGCTTACTCCGCGGCATTCGTTTGTCTCGGCCCCCGGCACCTCGCTATACTTCTCTGTGGGATGTTGCTCTGGTGCTCGATTTTCTGCGTTCCATGCTAGTTTTGGGGCACATTCGGTTCGGGGGGCCGCTGCATCTTGCGCCCTTCGGTCGGGGGCTGCGCTGGACGATATCCTCAAGGCGGCGGATTGGTCCCGGGCTTCCACTTTCCGGGAATTTTACTTTCGCCCGGTGTCTTCCGGTGTCTTGCTGGCGTTAAAAATGCAAAATAGGAAGCCTCCTGTCTTGCCTTAAAATTGGAAATTATTCTAGCCTTGGTGCACAAATAATTATAATTTTAATAAAGACAGGAGGCGAGTATTTTCCCTCCCATCCCTCCCTTACTTGGGTAAGTTTGAGGGTATGTTGTTTCTTCCAGGTATTTTGTGACATTATCCTGTGTATTTGGAATCTGGTCCTGTTACGTTTTCTCTCTTTATTTCAGCGTGAACTCTCCGCCATGGGTTAGAGGTTCGGCTACTCGTGTTTGAGCTCAGTTGGCTCCATTCGCTGTGACGTCACTAGTTCTTGGAGGATTCTGGCTCCGGTTCCAGTTCTGTTCGGTGTTCTGGTCGGTCTCTGCGTTGGTCGTCAAGTTTGATGGACATTTCTTCAGTCCGGTTCACATCGACGGAAGAGGAAGAGGAAGAGGAGGATGGCTTAGGGGTTTATACACCTCTTATGTAATGTTTTTCTATTGGTTGTTCCACTTATGATGTTAACTCTTTCTTTGCTGCTACTGTGAGAGTAAAGGAAGTTATGCAAAATACTCGCCTCCTGTCTTTATTAAAATTATAATTATTCGTGCACCAAGGCTAGAATAATTTACAATTTTACGAGTAATTACCCAGTGCTGTGTGTGACCATTAGTGACATCAAATGTGTAGTTAGTTTGTTAAACCTGCCATTCACTGAAGTCACCACGGTGAAGACAGACGATGTGTGCTCTGCGACAGCAGGGAACGTCTGAAGACATCTCGCTGACTTCACTTGGTTTACAGGGACAGTGTATAACAAATAATTAGCACAGCGGGATATAAAACTCATGCATTTTGAGGTCCATCTTGCTGAACGTGTATTATTTAATCTATCTTTTAGGGAGGAAAACTAACAGAAGTCAACATTTAAACGTCTTCTCTGAAGAAGGAAGGGGTTGAAAGCCTAAAATATGCGACTACAAGAGTTTGTGGCACTCTCGGTGTATATATCCGTCTGCCGCTGCGCCCGTCACGTTACTGTGACTTTTAACAGTGTTACTTTTTATATATAGGACAGTTTCTTAAGACTTAATAGAGGGGCAAGTGGGTTGACAATACCGTCATAGCAAACAGCACCATTATACAGGATATCGCTTTCTATTTCTGACAGTAAATAATAAAAAACAAACATCTTTTTTTAAAGAAAGCCACAGTGTGTGTCTGTTACTTTCCGCTTCTCTTCTTTGGTCCTTAGCATTTGTAAGTTTCACTTCTTTACTTTACACTCCTTTACAGCATAGAGACACAATTCTAATCTTACATTTGCAAACAGAACACACATTCTGCAGATAAATTGGCACTGCAGGTGATTTGTTTGACAAAGTAGTCCGGTAACTCACAATATTATCTCAATGGTCATCAATGGAGATTAATTTAATGCTTGTCCAATAGAATTCAATGACCTATACATAATAAATTATATATATATATATATATATATATATTTATCACAACTGTGGATGGACTTTAACATTTTATGGATTTTGTATAGATGGTTAGTTAATCTTTAATAAGCGCAATAATGTAACATGTGTGATAAGATTTCATACTGTACATGGGTCATCTGGCAAGGCAGGCGTGCCTTTCAATGGAAGGAATACATTGTGTTCACTGCACCTTAACTCGGAACAGCATGTAAGGGATTATTTATTATCATTATTATAAATTTTTCGTGAGCAAATAAACTATAACTTGGGGACGCCAAAGAAAATATTCAAATATAAGGGTTTTTTTGATATTCCCTTAAGAACAACGCATCCACCACTGCACAACCTGGTACATAATTTATTCCTACTGGGTTTCCAACAAGATGTGGTGTGAATAATAAAATTAACATCTGCTGCCGAAGATAAAACAGCATCAAATGTTTCAGTGGCAAATTAGAATTAGTTAATACAGATTACTACATGAAGCGTGGTGTCACTTCCCACAAATCCAAAACTTAAAAACCCACCTTTCGTGTACATCATGGAATGCCATTTTCTCGTGATCTCTAAGATTATTCCTCCCCGTTGCAATATACAGTATGTGCCTTAATGTCAAGTAGCTTATTGTTGATTGATTGAGGTTGCCTTAGTAAGTACATGGCAAAGAGATATTCAAGAAAGGAAACTTGAATGCTCATTTTATGGCTCTTTCATGAGACAAACTCAATAAACACTCAAACACTTTCACAGCTGAATAGTAAAATCCATGACGGCTCCCCTTTAACCAAAATGTTAAAAACCACAACAATGAAAGCCTTTTGTTTCAGGGTGTGTTTTCTGTTTATTCATCGTTCATTCCTCTTTAAAGCAGACTGGTCACAATGACATGTTTTTAGACCCCCACATATAGTCCCAAACTTTAATACGGCGAATGCCTTGAACAAACGAACCTGGTGCTTTAACAGCAGAGATAACAATTTCCACCCAGTTGAGCAGTTGGTAAAATTGCTTTGTTTTTTGTAACATATACCTTTTTATTAAATATGTAAAAAGATAAACGCAATATATTCACATAGTCATAGACAGAAAAAAAAACTACTCTACCATGCGACAAATTGTGGGTACGGAAAAACGAATGAAATACATCTGAATAAGACTTTTTTTCCATCTAAATCGGGACATCATTTCTTGTCTTTATATTCAACAATACACGTTTACATTCCTTTCAGTTTACATTTCATATATATATTTTTATGCTGTGTTACCCAGTAAAAACAATGACATCAGAATGAAAAATTGTAATCTGAACAAAGCTGCGTAATAAAACATGAAAACAAAAACTCCCAATTTAATTGTTAGCTCCTGTACTAAAACTCCAAATCGGCAATATGTTTGCTTTTGTTCAACTGCAAATCATCAGATCTATCCAATATTACTTAAAATGCAACATGATTACTACTCATTGCCAGTTTGTATAGTTTTGTATTTATCTGCGGAGATATATATATAATAAATAAGACGGAAATTACAATGATGTAATGCTGATTTGATAGACATTTTATAAACACTGCATGTTAAACGAGCTGGTAAAAGTTTGTGTCTTGGGATTTTAAAGCAGACCAACTCCAAGGTATTGCAATTGATGCGGGTGTCAGGATTACAACATATGCTTAAACCGAAGTCCTTAAGCTTTAAGCCCTAGCAGCTCAGCTCAGGGACACTTGTTAAGAGTACAACACCCAGCAAGCTCCGAGCAGGCCGGCGGCTGTAATCCAACAATAGCCGGAGGGCCACTGCGGCTGAGCATATTGAACAAACGTCGGTGCAGAACACTAAACATCTATTTGTTCAATGAAGAGGGTCATTAGTATTGCCGTCTCTGGATTTCAGATAATTAATTGTTATTGCGCTGCCATTACAATCAGCCAGACGATTTTCTATAATTGGATTCCAACAATCATTAAAAAAAAATCCAGTGCAGTAATTTATTAGAAACGCAAGATTAAAATATTTATGTTAATACCAAAAAAAATAATATTTTACACAAAAGACCAAAGTGAGATTAGCCAAGGCTGCGAGTTCAGATTTTACTTAGTAACAACGGACCAATCCTAGAACAAAATATAAAAATCCAGAATGCCATTAACAGTGAAAAAATATTGATATTGTCGATTTACTTAAAATAAAAAAATACAATAAAAACAAAATAAAAGCTGTGTCTCTAGCTTGGAAAGTGGGTGTTTTATTTTTACGGATACACAGTAAAGGAGGTCTTGGGGTCCAACGCTCTGTCTGCTTTATACGGCACAGATCAATCCCGATATCGTGGAAGATCTAAGGGGGGGGGGCACACCTCCACAAAAAAGTAAGTTAAAATTGGTTTGAGATCCACATGATAAAATTCTAACCAATGTAAGTGGTGCATAGGACTGGAAATTACACGTATGCACATTAAATAGTGATTCATTCTCCACTGATCGAGTGCAATTAATATATGGCAATGGGGGGGGATTAAAATATATCCCTTAAAAGAGATCAACATATAACTACAAGGATAACCTTATATCAAACCTGATACGTTACAAGGGATGTGTGTAGCTTAACGATTTACATTCGTGATACGTGATAGTAACACCTCCTTTTCATGACAAGGAAATATAAATATTGTACAATAAGAAAGCAGTTGGAAAGCAAGGAGATAGCTCGCTTGCAAATAAATTAAAAAAAATATTGGGAAAAATATCTCAAAACAATTTCGTAACCGTCAAATTGTACAATTTGCGTCAGAGTAGCCCCATGGCCTTCAGTTTTGCTTGGGCCAGAGGACCGCTTCTGTAAACACGCCTTGGGGAAGAAACTGGTAAAGGACGCAGTGGTTTGCTGGCGCTCACTATAGTACATTACATGGTAAGGGTGTGCAGCGCATGGTGGCCACACACTGCACTGCCGGAAGAAAGTCCATGTGAAATGGTAACATTGAAGTGGCTTGGAGGGGTAGGTCAGTATTCTTCTTGCTGCTGTGGTTCCTCCAGACCGTGCTCATGGTCTTCACCTTCATGTTGGTCTGTGTGGCCTTCCTGCATGAGAGAAGAGAGTGAGATTGTTCCATTAGCGCATGCATTCCTCTAGATATTTATCAATAAGCCCTGGTTTACATGTCACGTGCCCTTTGTTTTCCTCCTTGCTGATAATAGAAGACCAACCATCCTTAGCTTGTCACAGTGGGAAGGAGGATGAAAGTTAAACTACTCTGATTACAGTTTCTTGCTTGGACCGAGCCCTAGGCAGAGCCAGTCCAATATATTTAACAGGGCTGATCCGACTTGGGAGGCAGAAGCACAGAGGGGCCATGTAAAGCACAGAGGGGCCATGTAAAGCACAGAGGGGCCATGTAAAGGTACATGACACTGGAGCAGCAGGGATCCAGACACGCTCCAGGTAAGTGTCCAACAGATTTAGTGTGGATGTATACGTACCCAGGGGATTTCTGCAAATAAGATTATATACAGTTACAGAATAATTCAGAAAATAGACAAAAAATAGACAAGGAGAAGAACAACCAAGAAAGCATAAACATTCAGATTTGGAGGGTGTTGCATCTTTGCTGAAGAGCCCGATACTGCAAACTCAGTTTCTGCTGCATTTTTTATTTGTAGTTTTGCAAATTGACCAGAATCATGTGACATCCTGCTATTTAACCAAGAAAAGATATACATTTTTTTCAGGAGGTGTAAAAAGTAAAATAAAGGCAAAACAGGAAGAATAAATTCTACGGTAGATATTTTTGCTTCTCATTGCCACATTTGATAAATGTGTGATATAACGCTTTGTTTTAATTGCCACTAGAGGGCAGTGCAAGCTGCAGAACCTTCCACAGAATGACCTATTTAACACCGCGCGTGCTGCTCGAGGTATAAGCGCTTGCGTGCCGCGAGCCAGTTATGTGATCGCACTGCCATGTGTCAGTGAATTGGATCAGTGGTAACACTTCCCTCCACATGTGAAGGAATTGGATATGTGAGCACGCGTACACCGCTGGCAGCAAATGTGTTCTTTTTTTTGAGATGTGATCCTGTGCATGAGTAGGAGTAGATATTGGTATTGAGCTTTGTTTGAATAATATATGTACTGGCACTCTCCTTTGTGTCTATAAATGGTACAAGCATACATATTAAACTGCGCATCAGTGAACTGTATTAAGAATAATTCCCCCACAATTTGGGTACACAACAATAATTGGTGGGATTAGGAGGGACTGAGTTATAGAAACCAACCTGATCCTCTGCAGCATACAGCACTTCCATTAACCGCTGGACAAGGTCATCGCCCTCCTGTCCGTGCGCCTGGCAGAGCAACTCAATTTCCCGCAGCTTTCCAAAGTAGAAATCTCTTTCTTTCTCAACTCCTTCAAGGGCAAGTTTTAATGAATGTACCTACAATCACATTGGAAATAATTGTTACAATCGTATCCAAACCATTTACAAAAGGAGGAGGAAGCGGATCAATTTTCTTGGTCTCAGTATCTTCAATGAGCCACCAAAACAGAGCCAGGTTTGTGCCACCGAGGGCCCCAGAGGGTGGCTACATATTTAACCCTCAGCCCAATTCCTGGTCATTTTTAAGAAAAATGCGTGTAACGCTTCAACATCCACCTGATGTGCGGCACTGCTGGACTGTAAAAGGACCCGTTACTGCGGATAGTACCTGTTCATTGAGCTGTGTGACCTGTGTTTCCAAATCTTTGTCGCTTTTTACTGAAGGGCTGGGTGCTGCTTTCTTTGCTGATGAAGGACGGGATGACGCGGACCCTGGTTTTGCAATTGGGCTTGACTTAGCTGCTCCTGAAAGATAAAATAAGTTGTAAGTATACATAATATGCACGGCTGTGTATATGTACCCAAGATGCAATCCAGTAGAATTCGCTGCTGGGACGTAGAGAATATTTTATTATTTTATTGTCCGTCAAAAGGGTCCACGTGCAGACTTCTACACAGCAATAGTCCATTCCAATTAAAATAATTAAATGTGAATTCGGAGGTGTTCAGGAGGCTGTGTGTTGTGTAGGGCCAATAATAAGTACCCTGACACTGTCATCTTTCGCAGAAGTAACTGTGTAGGCACATTATGATGGACGTGTTCTTCAGACACTTCTTTGGTTTTAAATGTGAATTAGAATCTGTCGATGTTACCATTGATGAAGAAAAGTAAAACAATTATGGTGTGATTATTATGATTATTATTCACATAAAGTTATATAGTGCTAACAAGGTATGCAGCTCTTTTTGACAATATACATCCTTGGTAAGCTCTCAACCTAAAAGGATACCAATTCACAGATAATTCCGGAATTAGGAAATGTTTTGGGATGATGACGATGATCTGCAGGAAATGGACTATGAAGAAAGACTCACAAAGAGGACGCCAGACCCTAAATCCTGATGCTATATATATCTCATCAATCTTCCCAGCAGATGTGGTAAAGGTTATTGGAAGGAATTTAAACATTCATGGGATAGGTATAGGGCTTTCCTAAAAATAAGACCAAGGACCAAATAAGGTCTGAGACTTTTACAACAGGAAAGAAGTGGGCAGACCTCTGCAAAATGTTTTTTTTTTAAATACTTTTAATATATGTTTCTCCCCAGTTTCAAGACTTCTCAAGAAAATCTTCATTCCACAAAGTATGCAAATTCCAGAATCTCGGGGGATGGAAATGTCATGTTCATTAGAAGAAGTCTTCTTTCATGTAAATAATTACAACAGGATGTTCAAGCTTTCTAAAGTACAGTAAATAATAAGCTGGTTAACTGCTTTTTGAAATTACTACACATTATGTCTCGCCTGGTCTTTGCCAAGCCTCCAACTACAGTCCGTTTAAAATAAAGGAATGATTCAGCCGAGATCCCCCACATTCATGTACTAATACGCGGTGCTAAGCTTTGTCACATACATCTGGCTACTTCCCGTTTGATGTTGGGTCATGTTACAATCCGAGCCATTTTATAAGGCATAATTCTTGAGGCTTTGACTCTGGCTTTTTGAATTTGCAGCCCACGCTAAGCACTGAGGCCCTTCGCCTGGGACATTATGTGTGTATATATGTCAAACAGCCAAAGATTGTTTGCAGCTTCGGAGGAAATGCCTTCTTCATCGTGAAGACCAGCACAAGAAGAGGCTGAGAGGCTTCACACAGAGTTCATTTACAGAACAGTCACTGCTTAATCCTCAAAAGTCATATTATGGAAGAGAAGGTTTAGCATCCACCCTTAAAACTTTGCAAACTAAGCAGATCACACTGGAGCATAAATATATGCATGTGATCATCATGTTCCTGTGCACATGTGACATGTCATCTCAAAGCAAACATGAATTGGGTCATACGCGTGTATGCGTCAGAACATAGAACAGAAAAAGTGAAAAAGCTCACCATACCTGAACATCAGAGATTTAGGATTTCTAAGTATCTTATAACTATTAGACATTTAATACAGTGCTGTAAACAAGTATTTCCCCCCTTTTACGATTTCTTTTATTTTTTCATATTTGCAACACTTAAATGTTTCAGATCAAAGTAATTTTAGTATTCGACAAAAGTAAACACAAAATGCAGTTTTTTAAATTATGATTTCATGTATAGAAGGTTAAAAAAAGCTATAAATGAAATAACTGTGTCTCTGAAGCAAGGCATCTTATTTTGGCCAATAAATTGGGTGGAGACTGTGGATTTTGTGGCAATTCTCCTAACAGATTTCACATGGCATATCTGTCTCCTGAAAGCACACAGATTTAAAGATCTTGGGCACGTTGCCAGCCTTATTTTTCCCTTTCGTGTCAGAGGTGCTTATTTTTAGCAATCCCTTAATCTAGTGGCATTTTCCAGACTCTGAATGAGTCATCAGATTCTCACGGATAACCTTGGACTACGGAGAACCCTGTACCTTCTTCCTAAAGTAGGACTTTTTATGCATATGTTAAAAATGATCAACAAAAGCTTTTTAATTTTTCAGGCTGAAATAACTTCTGTGACGTGTACTGCCGTATCGCACAAATTTATCACCAGGACCAGGGAACGAATAAATAGAATCAAGCTAACATATCTGTCCTTGGGGCAAGTCATACGGGATGAGAACTGAATAGAAGCCGTACGTTCTGCCATTTCCTTTCACCCGAAATAACCTCGGTGAATCCCTGCGGATGGCAGGCAGAGTACATGAAATTCTCCACGGCGGTGATAATCCCCGACTGCCAAGACCTCGTTATTTCAATTGCTTAAATATCAGACGTCTGTGAAATAATTAAAGCAACGTTTAGGAACAACACATATTGATAATAAGGTGACGGAATGTCAAATGCAAGATCTTCTTCATCCAATGAGCCACTCTTGTCCATCTAGATCCCTATTTGTTGGATATGGTTCTTGAATTGCCCAAACATGGCTAAATAGCTCCTAATATGTCACACACCATTCTTTGAATTCTGCCAATCTATAGGTGTTAATAGTATGGGCTCCCCAAATAAAAATACATTGGAGATTCCACCATCAGTACTACCACATCATACAGATTCGACTACTAATCGGGGAGTCCAGTCCTGTCGGGGGCAACAGGAAACGTTTTTTAGTGACGCAAAAACCAAAACATACAGGAACTCGTCTAACTGCCATCATCCCTTCTTTCTATGGATAGATGTTATGTCTTCTGACATCAACAATCCTTTTGGGGCTTTATTCACTAAAGGGAGAGTTGGAAGGAGAGAAGAGATATATTCTTTCAATACTCTAAATTCTCTGTTCATTATGAAGAAGTGGACTTGATTTAAATGATGCGGAGAGAAGCCACAACTCTCCTGACAATTCTACCTTTAGTGGACAGACCCCGTTCCCTGACAGGCATGACTTTACAGCCGCATCCGTTAACCATAAATTAACAGACCCTTACCAATCTGTCCGCTGATAAATTGCAGCAAGTCTCCTTTCCTTTCCCTCCCACTATATTCTCTTTCTTTATTCCTTTTTATTTTTAACCCAACACAAAATCAGACCACCAGTGGACCCATTCACCACCATTCTCACAATTTTCCTTTTTTCTTCCAAGGTTTTTATTTTAAAACGTTTGTTTAATTCTGTCTTACTTTCTCAAAACATTACAATTTCTTTCTTTTTTTTTTTTTTTTTAAATGGACAAGACTGCATCAAGATCTTATATTTTCCATTGAAAAATCAAAACTATTCTTTGCATAAGTTCTTGGAAGGATTCCAATAAAATTCATATAATATCTATAACACCTAATGATGACATATGAGAAATGACCACCTTCGAGTTGTCCGTTATACTATTAGAAAATGTATGCATCCCTTCCTTATAAAGAGATGAACAGCCATGAGGGCTCAGTTTTCCCATTTCTTTTAATAGGCCTCGGACATTGGCTGTCCTTATTGCCTCTAGATTGTAAGCTTGCGATAAGGGCCCTTGAAATATATGGGTTTGTCTTAGTTTGTCAGTTCTAGTTTTGTCAGACTCATTGAATGTATGTACTGTAAGAAGTGCTGTGTATATTATTGGCGCTATATAAATAAAATATAAATAAGCGGCACATACATCCCTTACTGGCATTTCACACACTGACGGTACTTTATTATATGTTATTGTGTTATGTGCGGCAGCAACACAGGATTGATGGCAGTTCTTTTTGGCCCGTTATCCTACCTGTTAAAAGTCTTTGGCTTGTTTTATGACCAAAACAGTCCTATAACCCAATACACGTCATTACTGTTAAATCAAGATGTACGGAATCTCTAGAACACGATACGTTTATTACATTTCATTAATGATTTCATAAACGACAGATGGTGATGGGATTCTTTTAAACTTCAGAAAGACATCATTGCCATGGAAACCATGCCTTTGAAGCGTTCATTTAGCTTAAATTAGGACACCATTCAGTTAAAAATCAGTGTGAAAATGTTTAACGTTTCCAATCGCTTGCACATGTAGAACATTCACACCTATGAAGTAACCTCCATTACTTGGGGGGAGGGGAGGGAACGCACAGAGCCGCGGTGGAGTTCTGCGGAATATGATGGCGCTCTCTATAAATCAACATCTAATAATAAAGAAGGCATTCTAGTGTACAGCGCTTGAGTGATGAGATTTAAGCGTGTGCGTAGAAACACAGGGCACTCTAGAGGCGCTGAAATGTTGTTAAAGTAACAGACTTGAGAATGGAGTGATGACGGGCTTCAGTAAAAGGAAGATATAAATATAGGAACACACCGTTATATATATAAAGGAAGGCATTTAGAAGAGAAAGCACAGGATAGAAGACATCTTTACTAACTCACTTATACCTTTTCTGTAGGCTTGGTGACTGAGCCATTGCATATAAACTAATCTCACTGATTTAAATGGCGGCATTTCCCTGCCACTTGGAGCTCTTTGCGCTTTGTTATAAGAGATGGTCAGAGTGAATGGCGAGAATCATTCAGACAGACAGGCCACAAACATCCCAAAAACCACTGAAAAGACATCTAAGCAGCAGAACAGCAGGCAGGGTTCCACTATTGCCAGTGAAGAAGAAGTTTGATGTAAGTACTAGAACGTGGTCGCTGAGTGTATTACGCTGCATAAACTATGAGATAAAGTGAATCGTTCCTCAACTGAAGACTTTTAGAACAGCACTAACAGGTTTATAACATAGAGCTGTGGAATACGTTGGCGCTGTCACATAATAATAAAAACCCCTGCAACCAAGTGAAATGTTGGCCAAATGAGCATCCACCAAACCCGTAGTGACTGTTGCTTGTAGCACAGCAGCCCAATACACACCACCTCTTTATTATTTCTATAAACACATGAAACCTATTTAGTACAAAATGTGAGTCACGGCCTCACGGAGTCTCCTTGGTGAACAGTAACCTCAGACTTAAACAATAAAAGTGGAGAGCATGACTAACAAACACCGCTCCGCCAGCAAACATGGCAGGAGAGCCGGCTTCAGCTATGAACTTTCTCAGCAGGACACGCAGGCTTGGAGAGGAAATCTAGACATCAATAAAAAGCCTTTACGGGCTATTAAGGTCAAGGTTTTGGTCTCAGATCACACCTTCCTCACATGTTCTTTATACAGAAGCACTTGGCTATTTCATAGTAGCTTACATACCACAGCACAGACCCAACACAGAAGTGTATTTGTTAAACTATGTATTTGGAAGTCAGTTAAAAACGGATTAAAGGTGCAGTCACTTCTTACGTAAAACTGTTGCCTCACTGACCCTTCATTTCATTACAACAGACGGTGTTCCACAAAGCACAAGCTCGGCGGACTCAAACCTTGTCTTTTTAGCTTTCCTGATTTGGGCCATGCGGATGCATGTGAAGACTTCACTCACCCAAGGTGGGGACTCTGGCTTGGCGTTTGTGTGGCCTGGCTCTTGGCACACTAATCAGTTGGTTTTCCCACCTTTAGTTTCACCAGCTTGCTTTCCTAATGACTACTTCCTGCCTGAACTGCCGGGCATCTGAACAGGCAATGGGAGTGTGCATTAACATGTCAATTATAACTAGATTCTGGATTTAACCAGCCACGGGCCCTTAGTTACACTCACTCTAACACCATACACTTACACTCTCCCAAACCACATACACCCTAGGCTTACCCTTGACATGTTATACTAAAAGGCACACCATACAACAACAGACATATAATAACCCCCACACACATGCTAATACTATACGGTCACATAATACACACTCTAACACCATACATACACACACTCACTCACCTTCTCTCCCTCTCACAGACCTCCTTCAGCTCTCCTAATTTTACATAACGAAATCATAAGTTATGTTTCAAAGCTGTTTAATACTAGAGTTATTATTTTTATCTCCATTAAAAGCTGAAATTTGCTGTGGAACGCCAGCTTCAAGTCATCAGTGTGAATGTAAGGTTACTCAAATCTTATATATTCCCCCCGAGAAATAATGACCTGGCCACAAGGAGGGAGAGAACAGCAACTTCCTACTGTGCGTTTCCGAAAGAATTTATGCCTAAAGGGGGATACGTTCCTACAGCCTCTGTTGCTTAAGGGATCATCGTCATTTCCAAGGGAACAGCAACTTTGAAAATAATAAAACAAGAGGATCTTTGATTTCATTTCAAGAAAATCTGGAACAAAAATATGTATTCACGAATATATTTACCCCGGAACCATGTATCTGTATCTAGATGGAGTATACTACTTACATTGATTTATTTTTAATGGTGATATTCACAAAGCCAGCAAGCCTGCTTTTATACACAATTCTTAGAGGGAAAAAAAGAATTCACTGTGAATTGCCCATCAGCCTAATTGATTAATATCAGGGACTAACCCAAAATAATAAAAAGAGAATATCTTTGATTGTACACACTGATTTTCTAAGTACACAATATGCAATCATATTAATACATTTTGTGATTTTGCAGTGCATAGATAATAAAGAGAACTAGGTACCAGTGCATGTCCTCGCACTAAATACAAAGACCATGGAAATATTTCTAATAAAAAATTCATGTTCCAAACTATAGATAAAAGACACACAAAGCATCTCTTTTGATCTCAAACAGAACAGATCTTGCTCACTATGCAGATGGCTATCTCCTGAAATAAAGATAGTAAGATCTTTTGGACAGCGGCGTACCTGCCGTAGGGGAGTTGGCATGATGGGACTTTTTTGGCAGGTTGAAGATTTGTTCACCGGGGTCAGGGGGTGGAAGAGCATCCTGTCCTTGCCGAGCCTCCATGGGATCATACTCTTTCCCATCATAGTTGGCATCGAAGAACTTCTTAAACCACTGTATAAAGTCCAAGTTGTCTTGGAAGCGTCCTTTCACCAGTTTTTCTACTGGTATCACCTAAACAGAAATAGTATAACATGGAATGAATCTTCTAAACACATTATTGTTTATTATACATTATTGTTTATTATACATATGTTTAACACATTAACACAGCCTGCTTGCAAGGATTAATATAAATATATATAAGCATGGTTCAGGATCTTTGTCACACTCATGCTCTCTGTGGGTCTGAAAGGAGGAGAGCACAGAGATACCAAATCACATCTTGGTATTCTGCTTCTTTCAGATTTGGAAGAAGCGGGTGCAGAAGCTCCCCTTTCCCCTGTCTACGGGGGACGCCCAGAAGTTATATATCTTCCTGGATCCAGGTGAAAGAATATTAGAGTGTAAGATCTTCTGGGTAAGACACATGAATCTGTCTGTTATAGTCCAACAGGAAAAGTAAATACTGGAAGGGAGAATAGTACACAGGGCAATGTAGGCGATTTCCCGCGGTGCGACGTGCTGGCGCTGGTCATGCTTTGTCTCTTATTTTAAGCACCACTTGTAATGCCCCTGAGCTATGAGCACCAATAAAGAAAGCACTCCACCTTATCTTTTGTAAGCTAGGGTTTAAAAGAGCCTCGATAAATAAAAGAATCAGCAGCTGCTATTTACAGCTCTCGACACAAAACATATTTTTGGATCACTTATCTAGGTGAGAGGAGTCTGTGTAATGTACAAAACCAGGCTTTTCAAAGGTATGTATCTTGTGTTCTTATATAAAATATTGCAATGATTGGGGGATCTGGAATCTTTCACATAATTAAAATCATTCCTGATGACCCAATAAACGACTGCTGCAATAAAACAATTACCATTGCTATGTACGGTCAGAAAAGGGCACATTTCTAAATACACTCAACTATGTTAAAAAGCATGTATGTTTTATTAGCGATGCTAATATGGAATCGCTCTAGAGAGATGATTAACGGAGGTTCTGCAGGAAGCAGCACTCCCAGCATCATGTCCAGCAACACCGGTTAGAAATGTTGGGAGCGTAGAATAAAGAATAATTACTAGGGCTGCAACTAACGATTATTTTAATAATCGATTAGTTGGCCGATTATTTTTTCGATTAATCGATTAATCGGATAAAAAAAATGAATGTAAATTTTTCATTTATTTAAAATAATTTACTAAACAAATGATGTTAAATACAAACAGCAGAATAAAAAAACTTTGATAATAAATTTCTTGTCTTTATTTCCCAACCAGCCCCCCAATATATGCACATTTGAGCCCAGGCTTGCTACGCTGCCTCCCAGACATGCCATGCTGCCCCCCACATATGCCACGCTGCCTCCCACATCTGCCACTCCACGCTGCCTCCCACATCTGCCACTCCACGCTGCCTCCCACATCTGCCACTCCACGCTGCCTCCCACATCTGCCAATGTGCCTGATACCCCTTATATCCCCTGATACCCCACTCCATCCTCCCCAGACATGCCACCCTGCCTCCCAGACATGCCACTTCTCTACCCCCAGATATGCCACTCTACCCCCAGATATGCCTTATACTAGGGCTGCAACTAACGATTATTTTAATAATCGATTAGTTGGCCGATTATTTTTTCGATTAATCGATTAATCGGATAAAAAAAAACAATATGCAAATTTTTCGTTTATTTAAAAGAATTTAATGAACTGGATGTTAAAAAACAACTTAAAATTTACATTAACATTCTTATTTTGTTATGATGTAATAAAAAACAATATTTTCAAAGTACAAGAACCCAAACACAATATTTATGAAACAAAATAACCCCAAACATTCTGAAAAGAGGTGGACTATTACTGTTCAAGAAACTTTGCCCCAGCACTTTGCACTTTGCACCCAGCACTTTGCACCCAGCACTTTGCACCCAGCCCTGGCACTTTGCACCCAGCACTTTGCACCCAGCACTTTGCCCCAGCCCTGGCACTTTGCATCCAGCACTTTGCACCCAGCATTCAGCACTTTGCACCAGCACTTTGCACCAGCACTTTGCACCCAGCCCTGGCACTTTGCACCCAGCACTTTGTACCCAGCACTCAGCACCCAGCACTTTGCCCCAGCCCTGGCACTTTGCATCCAGCACTTTGCACCCAGCACTTTGCACCAGCACTTTGCACCCAGCACTTTGTACCCAGCACTCAGCACTTTGCGCCCAGCACTTTGCCCCAGCCCTGGCACTTTGCACCCAGCACTTTGCACCCAGCCCTGGCACTTTACACCCAGCACTTTGCACCCAGCACTTTGCACCCAGCCCTGGCACTTTGCACCCAGCACTGGCACTTTGCACCCAGCACTTTGCACTGTGCCCCTGCACCCAGTCTCCAACTCTGCCCTGCACCCAGCCCTGCCCCCACATTCTGCCCTGCCCCCACACTCACACTCTGCCCTGCACCCACTCTGCCCTGCACCCACTCTGCCCTGCACCCACACTCACACCCTGCCCTGCATCCCCACCCCCACTCTGCCCTGCACCCAGTCTCCCACTCTGCTCTGCACCCACACTCACACCCTGCATCCCCACCCCCACTCTGCCCTGCACCCAGTCTCCTGCCCTGCACCCCCCACCCCCACTCTGCCCTGCACCCCCACCCCCACTCTGCCCTGCACCCACACTCACGAACCGCTCTGTGCGAATGGAGCCACTCGCACAGAGCGAACCGCTCTGTGCGAATGGAGCCACTCGCACAGAGCGAACCGCTCTGTGCGAATGGAGCCACTCGCACAGAGCGAACCGCTCTGTGCGAATGGAGCCACTCGCACAGAGCGAACCGCTCTGTGCGAATGGAGCCACTCGCACAGAGCGAACCGCTCTGTGCGAGTGGAGCCACTCGCACAGAGCGAACCGCTCTGTGCGAGTGGCTCCATTCGCACAGAGCGATTCGCTCTGTGCGATCCGTGCACATAGACATAAAGAATACTTACCTCCGGAACGCGTCACATCCGTCACGTAGCTAAAAGAAGGCGGAGACTGCAGAGCGTGTAGCAGAAGCGGGGAACGCTCGCGGAGGTAAGTAAAAGGAGCCGAGTGCTCCAACAACGAATTGATCACTCGATTAATCGATAACGGAAATCGTCGACAACGATTTCCGTTATCGATTATTATCGATTTTATCGATTCGTTGTTTCAGCTCTACCTTATACACCCTGATACACCACTCCGTCCTCCCCAGACATGCCACACTGCCCTCCCCACATATGCCTTATATACTGTATATGCCTTATACCCCCAGATATGTCACTTCACTGCCCCCAGGATTTAGATTCCCCTAAATTAACCCTAAACTCCCCATTAACCAAAACTGCCCCTAAATTAACCCTCAACACCCCCTTAACCACAGCATCCCCTAAATTAACCCTAAAGACCCCATCAACCACAGCATCCCCTAAATTAACCCTAAACACACCATTAACCACAACTGCCTCAAATGAACCCCAAACACCCCATTAACCACAGCTGCTCCTAAATTAACCCTAAACACCCTATTAACATAACACATACACACATACACATTATATATATATATATATATATATATATATATACACACATACACATTATATATATATATATATATATATATATATATATATATACACACATACACATTATATATATATATATATATATATATATATATACACACACACATTATATATATATATATATATATATACACACACACACATACACATTATATATATATATATATACACACACATACACATTATATATATATATATATATATATATATATACACACACATACACATTATATATATATATATATATATATACACACACATACACATTTTATATATATATATATATACATATACTTACAGTTAGATGAGTGTCACAGCCATGTGGTTCTGGCCTGGAGAAGGAAGGGGCGGGGCCAGTTGTCACAGTGATTACAGGGAGGGGGAGTAAGTAGGAGCTGAGGCTGTGAGACGGTGAGTCAGACTAAATGGATTATATAATGAGGGGGGTTTTTCAGAGCGTTTGCTCTGAAAAAACCCTCATTTTATAATCGATAATAATCGATTCAACTAATCGATAATGAAATTCGTTGCCAACGAATTTCATTATCGATTATTATCGATTTTATCGATTAGTTGTTGCAGCCCTAATAATTACGTTACACAATACATTGTAATAGGTATACGTCTGTTAGAGTAGCCATCCTAATGGTGTATTACAGACAATTATACAACTCAAGCCACAGACAGGCCTTCCCTATGGGGCGATAATCTCTTACTTACTCTGAACCCTAGCTGGAATAAACACGGTTTCCTCGGAGGTATATGGTGCAATAGAGACATCACAGGGGATCGGCAAACGTAATAATTAACACTGTCAGCGTTCAGTGCCTTATTTACAGAACATGGAATTTGTCCAACAAGATTCTGATGATGTGCCCTCATCAGGAGCAAGACACAAATATATTGTTCCAATTAATGTGTCAGCCACTCATTTAATGAAAATTTCTACTGAAAGTGTTAACAAAAACACATTGAAAGCCAATCAGAAAGAGGCTTCTATTGCCCCAGAAAATCTGATGAAACACAGATTGTGGTTTGGCTCTAAGCCCTGTACTATCTCAGTCAGTTGACGGTCGGACAGCAGTTTTCCCAAAAAGTTACAAAAATAGTCCTTTAAAGCAACGCCCCACCTTATCGACGTTCATCCGTTTAAAGGAAGCCTGCAGCAGTTTGAAATTGTGAATGTACTCATGTTCTAGCTTGGCTTGAAACTTGACCTTCTTCAGGCTTATGCAGACTGGGAACAGCATATCCATGAACTGGCAGTACGCGGCACCTGGGAAAAGAAACGCAACGGATCAGTAACCTGCAACAATGACACAAACAATGGGGGCCAAACATGGACACGAGCTACACCGGCCATCTGCTAAGAACCCTTTCCAACCTAGAAACATCCATTCTAATGCAAACGCAAAGTGATGTCATCCTATAAGCATTCCTCAGGAAAAAAAGGTTTCCACTATAGTTGTTACTACATAAGTGTGTGTTGAGGAATGTATCCAACATGTCAGATTTATCTATGCTTTATTAACTATTAAACTAGCCATTGCTGAGATAATGTTATGTATCGTTCCAAATTCCATATATAATATATAGCCCCACATTTCCGATAACCAGAGAGGTCAGGTGAAGAAGGAAGAGAGTTCATGGAGGGAAAATAAAAGGTTATGAAGCCTTTGCCATTGAGCTTCACAACCTTACGACAACCTTAGCAGCATCTGATAAAGAGCCGGAGAGCGTGCGACCTGATCAAATTAGTACACGGTTATCTAAGTTTGCAAACTGGGAATCACTAGATGAAATAAAACCACTACCAGGTCCCAGTGCACCATGTTTCACCAAGGTAAGTAAAAGGTCATCATATTAAGTCGCCATTCTACATATAAATAAAATAGATAACATACTTCCACTGTCAAACACAATTTTCCTATACCACGTATTATGTAAAGCATCTTGTAATTAGCCGGCACTATTTGATGATGATGATGATGATGATGACGACGAATACAACAATAATTCCCTCAGTCGGAGACAGTCTTGTTGTGACAAATGTATTAGGTTGCAATACATAGCAAGAGGAAAGGACACCACCGCCAAGGACAGAGGGAACATCACGTTACGACACTAATCAGCAGAATAGCTTATGGCAATTTGTTGGTTGACAGTTTCAAAGGGTAACTTAGTGGCCGCCTCCTTATTGAACACCTATATTTAAAAAAAAAAAAAAAAAATCAAATAACTGAGGAAGCCCCTTAAAACTCTGTCTAGAGTCTAGGCAGCTGTCATCATCCTCCTAAGCTACAAACCGGTGGTGGAGCAGCCCTCTAGTGAAGGAGCAGCCCTCTAGTGAAGGAGCAGCCCTCTAGTGATTGGTGGAGCAGCCCTCTAGTGATTGGTGGAGCAGCCCTCTAGTGATTGGTGGAGCAGCCCTCTAGTGATTGGTGGAGCAGCCAGAGAACTGCCTACTGGATAAAGACCAAAAGTCTCGAAGACTGTCTCTTTTCTTCCAGGGTCTGATGACGTAAGCCATGTGACAATATCTATCACTCCCGAAAGCCGTCTGACAGTGATGGGATTTTTTTCCATCACACACCCCTTACACAAAGCATATTTCCCACAGAGGAGAACATGCCCTCTTACTGAACACATAACAGTACTTGTGCAGCTCAGCTCCATGGACAATTATGGATTATTAAATAAGAATTGCACTATGGGAACTTTATGAATCATATTTTCCTTCTGTTACTGGTGGACATTCCAAAGATTCTGAGACGCAGGCGCTCACTGCTATCCTCATGTGCCATACCAGCAGAGTTCGCCGGATTGACTTCATACAGAATGTAGGCTGCTTGAGAAACACCATCTGTCACCTTCTCACTGCAATAAACAAACTGGCATATTTAGTGCGCTTCCAGCCATTATGTATGACGTTCCTGCCCAAGAACCTTATTTTCACAGAGGAGATGCATTTATACTCATATAAATAGCTTATTAAGATAAAATCAAAGGCTTGCACGTAGGGTTCCTCAAACAACGCTAGCAGCAGATAAAATGCATGTGAACGTGTACAAGTCACTGACAAGTATAGGGGTTTATTCACTAAGGCTGCAGTTGGTAAGTATGTGTGCGGATGACTTGCAATTTCAACTCTTTATGAAGGGCCAACCCCAGTAAACTTCTCCTGCAAGAGCAGCTTGATTGGCCCTGTATAATGTATAGTTAAATCAGAGCAGTGTTCTCTCTTGGTTGTCTTGGAATAGGAGAGGTGGGTATCAGCAGATAAAGTCTGATATCGGTACCCAAACCCAGGCGGCTTTACTGGGCAAGGCAACCCATATTCTTGTCCATGATGTCTCATGATTTTTACATAGCCATATCCGAGGCCACGTTATTCCACCAGATACTTCAATTTGGCGGTTGTTCACCAAGTAATGATTTCTTGTTTTGGCTACATATGATAAAAATACCATTGTAATGATTTGTGAACATCAACAACTTAAAAAACAAAAGAAACAAAACATGCCGTTATCTGCTGTTCATGGATTTTGTTCAAAATCGTTTCAGAAAAACATTTCAAAGAAATATTTCAAATGAAAACACAATGCTTGAACATATTTGATAGAAAGCCAGGCTACACAAGAATAATGTACAGAAACGGTAACATTCTCATCCAATGATTCAGCCGGATTCGCTAACTGCACAATACCCAAGCGTACCGTTCTTCATGGATACAGAACACAAACTCCTGGAGCGTACATAGAAGCCAGATAGGCGATGCTCTGAGATTCTATAGGGTGAGATATATAGGTAGTCACACAGTTCAACCGTAGCTAATCATGACTGCCCGAAAGGTCATTTTTATTAAAGTATTGTAACAAAACAATGCACCCTATGTGGGTATACATCTTATATGTACTTCGTAGGAGAGAAATCCCATATCCGGTACATTTAAATCTAAAGGGATAATAATGCAGCTTGGCGGAGAATGTAATCAGATCCTCAGATCCTTGACCAGATCAAGATGAGAGCAGCACGGTCCTTTTACTCTCATAGATACAGCTTACAAAATAGAATGAAACGTTCTACTTTGAAATGTTTTGAAATCAATGTAAAGGAAATCCAATCATTCTTCATATCTCCTTCTATATGGAACATATCCAACGGCATCAGCAAGTTCCAGCCGATGCGTGAACAGGTACTTCGTCTGCGGTGAGACCTCCTTCACACACCCTCAAATCAAACGAAACAAAATAAAGCGATACTAATTTCTGCTAGTTCTGACATACTTTACATGTCTCTACCCCCAGGCAGGATCATACTCATCTCTTATATATACGCAGATTCACCAAACAAGTCCCACTGCTTAAACCCGTGCCGCTTTCCAGCAGATAAAACTCGGACTCTATGACAACTGAAACGTATGATGGTATGACACAAATGTACCAAGATGCTTAATCCGTGTTAAGAAAACCTGTACGTAGCACGCGGCAGTCTGCAGATCGCACGGCATATGATGAATGAAAAGAAGAAGGGAGGGAACCCTCATTATTAGCAAACAGCTGGTAGGGAGGAGGTTTCGGTTCGGTTCACATGGAAAACAGAATCATTTTAGCAACCTTCAGTGTCACCTAATTACTCTCCTATTATTAAGCATATTATGAACTATACATCAGACGGACAAATCTCCCTTCAACTAATTAGGGGAAAACACTACAAAATGACCCAACTGTCCCGCCGCTTGCAGGTGCTGTTCTCAGGTCTGCCGAGTAGAGCTCTTTTATACTTAACCCTATTTAACCGGGACTGCTCTGACTCATTTGCCCCATTCACATTTTCCAGGGAATGCTTAATTCCAGCTAGCAGTCATGTGACATGTAGAGGGGGTCTGCTGTTGAAAGGTTTTGTTGCCATGGTGATGACAAGCTCCTGCAAGGGTCCTATGCGGTTTAAAAAACATTTGAGAAGCAGGCCGTGAGACGCTTCACGCTAAGCGTTCTAACAGCGCATACTAATGAATATTACATAGGTTATCTAACACGCATACCAGGGACATACAAGACCTACAATATTTGTGTGCATGTCATAAAAAATACACGCATCAGTAAAATGATACTACAGGAATTAAATATATCGCGCTTCATGAAAATAATGAAATGTGTGTTCTAAACGCTAAGCGCTAAGAGGGACCATCAGAACCTGCTGGATAGGTTTGTGTTCCAGCACCAGGAGAGTGTTGGGCTGAGCCCCAAACATAGCGTTAGTCATATAAACACGACATAGAAATATAAAACAAATTGTCTGAAGTGCATACCTGAGCAGAGTTGTTCAACCTTTGTGTAGTTTAAGCACAAGATGTCATTAACCCAGGCAATGATGTCATGTCTGCTCATAGTCTCCTGGGTTATCGAGGTAGAATACACGTTGACCGCCATCCCCCAGCTGCAAAGACAAGACAATAAAAGGAATTGAGCATTTGCTATTAAAACACAGAGAACATATATATATAAAAACAGCTTTGATCTCCGGTTGTTTAAAACATATGTAACTGAAATAACCATTAATAATCACGGAATAATCAATGTCTCAGCCCTCAGACACATCCATTAGCTCAAGCGAAATGATCAACCAACGGAAGCAACGGTAACACGGAGAGACATGGAGTGAAGAACAGATATTCTGCGTTATACTGGTAGTGGGGGAACTGCTATTATCTGGGGCATGGGTAGTGTATGGGTAAAAGAACAGAAGGGGTACATTAATAGTGAATAGTATTTACTGGATGAACACACAAAAATATGGGCATTTGCATTCTTTTCATTAAAGTTACATGTTAAACCGACTTGATGTGATATATATATATATATATATATATATATACACACACACACACACACACACATATTATATATATATATATATATATATATATATAAATACACACACAGGTATAACCTGGCTAATGAGGAAGTGGTCATGTGGCACACGCTGTGGATCAGATTCCGGTATCAAAATGAAAATTTTATGATGTCCTTCTCCAGTTAAATAGTTTCCAAATGATCTAATTACAACTGCAATGAGATACTTTAGGAGTCGGTTACAGGTCCCAATCATAGCAGAGGCATCTACCAGGGATCTATTACAAAAGTAATATAAAGAGGCCCAGAACATCGCCACAGCTTTAGTGCCTGGTAATCCGCTAGTACGGCTGTTACACGGCTGGCCAAGAAGAGATCTCAAGCGTTAGCGGCAATGCTGATTCTCATCTATAGTAATATATTTAATCCGGCTTCACTGTCTCTGGGTGCACGTAACTGAATGTTAATGATCTCTTTATTCACTAGGAGCCTATAAGATCCAACAATACATGCGAGTCGCAATAATTAAAGCGGCACCTAGTAGGGTAGGAGTCTGCACCAATTCTGCATGCCTCTATACCCTTCCTACAAATTATATATATAATGCAATACTGCTTGAACAAATGGAGACCATTAAAAAACTACACCTTCTAGGTCAGGTTTTTCATTTTAAAGAATGCATATTAAAGCACTCCCAAAGTATTTAACACACATTCTTCTTTAATGGAGGTGTCAGGGACATTAAACTGTCCCTTATAGCAACCCAGTAACAGATCTTCTCCTCCCGGTAAATAGATTTGCCAAGCATGCAGTGAGTTTGAGACAACGAGGTCTATTGCGTAAAGCAGGAGTGTGTGAATTAGGTTTTCATTCTGTATTATGAAGAACCATCACTGGAGAGTCTCTCTCGCAAGGTGGATTTAATACGGCTCAATGCACAGTTAGGATGGCTTCAAAGAATCTGACTGATCGAATTATACATTAAACAGGGCTGACAGAGCAAAATGCACAGAATAGTTAATTAAAATGGACTATGATTAGTACCCCTACACAAATGGATTATTTTGTTGTAATACAAAATTAAATGCGTTAGAACATATAAAAATTACTAATCATATTCAGCTGTCTGAAAACATTATGCAAAAATGTGATACCAGTAACACTTTGTTGGGAGACTGCTTTAAGGATTTGTAAGTAGTAGTAGTTACAAGCCTACTGTGTGAGAATGAAGAACAGCATCTGCTGTCACTGTTTGCAACTTGGAACTCGCACACGATCCCCAGAGCCAAAATCCGCTATTTTTATAAAGTCCCTTTTTCAAGAACAAACGACTGATATTATAGTAATATCATACAAATGGACGACATTAGAGTCCACTCATAAAATGTTACGTAATTAGGGCCAACTGGTGTGTAGATAAAATCCTCACAATACACATAAAGGAGGGCCCTGTGAAATCAACACATGTGCCTTTCCTAAAGAAGCTTCCAGAGTCCTGCATGCTGGCCCGCAACGAGTTTTGGCACAGCATGGGAGAACCACGTGGGCTGTGATGTCATGTGACATCATACACCGTGCAGGCAGCATGTGATCAGTTTAAAGCCTGTATCCCACATAACCATAGGACATGCATAGGATTAACCACAAACAGTTAATGACAAAATGCATTACGTCACAAAAAGATTTGCCAACTTGTATCTCTCAGAAACAAAAATTCAGGAGAATGAATAAAATGTTAAGAAAATGGGTCAGACACCCTGTGTTTCACGGAACAATATTAGTTCCTTATGCCACTGATTTAAATTCATGACAAACTCATGTTTTGATTTGCTCAATAGCATTTTAACCGAATTTCTTCTCTTACATAAGCGTGATCGCTTTTCCAGATTGTGTCTTGCATGTTCTGCAGAGGTCTAGCATACCGACGAACATCAAGCTTTCCCTTCTGGATTCAATTGGGCCTTTGTAACCAAACATTCCAAAAGCGATAAAGGAGTCTCTGGGGAAGCGAAGAATTTCACTCTACTTTACTATTGGAGAGACTGTTCTGGGTCTTTAGGGAACTCCTCGAAATCATAAAATAAGCATTTCATCACACAGCTTGTTTGTGTCAAAAGGAGGAAATGACAGACCTAGCTGGCAGAAACACAAAGATGCCGAGAGAGACGGCAAGGCTTGTTAACCTGTGATTAGCCTCAGGACTGCAATACATACATTTATACACACACACATACATCTACACACACACACACACGGACATTACTACTGTTACACAAATCAGGTCAGCATTTGCAGTTAATTAAAAACAGATGTTAATTATTACATCATAGAACTGATGGTATGTGTACAGCAGAGACCTACAGATCTCCAGCTGTTGACCTGAAACTCACACAACCCTTATCCAGACTGTAGTCAGTAGAAGATTCAGTTCTGTAAATACTTCTAAACAGAAAAGTCTGGTTCCTAATCTCATGAGCCTCCCTCCCCAAAGGGTCCAAGCGCAGAGGTTTAGTTGCCCTTTCTCTAATACAAGACAAGCCTTTACGTGTACCTTAATAATACGATGACACTTTCTTAAAAAATAATTGCCGCAGTCTCACATTCTTACATTCTCCCCCTCCATCCTTCAGCAGCCGCTTAAGATGCCTAAACCGGTGGCTGGACTTATACCCTCCGTATAGGTGTTTGACCCCCACCTTATTTGTTTATCTGTCCTGTGTGCACACAAAGTCTGAAAATGATTAGGGAAAGTTACTGGACAACTATTTGGAATTCAAAATCCAAATACACAGAATTGATACGCAAACGTTATCTTCAAGTATCCCTACCAAAGCATGTGTGGTATGTGTCTACAGCGCATGATGGAAAACCCAGCCCTGCTCCCAGCACTACCGGGGAATGAAAAATAAATACTGCGAAGGGGGCGAGTTGTGATTATTACACATACCCCTGACAATATAATTAATCTGTTTCGTTAAGCTAGCAGATAGAATCCAAATGACTAACGAGCGGTATCAAGGCCTTTGTAAGCAGGATTTATTTCCGAACAGGGCAGTCAAGTGGTGACAAATTATGCATGTTTAAAATACACAAGAAGACCAAAGGAATGCTGTAGTATAGGTGAGATTTGATGGGATAATGTATGTTAGACACCTCGTTTTAACCTGGGATTTGGCTCTAAGGGCCGGTGTGTAGATGCTCAGGCCACGCAGTCTGGAGGAGAATATCTCTAAACCAGAAGCATACATCCAGTTCAGGTGACTCCAACGTGCATCCCACCAATGTCACGTGGATCAGCTGATCACAATGTGCAATGTTGGGATGGGATGGTTGGGAAGAAAGGCTTGCGGTCCAGAAAAAGAAGCTTTATATGGATTTAACACTTAATGTCCTGGGATAAAATGTTAAGAGGGACCTTCCTCCTGGTTTTCTGAGAAGCTTTATTCTGGGATGCTTATGGCAACTGTGTTTATTTCGTCATCATTTCCTTGGGTTGAGCGATGTATACAAGGTTTATCTATATAAGCAACACTTTCCTGATCAAAGTGAGCTTCATGTGGCCTACATATAACTTCACAAAAGGCTCCCACACCTGAAAAGAGAATCTTCATGGCTGTTACAGACACAATACAGGCAGGTCTGTCCAACACTATATGATAAAAGCAATGATTCTTATGCAATATAACTCCAGTATCCACACATACTAGATTGATGTCTCTAGAAAGCAGAACATGAAACCATGACATCATTAAGTCACTACTACTTGGACAAGTTCTTAAAAATAAATAGAATTAGTGAACACAGCTAAAGCAACACACAAAGCAAGCTGAACATAATTTCCTGTTTTAATAGATATTCCACTTGTCCCCAATCATTCTGATGAAGTCACTGGTGGGTAGGAATTAGCAAATTGTAGATTACAGCAATTTTGTGGCTTAACGAAAATATTTTCTGGCTTGGCAACAGGAGCGATGACGAGATTCCAAGCTATCCCCACACGCATGAAGTGTTCATAAACGATGGGCCGTTCCACAGGAATCTAGTACTTTGTGGAATTAGAGCAAGTTCTCATGCCAAGCTTTGTTGTGGATTTGTATGTATTGTTCCTTCTTTCACACCATCAACAATACATCTAATCAGAAGAAGAATATTAATCATTCATCCACGAAGAGTATTTTAAGAGCATAGCAACCAGATTCCAAGTCATTGTGCATTATGTGCAAAGATAACTATGCAAATTGAGATTGTCACTATGCTCTTTCATCCCTGAGCTACAATTCAAGAAGCAAGTAGCTAGATGAAGGCACTTCTACCCTTCTAATGGCTCTGCCAGTAGGATATCTACTGTGATAAGCACAAGGATGCACTGAAATTCTAGGTACCATACCATTCGTTAGATACAAGGGACCAGGACTATCTTAGCAAATCATTCTAAAAATTAATATTCCCCTTGTGCAGGAGATGAAGAACATGAGCTGCACATCGTAATTTGACTTGTTTATAGGTATGGAAGTTTGCATATTCTGAGCCAACATGCAAATATATTTTCCTTAGTTGACTACATCAAAAATCCTAGCAGGCTCTGGGCCAGAAGGAGGTCTATAGATTGCTTAAACCTGGATGTACTTCACAGGTATCAGTTACCAGGGCCACCCGACACCTAATATTTAAGCAGTTGACACGGGAGCACATGCAAGCGCTTCACCCAAATTACACACGCAGTCTAGCCCTATACGGTGCTCTGCACCAACCACGCACACCTGCTTACACTTGTTTTCTTGAACGGAGTATCTTTACCAGTTTCAAACTTCCTTCAGCTGCCATAAAGTCGCTCCCATATCAGTAAAAATATATATATTTGCATACTGTGCCATGTTTGGTTGGGTACGTAACACTTGTGATAGTCAGTAATTAGTAACAGCTCGAATAGACCATGCAGTCTAATTACTTAGAAAAATGGTAAATTCAGTACATTCTGGATTTGGTACAATATAATCCTTGGACTGACTTCAAGGCTTCTTCATGCACATTGTACAGCTGGAGAGACATCACTCTTCACAGTGTTGGATAGCTGGATATATTCCGACTGTTCAATTGTAATCCCCACGAGACGCTGGTGACTGCATTTACAAGGAAAACGAAGTCTCCTCCAGTACTGGATTGGCCATCACTTAGGCATATTTATTTATTTTATTATCTGTAATTGTGTAACAACTCTAACATTTCACATTCATTTTGAAATCGTCCTTTTCAGTATTTAATAACTCCACAGTGAACCGGAATACACACTGCGGTTCTTTACCAGAAATCTTCAAATAATCTGGTATTCTTTTGATTACCCAACCTCCTTATCTTGATATGTTCAAGACCTCAGTAACATGGAGATATAATGCCATGGCCTCTTCACCCTTACTCCTGCATGCACATTATTTCAAATATCCGTATGTAAAACATCAGATAAGCCAGGCTTTAATTTCTCGCATCTCTGTGTATTTTAAATAATCAGGAACACACATATTGTGTAGCAAGGCCACCTCCTATGCTGCACGAATGGACTGACTGTACCACCAATGTATATGGGTCTTAAGAATTTGTCATATACAAGCAGATAAGCTTTTTAGGATCTTGGCCATGGCTGCCACCACCCTGGTGGGGTAACTGGAGGTTTATCTGTTACCAGGCATCCTATTAGGGTTGGGCAACCTCCAAGTACCAGTGCAATGTGGCTATCATTCCCAATGGCCACTAAGGGATATAAACCTGGTAGGAGATGTGTGGCTGGGGATCCTTGGGGTTGGACAGGTAGTGACCCACAACTGTCCATCTTGAAGGTGTTTTGGAAAGGACACTCTCCATCCAGCTTACATCTCTTTCACGGGTAAGAGTGCAGAGGAACACGGGTGACAAGGCAACGGGCCAATTCATAGATTGGATTTCTCAGCAAAAAGCTTACAAAACATATATCCGAAGGGAGCGCCTCTGTCTTTAGCATTAGCTGAGCAAAACCTGTGAGTTTCCTGAATGAATTTAGCAGACTTCACAGCTAAGCCAATAAAAATATCGACACTTTACTGAGGAATTCTCTTCCTCTTTACCTTTCCATGAAGTATTAACCTTAAGAACATGCTCATTAAAAAATGACCACATCCTTTTACCCATTCAGTGCTTGGGGATCCGAGGTGCTCGGCGCTGGGACCGGACCGGCTTGTGGTTTTCCTTCACATTCTTTTGGTTTCATGTACTTTGGCCGAGCGCAGCTGTGCTGGAGGAACCTTCCCTGCAAAACTGCATCTTCTAAGACTGTAATGAAAACATCTGCTAACCAGCACTTTGCACGTACTGATCAGCAACGCGAACTGTGTACGTGTCCTGCAAACAACAGCCTAAACTGCCATGTGTCATCGTCACTGAATGTCGTATACTGTACGTGGAAGAGCCTCCCAGCAGAAGTGGTAGAACATAATACAGTGAGGGGATTTATGGGATAAGCATATCTTAAATCTAAATTGAGACCAAGGGCAAAATGGAAAATATAGGCAGACTAGATGGATCCATTGGCTCTTATCTGCCAGGTAGAAAAAGTCTGCGCAATTGCAGGAACGAGTCTGTTCCCCAGATCCCCAAGAGATGGGGGTCCCAAAGTGTTCAGGATCTCAGGAGCCGGGATACATGCATAACGGCACATCATATAATTCTGATAAATCATACAATGTCGTGCCCACGATAAAATTCCCATTGATTCAGTGGTTATAAAAAAGCTTTTCTTAATCAGACATATAATGTTGATAACGGCAGCACTAACATGTTTAAATAATGCGAGCCGTGCAGAGAGTACATTCTGCGTAAACCCGCTACACACGTGTTAGCCGAGCGCCCCAGGGGTTTAATACTCTAAATATACACGTGCATTGAAATAAAGATATATTTATCCAAGAAAAGCGTTCAGCCAAGTCATTTCCTTACTAGATTTATCTTCATTGTTATCCACGCTTACGAGACGAGATGAGGAAACGGGGCTCTGTGTTTGTATGGAAGTGGGGGAGGGGATGTGTTTAGTCCATCTGCTCTGCAATTACTATTATTGTTATTGACAATCCCAGCTCAGACACAGCGATACTCCTTTCATCACAAGATGACATTTTGGATTACAGAAAGTGTTCATAAACAAAGGATTTATATGATCCTTATCTTCCGCCATGTGGAGGGCACAATACATTATCCATAAAGTATTAACTCTTAAGTATGAAAGATGGGAGAAATTTAGCACGCTTAGAGCTACTAGTCGTGTAACAAAAATATATCCCTTTTAGGGTCTATGGCGTGCATGCAATGGGCACCACTGTGGTACTCAAAAGACTAGTCAGATGAACACATTCATCATGACATTTCAGATAAAGTAATAAAAGATAAATCCCATTAATCAGATCGGGTGATGTGTCTTGGCAGCAAAATATCAGTGATTTATCAGAGTGGTTCTTCACTCTAATATAACAAGAGGCGAGGTATGTTCACTGTATCCATGGCAACAGTCACTCCGTTTCTAAGCATTCTGTGCATGATTGTCTTCAGCGGCAAGATACTCGCGCACGGAAGCCAAAACATGTCTACATGTTAACAAAAGCTACCAGCTACCTCAGGGATTTGGGCCCATTCCTTAGCTGAGTTACAATCTTTCCAGCGGGCGAAATGCTTTGAAATTGCTTCCATAAGGTTTCATTAGCCCTATGGTACATTTTACTAGCTTGTTGGTAGCCCCAAGCTGTCCTGGAATTTGTTCCATATGCTAAGCCTGTGTTTTTCTTTAGCTTTTGGTTTTCCGTCTCATGATCTCTTTCATCTGCCCCTACCTCAACGTCATTTTACCTTCTTTCTGCCTCTTCTGCCCATGTTATCATCTCATTCTCATTCACTCACCCCACCGTATGTAATCTTTAACTACCTCTTCTTATAAATTCAATTAACTTTCGAACAGCCTCATTTTTAACCATGACGTTGTACTTCTCCTTTCTTCATGATCTTATTTCTCTTTTATTCAGACCTTCCATCTCCTCTCTGTAATCTCTCCCACTACTTCCACCAAGAAAAAAAAACATATAGCGGGATTAGCCCAAAACATACCGTATTGGCTCGAATATAGGCCGCACTTTTTTCCCCCACTTTAAGTCTTTAAAGGCAGGCAGCGGGGTTAGGATACAGATCCCCCGCAGCGGTGCAGGGGACCTGCATCCTACTCCCCGATACGCTCAGACAGCCTCCCCTGCCAGCACTTCCCACGGCGGGGGGGGGGGGCTGCCGGCACGGGAGGTTGTCTAAGCGCATCGTGCGGACCATCCGCACGATGCGTTTTACCTCTGCCCACCCCCGACTTACCGGAGCAGAATCCCGGGTGTCTTGCGGGGCCGGCGGGGGACATCTATGCAATACGCGTATACAACTTCCGATGCCGGCACTGGCCGGCGGGGGGGGGGGGGGCAGAGGCAGCATATCTCGGGGGGGGGTAGGAGGACAGTGGCAGCATATCTCGGGGGGGGGACAGTGGCAGCATATCTCGGGGAGGGAGGACAGTGGCAGCATATCTCGGGGGGGGAGGAGGAGGACAGTGGCAGCATATCTCAGGGGGGGAGGAGGAGGAAGACAGTGGTAGCATATCTCGGGGTAGGAGGACAGTGGCAGCATATCTCGGGGGGGGACAGTGGCAGCATATCTCGGGGGGGAGGAGGAGGACAGTGGCAGCATATCTCGGGGGGGGGAGGAGGAGGAAGACAGTGGTAGCATATTTCGGGGAGGGAGGACAGTGGTAGCATATCTCGGGGAGGGAGGACAGTGACAGCATATTTCGGGGAGGGAGGACAGTGGTAGCATATCTCGGGGAGGGAGGACAGTGGCAGCATATCTCGGGGAGATAATTTTGGGAGCACTGGAATACTATCGAGGTCACAGTTGGACCAAAAGACATTATTTATTGATCCTGGTCATTTTACATACAGGCATAGAGTCCCAAGACTCACTCTTGGATCCATAGGGCTCTACCTGAAATTAGCCCATATATAATCGCTCGACAAACATTCATAGAACTTTAAATAAAGAAAACACGGATGTAAACATAATTAGTGCACATATATTAAGGATACTTTTATTCAATGCATTAGCTGGTAGATAACATAGCTGCGTATGTTTGACCCAGCTGAGAAGCCAACATATATGTCATGCAATCTGATTTTGACGCGGCTCCCACGGCATCTTTTAACGTAGAAAAAATATGGGGCTTTTGAATGGAATGCTTATTGTGTTGCATTGTGATAATCCCTTATGGCTCTTTAGTGTGCATCAGTTCACCTATGGAGATTTAGTGGTCAAGGAAACAAACCAATTTCATGTGCAGGAAGGGGCCCGCTGTCCAAGAAAATCAAGGCAGAACAACCATGCATATGTTTTGGTACAAAATGGATAGCAGATGTTTACAATTTCCATTTTATAGGTCACATTTGTGGCTGCATGTACTGTATAGTGAGCACACACACTGCTATTAAAAGAATTATATAAACATATTTAAGTCTGTCTATCAAAGCGAAGTGCTGAACTCAAAACAGACCGAGTACACATATGGCGAGATCCGAAGTAGCCAATCAGAAGAGTTACCAATTCTGTCATCCGGCATCGCAGAATATTTATTGAAATCTCCCCCTGATCTCGTTTTAATTGAATGCAACCCTAACCTTTCTTATTTTTTTCCCCCTCTTGCATATGTTTTTAATTTCTTTTGTTACAAAATAAAAATGGGATTTTTTTTCCCCTCAATTGTGCAAGTAACTTACCAGATTTCATGAATGTCGACACCTTTGTTTAAACTATGGATTCCAGTTTACATCTGCATGGGAATCACTGGCTCTGATGGACAGAACCAGTACGTGTGCTAAAAGAAGCCTTACTTATAAACCAAGTCCCAGCTGTCGTATGAAGGGTTTCTTTGGTCTTAGTTATTTCTAAAAGAAATAGATAAAAACACTAAATGCTCACATATCATCGGACCTGCTCCTACTCGGGGTAGACTTTACCAAGAAACATGAATTCGGGAAGTTGAAAGTGGATGTTTACCCTTCCACAGTGCCCACGTTCCAGTGGGACGTCCACCTTTGCCTGATCTGTAACATCACACGCATCACGCTGAATGCTTTATGTTCAGACGAAGGACTGACCTAACTGCGTAGCATCTACAACCATAATGTCCTTGAAGATAAGGTTATCTGATAGATGACATTTTGGTGCTGAACACAAGTTGAATATACATAGTTTGAAAAATAGCCTTTCACTTGTGCCAAGTCCTATTCTGTATAGTACACTGATGGAAAAAGCTTTCAACAAACTGTTAGAGGAACCGGTCCTGAATACGAAAGGTTGTCCTACAGACCTGATCTCTGCCGTTTAGCGCTTCTCTTGTTATTATGGTTTTGTTTCTAGTTTAAAAAGTTTTATTTTAAAGTAGTACAAAATACACAGAGTCAACATTTATGTGCAGCCCTACAGTAGCTATTTTTCTTAAAAAAAAAGAATGAATCCGAGAATCGAAAGTTACGGAGGAACGAGCCTTAGAACCATAATTCTGTCTGCTACAAACCATCCAAAACAGAAACCTGTTGTCATTGTGCTTTTGCTAATCTAGGGATTGTAAATAGTATTTATACACAACCATTTTTTTTTTAATATTAATGCATGTTAAGGGCATGATTGCCCCTTTGGGCATAGCAGGTAGTTGGTAAAGGAGCATCCATGTGGTGGTGTACATGTCCCCATCTGTCTACTCACTTTTGGCTAGTGCGGCAGCATTGTATACTTTCTAGATATGATGGATGGAACATGCGGTAGGAACAACCCTCAGGTCACTGAACGTCCTAGAACCGATAAGCTAACACATGGGGAACCTTAAAGAAAAAGTGCCTACATGCACTGGAAGAATGATGGCGGCACTGCCTCCTTCCAGGGCAGGCATATACAGAGACAGAAAAGAAACCGAGTTGTGGTTCCTCACTGATCTTTTTATTACAGACCATCGCATGGCTTGTTTTCAAGCCGTTTATAGTTTATAGGGGGGCTGGGGAGGTTTAATTTTTTAACAAGAAACATAGAGAAACTCACCAACAATACAACAATGGGCTTCTTTATAGTACTTACTCTAGGACCAAACCAAGAACACAGCTTGGCATTTAAGTTCAGAGCTGAAAAAAAGGAACTTTCAAACATCTGCCAACAACAGAGGAACCAAAGATATAAATAAGCATTTAAAATCCTTGGTGTGTTTAACTTTGTTTCACTACGCTATGTGTATATTACGCTGTCTAGCCAGCAGGATACATGGCAAATATACAGCTACCACTGCCTGCAAGACAGCCGCAAACACACAAAAATAGATTTATACTGGCTGCCGCTTTCTGCGGTACGTTTAATCCACGCGCATTACCGTAACCGCCCTGACACGTACGGAGCAGGTATTATTTACTGGTTTGTATAGCGCCATCACATCCACAGCACTGTACAATGGGTATACAGGACACAAGGGGGTCAAAGGAGCTTACAATCTAGAATACGGATTAATACTATGTCGTTTGTTGAAAATCTTATTACAATGAGGCTTCTTTATTCACTTCAATGTCATTTATTATATTGAGACAGGATTTATTTTGGAGACAATAATATCAGCATAGAGATAAGCAGGAGAAGCATTTGGGTACATCTCCGGCAAACTATGGAGGGGATAAACCTCTCCATGCAAATGCTAAATTCAAGGTGCCACATGGCTATTACATGTATTTACGTGCATCTGATGCCTGGCGTGTCCCTGTAAATTCCTCTTGGAGAAAGCATACCCGGGTAGTGACATAATCATACTGTACATGGCGTGTAAGCTCGTGTTCCCAATACAATAAGCTTGTCCTTACTATCAATCCACTTAAACCAGAGGCCACATTCCTGTCTGATGGACCACAAATAACACCTCCTCAATAACCAACTATTCGCATCAATGTTTAAATTTGTTCAATAACTTTCGCCTTCCACTCTTTACAAATTCAGTGGCATTTATAGCTACCCTTCACCCTGAATAGTGTGCAATTCATTATAAAACAAAATTATATAATTATATATTATATTGTGACTTTAAATACTTATAGTATTATATTGCCCCAAATTATTGTATGGAAGAAAGGTCCCCAACAGGCGGGCCTACAGCCCATAGAGAACACTAAAATCCTCATTTATCACCCCAAAGCTTAAAAAGGGATGGGTTGGTAGGGTTCCTTTTGCAATGTATCTGAAGTAGTTGAATGAACAGGGATCACTAACACCAGAGTGTTCCTGGCGACTAGACTCACAGAGGGAAGGGAGTATGAGTGATGGTGCCCTCATATGTATCATCATCCAGTACCAAGGACAGGAGCCAGTGTGTGCGAGATCAGTACACAGGAGCCCGTTCTCGTATGTGCTATGGAAGGTTATGTGGCACTGGCAGCCAGAAGGGCAAAGGCTTGTACATGTCTTTTATGACTCAAGCCTAAACTACGTAAATTAATATTAAATCACACTTTCCACAATGAATAGCTGAAGAGGTGACAATCCGATTTTGGCACAAGGCCTGGGAATGCAAACATCTTGTTCAACGTCTTTAAGGTATGCTGTGCCTACAAAGCCGTAGAGCAGGCAGTGAAATCACACCAGTCATCGTGTTAACGTTAATAAGCTTGTACTTCCACACAGACCTGGTCGCACCTAGACAATAAAGTCATGGCACAGATCCCATAGAGCGAGCCAGAGCCAACACTAAATCACTCATTAAACGCGGCAGTCCACCGAGCTCCGCAGTTTGCTCAACAGCCTTCTTCCCAAGCTGGTTTGTGGGTCTCTCTATGCAACATCTGGATGTCATCCCATCAGAAAAGACACACAGTAACTAATTGTTTTTAAAAAATAGCCTCTCCAGTTGGCAACGCAAAGAGGCTCTTCCAGTAAAGAACAGCGCATCCGCTACCTCTGCATTTAAAGGAGACAGTTTAATGTCACAGGGAGCTATCCCACAGAACAATGAATATTTAAGTACTCTGAGTACTTTAATATGAATTATTTAAAAACCTTTTTTTTTTTTTTTTTAAAGTACAAAAAGCTGCAGCTCAGAGCTATGCGGTCGGATGACTTTCGGTAGCAGGAATCAAGCCAGGCATCAGTGAAATCAAGGGGAGCGACTTCTGTGCATGTACACGGTGGTCTCATTCGTCTCTCCTGTGATGTTCATCAGGCTAGTGCAGGAGCTGACCGACAGCAGGTATATCACGTGCCAGGAGATATGGAAAAGAGCTGGAGGTGGGCAATGGGGCAAATACATATGGGGTGGGATTGTGCAACATGTACATTTAAAGGGACCTCTCAGTTATCATATGCATTAAAGTGTAAATGATGGCTATATTTCTAATGGACAACTTCTACCTTCCATTATAAACATTTCAGTGATGTCACAAGAGAGCAAGACATGCAACTGGCTACTTCTGCATGTTCTGTTCCGCTATTAGCGTGTAGCATTCCTTCATCACCTACATAATACCTATAAAGTGGTTCATATAAATCAAAATGCAATACGAGCTAGACAATTATCCGAGCATTTATTACACTTATTTATTACACTTCGTTACAAATCTGCATTATTATTATTTACAGAAATGATGGCGATAAAGCCACGCACAGCGGTACAACAGACTGCGCTTCACTCGCCTGCCTGGTGTAAGAGTGAAAATGCATACTGTAGAAAAAGCAGCGGCCGTTCATTTCGCTGAATACATTATTCTTAAACAATGGATAATCTAATGAGCTTCTGGCCGGGCGCACACTATCAGCCACATTAATGAATGCTTCCGGCCCTTCATCGTATACGGGGCCTGCAGCAGTGACAAAGGACCCAGCCTCTTCTGAGCCCTCCGACGATCCGCTCCACATTATCGTGCTCACCTTGCTGTGACAAACGCCACCAGCCAAACAATATGGAGTCAAATGAGACTGCGGGGAAGAGGCTCCCACACTGAGAGGCGCTCAGGCGGTTCATTCCACATAAAAGACAATCGGAGCCAGAGGAACATTACCGATGCGAGTCTAACCTTACTTCAATACTCCCCCATATACATACATACACACACGTATATTTACACGTACATGTTGGGAAGGACGTGTTACACGCTTATACAGTGACGACACGTAAACACGTACAGGATAAGCTTATGGCCCCTGTATCTAAGACAAGGCCAAGGGACAGGTTAAGGTCGGAGTCTTTGCATCGGTGGGGGGGTGGACAGACTGCTGGCTGATTTACCTGGGGCAGAAGGGGTTAAGCAAAGACATGACCCCCCTGACCTCTACGATCCAGATGCCACCAATGGAAAGGCTGCATCATTACAAAGCCCCATCAATCTGCAGCTTTAACCCTGCAGGCTGCAGCTTAACCCAGAGAGCTGTGTGTACATCTCAGCAAACACAAGCCTGTCTCTGCCTCCCCACCATTTCCTTCCTTTCATCAGCCACAGCGGCCAAGGAAAGCAATGGCTTCATGCAGCACTCTGTAACCCACTGCAACGAGAGCGGGGGGACACGGTGTCCACAGCCCCCTCCGGACAAATCCGCGCCCCTCCCCCAATTATTAAAGCAGACATCATATCTGATCCCAAAAAAGAACTCGGATAAATCGCTGGGATCCACCGTATCCTGCATCCCACTACACGCAGGAACGCACACAAAACCCTTTCCACTAGTGTTAGTGGATGTACCGGTCCCACACACCTTTATGATTGCAGCGATCGGGGGCTGCGCTCCCATTACATAACACACTAACACGGTACACGCCTGCTAGGTAAAGCGGAACGGAGGACATCGACACAAAGCATGAACGCATCAACCTGCTACACAGAAAATGGCAGGCGAACAACACCAGTAACGCTAATAATATTCATCATTAATGTGCCCTCGGACACAGCGATCGCTGGGAGCCCGTGATAATAATACATACACATACACGTTATGCGCACATACGGCGAGCCGGTCATGTAGCGATGCATTACCTGTAGGAGCGCTCCCCGCGCACCGTGTGCTTCCTGAACGGAATGATGGTCCCGTTATCCTGAATGATGTCGTTGTTGTTTTCTCCATTTGGGGACAGCGTTTGGGTAGGACCCGGCATTTGGGGCTGTCCCAATAACGGGAAGGGCTGATGCAACCAGATTGAAAAAAATAATGAGAGCGAAGAACTGGTTGCGGTATGAAAGGCAGCTCCCGGTTTCACGCCTGTAATCGCGCTGCTCCTCTGCCACGGACCGCTCTCGATCTCTTCCCTTCTCTCTCTCTAGGTCTGTCTATAGCTTGACGTCAAAACAGCCTGGAGCAGCATCCTGGTCATGTGACCACCTCCCGTCACCATGACAACCGGCTAACTCATCAGATCCCTTCGGTATACACACACAGGGAATACACACTTGCGGCGTGACCACACCAATACATCCAAAAGGAGAGGGGGAGGGCAGGGGAACAAGGCTACATCTGGCCTGTCAAGCACCAGCGACCAAATGCTAATCCACCCCCCTCTTCCTCCTTTGCTCCCATCCCTTCATATACACCCAGTAAAGCATCCTCCTCCTCCTCCCTCTCTATGCGGCTCAGCCTCGCTCAGAGAGCAGCCTGTCGTGCGGACGCTTCCTCTGCTCGCTCCTCTTTGATATGCAGCGCAGCACATAGAGCTCTATTCACGGAGACCGACGGACAGAACGGGGGCAAATCCCTGCCGCTTATATACACCTACCGCTTATACACCCATGTTTACCGCAGCCCCTTCCCTCAAGCCTCTATCACCCACAGGAGCCACTCACCGTGAGGGGCTTTTTAATTTCACTTTAGTAAATTCAGTATCATTTCTTTAATAGAGGCCTTCAGGGACTGAGCTATATGAAGGGCGCCATTTAATGTATCAGTCTGTCAATTCTAGTCTCGATAAAAGATGAGAGTTGGTACCGTGTTAGTCTTGAAAGCGTGCAATCTATATTTACTCAGCCAATAAAGGTATCATTCAAACGCCACTTGTTTCCTGTAGTTCTAGTCTAGTCATAGCCTTTGAATATATGTATCGGAAGAAGCGCTAAGCTATATAAATAAAAGATAATAATATTTAGAACTGCACCAGAGCAATGAGCTATGTAACAGGAGCTAGTTGGTAAAAAGGCATCGCAGATATCTATTCGCATCCGATACAAGAACAGAACATGACTAAGAAGCAAAAAGAATTTCCAACATTAATAATGCAAAGGATTAATATTAGATTTATCTATCTCATATAGTTTGCAAGGTCCCTTTCTAAACAAAAACACCATAAGGGTGGTTACTTCCCTTGTGGGCACCCGACCACAGGAATGCGTGTTATTGTAATTGTTGATTTTATATATATATATATATATATATATATATATATATATGGAGACGTATTTCACAGACGTAGCCTCGCGCTTTCAGATCAACAATGAAACCCTTTGAGAGTTTACAGCTCTTGTGGTTAAGCAGTTTTCACACTTTGGTAACGGTTTATGTGAAAGGTCTACAATCTAGTCTAGGATTCCAACAAGAGAAATGAGCAACGCTTTAAATTTTATAATAGGAAAGTAAAAGCAAACACCTTTCCCCAAATTCTACATTACTGTTCCGAATGCTATATAAACCCATGTAATAATGTGTACAGATTAAAATATGCATTATACTAATTAGAAGCCTTATGTCTTAACTCCTTTTTCTGGTATTTATATGACTGTTCCTCACTCTATTCCTTCTGCTTTTTGTTACATTACTAATCTACTTCCCTTCTATAAGCAAACTACTTATAAGAGACGAGGACTAGGAGCCCTAACTGTCCATCTCATGGCTCTCCACCAAACCAATTATTGTGCATCTGCAGAGGTAGGTAAGCTTGGGGCATCCCCCCCTTTGTCCCTTGGATCACACTGCTCTTGGCAGGTAGTGTTCTCTAATAAAGAATAAGTGGTTTGGTATCCTGGGTAACATTTAACTGCCACCTGGTGCCCCTAATCTCAGGGAATTTGGAATATTCCTGGGGGGGACATTATAGATTAATAGTCACCCTGTAAACAAAACCAATACATATTTTTAAAAAAGCGCATTTATTACCTGTAATGTAGAGAAGAATTAATTTTTGTAAATCAGTATACATACATATGAAATAACATGTAGTAAACAATACAACAAGTCTGACTAGTCTAGAACACACAAAAACATGTCTAATAAAGAGCCAAAGGCTCCCCAGCAGCAAACAGCAAGGGAGGCAGCAAATATCACCAGTTGTGGCCACTCGGTGCTTAGCAGATACTAAAACCCCCAAGCCAGTCAATATGTTAAAGTTCTTTCCATTGTGGTTCTGGCCAAAGGCCAGACGCTACACAGCTTTCTGTGTGAATCTTCCCAGCGAGCAGGTCTCCAGCTGGCTGGAGCTTTTGCACAAAGTCCTATTGATGACTTGTCAAGCTTTCTAGACTTACCATGAGGCGACATTTACAGCATACATTGTAGCTAATATAGAAAATGTGCATTTTTTTTAACTTGCTTGGCTAACATCCATTAACACTATATAATTAATAAGTCTGGAAGTATCTATATCTGTCTACATAGATATTTATTTATATATTTCCTTTTATGCGTCCTGGATGCTTGTGCAGACGTAAGATGGATTTGACTCTGGCACATGAATGTTGGGAGTAGAGTTTGCATAGGTTCCAGCTTATTTTACTGCATGCAAAACTTTCTTTAGTGAAGTTCTTCTGTCTCATGTAACTCCTCCCAGCTGCTTCTACTGAAGGCAGGAAGTGTACCAGGGTATCCTTCTTCCGCATGCTCGCTATAATGCCCATTCTGATATTTGGCTAGCATGTATGTGATTGACTGCTGCAGAGTTCTACTGAGCATGTTCAAGACTTTTACATACTGGTTGTAGTAGACGCAGCCAGAGAAGGCATTAGAGAATGAAACTTCTGCATCATTTAACTGCAATAACTAAATAATTCATGCTCCAATCTGCATATGGTACATTTTGTTGGGAGTCCATGCTAAATGGACTGTAACACACCTTTAATAAAATAAAATACAATTTGGGGACTGTTCAGTTAAGCATCTCCATACTTGCGACTAATCATTTCAGAATACTTTTGAAGGCCGTAATGGTCAGTATCTAAAAGGTAATGCTGGATTTTTCATTCTTCGTATTTGTACCGTATTTGCTCGATTATAAGACGACCCCCCAAAATCTGAATATTAACTTAGGAAAAAAAGAAAAAGCCTGAATATAAGACGACCCTAAAGGAAAAAAGTTTTACCAGTAAATGTTAATTCATGTAAACTATTTTTTTTAATAAAAGCTATGATTGAGAAAAATATTTTTTTTTGTTTTTATTTCTTGTATTTTCCAACCTGTCCCCCAGTTACGCACATCTGCCCCCAGGCTTGCCACACCAATATGGCACTGTGGCCCATGATATGCCTTTTAACCCTCTATATGCCACTGTGCCCCATGGTATGCCTTTTGACCCCCTATGTGCCACTCTGCCTCCAGAAATGCCTTATACCCCTATATCCCATTCTGGCATTTAGGGGGTTAAAATGCATATTATGGGGCAGAGTGGCATATAGGGAGGTATAAGGCATTCCAGGAGGCAGAGTGGCATTAAGGGAGTTAAAAGGCATTATATAGAGCACTCTGCCTCCAGAAATGCCTTATACCCCTATATGCCACTCTGGCATTTAGGGGGTTAAAAGGCATATTATGGGGCAGAGTGGCATATAGGGAGGTATAAGGCATTTCAGGAGGCAGAGTGCACTATTAAATGCCCCCTTAACGCCACTCTGCCTCCTGAAATGCCTTATACCTCCCTATATGCCACTCTGCCCCATAATATGCCTTTTAACCCCCTAAGTGCCAGAGTGGCATATAGGGGTGTAAGGCATTCCAGAAATGCCCTACACACACACACACACACACACACACACACACACACACACACACACACTTACTTACTTACTTACCGGTGCTTCCAATTTCCTGCTGTATTGCCGGGGCAGCGGGTTGACGTCTCATTCCGCGGCAGCCGGAAGGAGGTGGAGTTGGCAGCGGGGGTTTGTATGCGTCCGTCGCAAATACCTTCCCCGGCTGTCAGAGATCAGGAACTCTGGAACTCTGGTCTCTGACAGTCGGGGAAGGTATTTGCGACGGACGCATACAAACCCCCGCTGCCAACTTCACCTCCGGAAGCACCGGTAAGTGTGTGTGTGGGGGGGCGACGACAGGAGGATCCAGGTCCCCTGCAGCGGTGCGGGGGATCTGGATCTTAGTCTCCTAATCAGACCTCTATTTGAGGTCTGATTAGAAGACGACCCCGATTATAAGACGAGGGGTATTTTTCAGAGCATTTGCTCTGAAAAAAACCTCGTCTTATAATCGAGCAAATACTGTATATATAAATATAAATGAATTTCCTTCACTCTAGGTTTGTGTTGTTCTACAAGATACATACTTATCAAATTTATCATATACATTTCCTCTTCACGGTTAGCAAAACTTTGCAGAACTGTAGTAGCAAGTGATCTATGAATTCAATAAACACATCTACATCGGCTTGGAAGGAATTCAAAAATAGCTAAGCACTCTCCAAATGGACTTAATGTAGAGTATGGCTTATATTTATACATAATTTATTACCGTGGCAAGAAAATAGATTCTAGCCCTGCAATTCTAGGTAGTGAGAGGCTAGTAGAATTTGTATATAGGTCTCTAAAAGTTATATCGTCGCATAATCTGGATTTACAACATTAGTAATAAAATCATGCTTAATACATCTGGAACTTGTCCTTTGTTACATTTCAAATTAAATGATTTTTTTTCTCAAAATGAAATCAGATGCATCATAGGGCATATACCCTATACATACTCTAATCATCTGCGTATTTTAGCCTGTCTATTGACAGACAGTATATCGTGATACACTCACATCAAGTAAACATTCTAAGTTTCTAGAAAAGCAGGGGAATCCTTAAAGTGTCCTATATAAGGACTGACATTACAGAGGTAATTTTGGAGCCACAGTATTTGGAATGGTGGCACAGCTTGTTGCAATCTATTTAAGAGCCAGACCAAGCACCAGGCGTGATCAAACATCTCGAGGGGGTGAAAAAGATATAGAGCAACCCACAAACTAAAATTGGGACAACATTTTTACATAAACCCTCTGTTATTAAAGGTTAAACCTCTGGATTTGTGCCAAGAGCATATGGTTATAGTAGGACCTCCTGTAGCCCAGACTTGGTCGGTCCATTGCTCTAGAAAAATACATAGAATGCGATACAACATCTTGATTTACAAAGACCTTGTGGCTGTTCTAGCGTTAATGTATTTTGTTTTTTTACTGTACGCCATACTAATCAAGAACATATTTAAGAAAAAATAAATATTTTATAAATAAACATGAAATTGCAAATTGTTTTCTTACCTGATGTAGGCACCAGTAAAATGCTTCCGAAAAGACAACTAAAACCTAAAGACAAAAGAAAAGCAAGAGAAGTTAATTGTAGCCAGTTATTCTCCCTGGCCCCAACTTGGAAATTAAGGAATATCAGTGTATGTATATGCCTATATGTATTGAGCATATTTATCTTTTTTTGTCAGGAAATGGATGTAACCAACTTTTTATTTACTTTGAAAATGGCCAAATTTGTTTATTTCCTAAAGGGAGATTTATGAAATAAACGCCATATTGTAGCAATGTAACTTTTGTTCGGTGAGGCCTGGTTCTATTTTAAGTTTCTGATAAATGTCCTCATGTGACCTTTCATCAAATATGTTTACCAAATGCTAAGCATTTTGGTTTGACCTCAGACCAACTAGGTTTTACAGCTAACACGAAAATGATGATACTACAGATAAAATGTATTACACTACAGCTTGTTGACTGTGGACGTGTGACCGTCTACGATGCCTTTAGTTGATTATTTGTTTATGAATTGCACTCTGGGAAAAGTGAACTTTAGTTAATAAACCCCTGGATGACCCGGGTGACCGAGGAGAAGACTTGCTGTCCTGCATAACCACTATATTCCATCATAGGCTTTGCTTGGCGGGGATAGTAATCTTGCAGTAGCTCACCGGATTTAACCCAGCCGTATGGTATTGCTTTAAAACAAATAGGATACTTGGAAGTAAATGTTTTGAAGAATATTTACAAAAGCAATGTAACACGGAGTGCCAGAGAAAGATGTTGAAGCCCCGTTTGCACTCCAAATCAAATAAAAATTGCAAAAACAGCAGAAAGTTACAATGCATGTTCTTACTTGTATTGAAACAGTTTAATCCTCGTAAAATATCCTACATTCTACAGGAAAGAGCCAATTTCTCTGCATTCTGTGCTCCCTTCTGCGTCTGCATATGTAACATTGCTGACTGCGAGCCAGTGAACTACATGTACACGATTTGATACTCAGCCACTAGAATTCAGCATAAACGCCATGAGAACTCTGGCTAAGGAAACTCTTTTCTTTAGCCTTATCAGCGCTCGTTACTGGTTAACTTTATCCAAAAATGATAAACTCAGCCCACACAGGATGGTCAGGTGCTAAGAATCCATTAATTAATTTACAAGAAATGCACCCATATTATGTCATGGGTTCAGAAATGCTACGAAGCATTTCACATCCCTTACTATGGGCGAAGAACTCTCCATAAGCATTCTTTAAAGTGTTAGCCTGCATCCCACATAGATAAGATTGTTTAGTTGTGTGCTCTATCGTACAGGGATGCAGAGATGGCATCATCTAACTTTCATCCTATTGCTTTCTTTATATGTCTTAACATTGTTTGAATGCTTCTTACCGCACTATGTTATTATGGATATGCCCGGTGAAATATGCAAGTCTACTTTATATGACACAGTACATAGATATCATTATATGCCTTGTATGGGTTATGAAGCTGATAAAGAACTGCATGTATATTCATTTTTATAAGAAAGTCGTGTGTCAGACTTTTGGTGAGCAGCATAATAATAAAATAATTTATGTAAAAATCACACTTAACTTTGGGTGGGATACCCCGTTCTGAATGGGTCCCCTATGATTAAGCCACACATGCTGGCAGAAAAACAAATGGAGGCTGGCAAAGGGCCATTCCAAACAAGGCTAAGTGGAATTTAGACATTGGAAAGCAGCCCTTGAGAAAACATTGCCCATGGACCTTAGAGGCTATAAAAAATGCCCGGATCATAAATATATATTTAGCCTAAAATAACAGCACAATACTCATTTTTAGCATTTATAATAACTGAATACCACAGCTAGTGATACAAAACATTATGCATCTTTTTATGAGATGCAACACGGACTCAGCAACATAAATAAAACATTGAAAAACAGTAGCTGTGTAATTAGGTTAAATGATTAATTGTGCCTTCTACTAATACTTGGGGAAAATGAAGGTGCAGATATTTATAATAAGGTGTATATATTTAATGTAGACTCACACCCTCTAATAAAAAGAACGATACAGACAACACCCACTGGCTTCATCAAGAGTTAATATCAGACTGATGCAAGCGTCTGATGTGTTTTATGAGCAATTAATTACAATTAATTGCTTAGAAATGATGTAACAAATGCGGGTAGGTTGCACCATTGGTACATTATTTTCAGCCGCACATTATATGCAAAACTGTACTATACCATTCTTTAAAACAATAACCAACTTTCAGACTTTAAATAGACACAATAAAAGACAATGTGACTCATTTTTGCCGACAGGGATGACTGTACCAGTCACTGGCGAGGGAAACAACCACAAAATCCATACAAATGTCCATCATAATGTCAAAACAACTGAAGCATCTCATTGTACTCTTAAAAGAGCATTCCAAACCCTAATAGTGTATATATCCGAAACACACAATGGAGTCCATCTTAAAAGGACTTCAGCACAATTTACATGCACAGTTTAATTTTTTATTAGAACATGAGACATCTTCTTGTCTGCCACTGTTTGCCTTATAATAAGTCATTTCAATGGGAACGCCACTCTTATAAATATGCTAGTGTGACCATCCACTTGATGTGCTACTCAACGTGTTCTTGACATACACACTGCCTGCTGGAACTCCAGCATGCATTCTGCTTGTAGCGTAGTGCTGCATTGGTTCTTTAAACTCAAAGATTTATAAATAAACAATTTGGTTAATGTTCAAACTTTTGAGGACAAAGCCCTACACGCAAGAAAAATGCATGCTGGCGTTCAAGCAGGCAGTGTATTTCGGTATGCTACCAACACATGCACAGTATCACATAGACTGGATGCTTGTACTTGCAGAATGGAAAAGGCACTGCATTGAGACATCTCATTTCTAGCAGGAAAGGAGGTAGGAGTGCTTCTGAAACGTTCTCCCTCGTATCCCCTTAATTTACATGTCACTCCCCAAAAGACCTTTGGTGAGGACCTTGTGATATCATGACCTCTACTATCAGGAGGCCACAAGGGGCTACAAACAAACCCCCTGATATTCTCCTTCTTATGGGTTGTGGTGATAAGGCAACCTTTATCTGTATTTTGATAACGCAATATGAACTTGATGTAATTACATGGCTATGGAAGCTACATATGGTTTAAACTAGTTTTGTGAATGCCAGCTGACGGCACTGTAAGACCTACTGGACTTTCCCACAGATGTGCGGTTTCTATATTAGGAATGACTAGGACATTGGAATTTGCCTTCCTATTTCTAATGGTAAATGATTCCAATATCAGTATTTCTAGTATGAGGCAAATCATTTCTTAATGAATCCTGCCCCAAGATGACCATTAGTCAACATAGTGTAAATCAGGCATGTCCAAAGTCCGGCCCGCGGGCCAATTGCGGCCCGCGTTCCGGACTGATGCGGCCCCCAAGTGAGCCACGGGACTTGGCGTCATCAGCCGGCGCAGGGAGAAGGAAAGCGCGAGATCTGGGCTTTCCTTCTCCCTGCGCCGGCACACACAGCGGTGGGCGCGGCTTCAGTGTTGTGCGCCGGGATCCGACAACAAACCCCGGCGCACAACAGCTGTTGCCGCGCGGATCGCAAGGGAGCAGTATCGGAGGTATTTACCGGACATCCGGCTTAAAATCACTCAAGGGAGCCGGATGTCTGGTAAAGACCTCCGATACTGCTCCCTTGCGATCCGCGCGGCAACAGCTGTTGTGCGCCGGGGTTTGTTGTCTGATCCCGCCGCACAACACTGAAGCCGCGCCCACCGCTGTCCGTGCCCTCTGAACCCCGTGCCCTCGGAAGAAGACAGAAGAACTGAAGAAGAAGAGGAGCGAAGAGCAGGAAAAGGAGCTGTAAGGAGAAAAGAGGAAAGGTAGGAAAGCATACAGTGAGAGTGGATTGGTGCATGTGTGTGGATTGGTGTATGTGTGTGGATTGGTGTATGTGTGTGGATTGGTGTATGTGTGTGGATTGGTGTATGTGTGTGGATTGGTATGTGTGTGGATGTGTATGTGTGGATTGGTATGTGTGGATTGGTGTATGTGTGTGGATTAGTATATGTGTGGATTGGTGTGTGTGTGGATTGGTATGCGTGTGGATTGGTGTGTGTGTGTGGATTGGTGTATGTGTGTGGATTGGTATGTGTGTGGATGTGTATGTGTGGATGTGTATGTGTGTGGATTAGTATATGTGTAGATTGGTGTGTGTGTGGATTGGTATGCGTGTGGATTGGTGTGTGTGTGTGGATTGGTGTATGTGTGTGGATTGGTATGTGTGTGGATTGGTGTATGTGTGGATTGGTGTATGTGTGTGGATTGGTATGTGTCTGGATTGGTATATGTGTGGATTGGTGTATGTGTGTGGATTGGTGTATGTGTGTGGATTGGTGTGTGTGTGTGGATTGGTATGTGCGTGTGGATTGGTATGCGTGTGGATTGGTGTGTGTGTGGATTGGTGTGTGTGTGGATTGGTGTATGTGTGGATTGGTGTATGTGTGTGGTTTGGTATGTGTGTGGATTGGTATGTGTGTGGTTTGGTATGTGTGTGGATTGGTATGTGTGTGGATTGGTGTATGTGTGGGGATTGGTGTATGTGTGTGGATTGGTGTGTGTGTGTGTGGATTGGTATGTGTGTGTGGATTGGTATGCGTGTGTGGATTGGTATGCGTGTGTGGATTGGTATGCGTGTGGATTGGTATGCGTGTGGATTGGTATGCGTGTGGATTGGTAAATGTGTGAGAGTGATGGGTGTTATGCTGTACCATTTCCAATGTATTTTTCATTATATAATTATGCTCTAAAGTACATCATAACTCCCATCACTCTATACTGTTCCATACAGTGGCAGAGCTGGGAGACAGAGGCCTTGCACCCCCACCGCAGGACTCCTGAAAGGTAAGTGAACTTCAAAGAGGGAGAGGGTAGATAGTTAGGAGGGGTAGATAGGGAGAAGGGAGTGAGAAGGGGTAGATAGGGCAGAAGGGAGCGAGAAGGGGTAGATAAGGCAATCATACTCCTATCATGCCAAGTCTGCGAGTGCCTCCTGGAATCTGGGTATGCCTGGGCATGATAGGAATGTGATTGCTGTTAACAATTATATATATATATATGTATATATATATATATATATATATATATATATATATATATATATATATATATAGTTATTTAATTATTTTGTCCTATTTTGGTGTGTTACTTACTTTAAATAAGTGTTAGATTTTTTTTATGGTGTGTGTGGGGGGTCATATTCAGTTTCGGCCAGGTAGTTTTAAAGTGTGTGTGTGGGGGGGTGCCACATACAGGATCCGCCCCGGGTGCCAAATACTCTAGGTACGCGCCTGCCATCCCCTACACAATTTCTTCATCAGATGCCCTTGTGGCTGTGTGTGCCGGCGCAGGGAGAAGGAAAGCCCAAATCTTGCGATCTCGGACGTCGCTAGATTTGGGCTTTCCTTCTCTGATGAAGAAATTGTAGGCAGTGGCGGAACTACCGGGGTCGCGACTGCGACCGGGCCCTGGAGTTCTGCCAGTCGGTGGGGCCCAAGGGGTGCCGAGCGGTTGCTGAAAAAGGAGAGTGAGAAAGGGATAGATGTGGTATGCCGTTTTCAATAAACTTTGCATAAAATAGTTAATTTGCATTTCATTTTAATGGTTCAGAAAATGTCAGGCAAAATGGTCGGCCCTCGCACATGTTCACTTCATCAAATCTGGCACTCTTCGAAAAAAGTTTGGACATGCCTGGTGTAAATTGATAGGACGGGTCCATGACAGCTGGCAACATGCACAACATGTTGTATCCAGAAGGGCACATGGACAGACTTTTTCTATGTTTCAATCGGATAAATCTTTTACATATAACAATGTGTTTTTATGTATAAAATGACTTGCCTGTAACTGCCAACTGGTAAACCAATAAATGGGTAGTCGACTTTAAATTACTACCAATAAAAACAAATCCCACCCTTCAGGTAACAGCTAATTCACAAATGTTTTAATGGAAACTGGTCTAGTCAGATGTAATACAGAGCTCTGCAGCAAAGAAACATTCATCAGTGCCTCTAAATAGAGGTTAACATCAGAAAATAGAAAAAGGAGGGGAGAAAAACAGAGCACAACAACCATGGATGAAGAGAGAAGAGAGGAGGGAGAGGGGAAAGGTGAACAAGAAAAAATGAGAAAGGATAAAGTATAGAAATGCAACAGAATACAGAAAAAGATGAAATACAAGAAAAAAAGAAAGGAGATAAGAGATAAATTAGCTGCTTTCATTTGTCCAAAGGCTACCCAGTGTCCTCTGTGAAATGCGGACTCGTATGGCCCCAAGCATAAAGAGGAAATCCAGAGAACGCAGGTTTATTCCAGGACTGTCCATTGGAAACCCTAGATGGGTGCCTCTAAGCAGAGATTCTCCTAGTTATTTGTACACTTGAAGGATTTGTAGAGAGTATTAAGTTCCATTGCTTGGACAAAACATAATGGGAATGATTAGTTGCATTAACGAAGCAACTTATAAACACATCTCAAAAAAGGATGTCCCAGTCCAGCAGATGCAGAAACCGTAGTTGCTGACAGGTTAGCTTTTAGGACAAATATAAGGAAATCACAGACTTGCTATAATTAGCTTGACTTATTGTTGACAATCCCAATATGATTTTTAGACACACAAGAAATGTGTCCTAAAAATAATTATACAAAAAAGGAACTAACTTGGGGAGCGCTGTGTAAAGGAGTCTCTTCAGAACTTTCCTGCTACAAACTGGCGAGAATTGTTTGACTGAGGAGGAAGACAGCTGTAGGGCTACAGTTTCTAACTCATGTAAGTGTGGTTTTCTGCTGCTATAGAATGCATATTATACTTACAGCATACTTATACAGCACTTCAATATGCATTCTTTTTTAGTATGGACACTAGATTGTCTCCATAATGAAGTCAAGTAAAACCCACGTAATTGTGAGTTGCACCACAACACAATAACAAATGCACAACCCATCAGTGTCTTTTATGACATATCCACTACAGTTGGCATATATATTGTATGTATTGTTTGACTAAAAATGACACAGAACACCGCACATATAAAAAAAAAACAAAGTCATATATTGTCAATACTGCAAACAAGACATTTAATATTTTAGTAAAATTTCTTAATTTATCCTTCCCTGCCCAAACATTTCCAGTATGATTTTTTTAGTTTACGACACACATCTTCAGTGATCAATACATTGATTTTTCATTCTGACATTTAATTCCCATAATGGATCTAGATACCACCCGGAAACCCATGATGGTGTGATGGCTAAAGGTAAAAACGTATTCAACACAAAAAACCCTCTAGGTTTAAGGTTCATTGATCTGTCAAAATATAATATCATCCATTCAGATAATCGGGCCATTGTATCGTTTTAGCATGTTTTTAGTTTCTCCTGCGTGAAAGGAGACAGTCACATCTCATTAACAATGATTTGACAGATGGTGCCTGAATAAAGGTGGACTATTGCTTACAATCCAAGCATCTCATTCTTATCACACAGGAGCTTGTTATTACATGATATAAGAAAAGAAGTTTTAGACATAAGTTACTGGTTTCATGGTAGAATTCACACTATAAATAGCAATTCGTATAGCTTGTATTTATATGTAATTGTTAAAAGTGTTCTACCTCAGAAAAGCTAATATAGTAAGCCACAGGTACACCATTTACATAACAGTTAAAGCTGCTCATGTAATATAAATCAGATGGTTGTCCAAAACAGATGGCCAAGGCCAGTCTTGTAAGTACTAAGTGACAATACCAGGAGATCTCGATGACATTTTATACAGATGTCATCCTCTGAGGTCTAGGGGATGTATTATTATTATTAATAATACAGAAATATAAGAGTAGAGGGCAGTTATTTTTGCTTCATTAACTCTACATGCTATTGCAGAATTTTTGTTGGTCTAAGTCTCAGCCTATGGATACATAACAAGGCTGCAAAACAATGTAACCTTACCCTAAAAAATGTATACCTTATATTATACAGAACCAGGTTCACTCTATAAATCTATTTATATGTGTCTATTTAAACAATATTGCATCACAGTTTATTCCTAAGGGCCATCATAACCACCATAAATGTCATGATCCTTCTGAATGATTAGTCCACTTTATGATTTGCCATGGTGACGCGACCCCTTCCAAAACTACACCAGAACTGCTCTTTACATAGATTTAAATTTAAAATGTTGATCAATGGACTGAATAAAGGAAAGTTAGAAAAGTAAAGCATTAGACCAAAACGGTATTTTTGTCCAGATTCCCAGTGAACTTGACCTTTCCAAAGCAACTTCCCATATCCAGTTATGAGCATTCTCAGACAGAAGAATGTGGTGATCCTATCTTAGATACACAAAATAACAACAAGAGAAGGGAGAGATTGATTGGGGAGCGGGTAATGTTTGGCTAATAGGTGGATTCCTAGACACACATCGATTAGAGATAGAGATAATATAATGAGTAAGTGCTACTACTGCGGCAAACTAAGGAATCCAAAACAGATTGCAACGAACTGGAAACAAGCATTGCTTGGACCTCTAAGGACTGAACACAAGGCAGAACTCAACAGTAGGAAGCATGGTCTCAAGAATGGAGCACCCAGAACTTCACAAAAAAAGAAAAACTCCAGGAAGGAGCAGTAACTGAGATCAGCGATAGTCGAAAGGTCAACAACAAGAAATACATGCAAAGATATGGGACATGTGGGCAATGGCACTCTAAGGAACAAAATGCAGTAGTTTATATGCTAGATCTTGACATACGAGGGTCCTCGATGATCTGACAATGAGCTGGGAACAAAGGTAGGGTTATAAACCTATCTAAGGAGATAACTGGACCCAAGTGTTCATCTGTCAACACAGCCTTGGCAAGGATTAATGGCCAAAGGACCCAGAACTGAATCTGACATCCCCATAGGAGTATTTTATTGTGATACAAGGGTATTTTATCATGCTAACACAATTAAATGATCAATTACTATTTACCTTTAATTATTGCAAGAAATTAAGTATGATTCTGCTTCAGGGTAGTGGGATGAGTGGCATTATTAATCTTTTTCACTGCTGAACTGCTACAGACTGATGAATGATCGCACTGAAAAATTTATGTAGTGCTACATGGAAAATCTTTTAGTGTTTAATTTAAAGATATTTATAACAGAAAGGCATGTGTGAAAAAAGAAGAAAATCAGGCATTAGTTATATTTTCGAAATAACAAGCATGTAATCCACCGGCACGATTTGTCCACATGGGGGAATTAAAATATTAATGTGGAGATAGTGTGTGATGTGTCCTCAATCCTCAATCATCCAAAGTGGATTTAAATGTCTTTATAAAAATATCAACCTTCTACACTAACAATTTGCCACATTAGGACCATATAAGAGCATTTGTTCTGAAAACAGCAAAAGACAAAGCTCACGTGCAGATTTCAGATTCTTAAGTTTATTAAACAACTTTGTTTGCAAAATCCCTAGAATAAGATAATAGCTGAAAGGGTGGCCTGGTGCTTCTATTAACCAGCAAGGGTTTGTTCCACTCTTTTACCATGTATGCTTATGATGCTTTGTAATACATCGTTGGCCGAAAAACATAATCCGCCAAAAAAAGCATTATCGTCAAAATGCCAAAAGAAAAAAAAATGCCAAAAATAATCATCTGCAGGGGCCCTGTTGCTTACCTGTGCGTTGTTCGCATACACTGTGCGAGCAACCTTTCTTGTTCCGTCCCGGGTGAAGCAGGAACCCAGCGGAGTCATGTGAATATACAGCTTTTCACATGACCCTGCTCCGTTCCTGCTTCCCCTGGGCAGAACAAGAGAAGTTGTTCACACAGAGGGAAGCAGCAGGGCACCTGCGGAATTCTGCGAGCGGCACCAAGATCTGCAGTTCAGGTAAGGGGTGGGGTGTATGAACGAGTATGCGTGATTGAGGGCATGAATGAGTATCTGTTAATGATTAGTAACTGTAAATGAGTGAATGAATGAATATGTGTGTGATAGCATGGATGTGTAAGTTGGGGGGGGAGCATGGCACAGGGTGATGTGCAGACCCCATACTACTGGCATCAATACACAAGGAGGGCAGCTAGCCAGGCTTCAGCATGTATTAGCTGCTTGTGCATAATAGGAGTGTGATTACTATATTAAATATATGATTGCAAACAGCAATCACACTCCTATCATGCCCAGGTATACCCAGATTCCAGCATGTACTGGCTGACTTGGCATGATAGGAGTGTAATTGCTGCTAATTAATATTGTTATTGAATTTTTTTGTCCAATTTTGGTGTGTTACTTAATTTTAATAAAAGTTTTTTTGGGGGGGGGTCATTTTCGGTTTCTGTTTCGGCCAAGTGAATCCTGAATTTTCTGTTTCGGTCCAGGATTTTCATTTCAGTGTATCCCTATGTACCGTATCACTGAATGACATGCACTTTTTTTTAGCAATTCAGTGGATGCTGCTACAATATATGCAGCCTAATTCAAAAATTAAAAACAGTGCCTGAATAACCATTGTTTTATTTACATTGAAGTCTTGAGCATGTCTCTACTTAATTTTACAAACATTAATGCCTTGGGGCCCCCAGTGCTTTAATGAATAATTTGAGGATCAGTGGTCCATAACACCATTAGCTACCCAGGCTACTGTACCTGGCTCTCAAGGGATTCTCATAACATGTGGTACTTGAGCAGCAGCAGCACCGAGCACAAAGAAAACGTAGAGTAACTTGTCTGAAAGGTAAGGGGCAAGGCTATGTGTCATTGGGTACCAGAAGGTCTTAATACGGCACTGGGGCGGCATAAAGCTAGCATCCCATTGTCAAACGTATGCAGTTGTCCTCAGTTTAACATCTATATACAGGTTTCAAAAGACATATTAATAGTTTATTTTTATAATTTAACAAAATGCAAAGTAAGTGAACAGAAGAAAAAAAGTCAAATCAACATTTGGTGGAACCACCCTTTGTGACAATTCACTCTTTCCAGACCAACCCAGATGTTTTTTCTCTGTGGGATTTTTTTGGTTGTTTTGGACTGAAGTAAACCATTTACTATAAGGAGGTGGAGGAAGCAAGTTCCAGAAAAGGTGAGGGGAAATTAGGTAATCAAATTCACAAAGAGAAAATAATTAAAGTTGGTCTGTCATCAGTAGGTCAGCACTACTCAAATAGCTGGTTAAAAAGGCGATCACTGATCTACCCAAGCGGCCCGTTAACACTAGTGTTTTCATGGCTTGATGTGACATCATAGGAGGCACCACCTTTCTGCCAACTCATCAGCTCTAAGTGCTAGTGACTTCAGCTGCCCATACTTGCTTTGTAAAACTTCAAACAGCCGTCACAGGGGGCTTCCAGAACATAAATTGTTAGTCGGGTTGTCTCCATAATGTAAAAGTCCCCTTTACGTTCTTGCTTTGTTTTTTTAACACATGTTCTGTGCAAATTAACTATGGACTTCATTTGTATATAAGGCCAGACTGGGGAAGTATTTGAGGAAACATATATCTATTGCTGGGAAAAAAATTAGACCTTGTAGGTTACGTACAGCTCATGTTTTATGTCCATAATGCTTATAGCACAACTATGCCAGCAAGCTATAACTTAACAAACTACAGAAAAGCTAAAGAAAGTCGACAACAAGAGGAAGGAATACCACCCGCATGTAACTGCCCCGGAGTTCATCCACTGTGAATTAAAGCCATTCAGCTCTCCTGGCTTCTCACCAAACAGCCTGGGGTTGCAATCACGCTTGGGATTCTGACTTTCTGTACTATGTCATGTTTTTTTTTTTTTTTTTACAAAGTGCAATAAAATAAAAACAGCAACTACCAGATCTGAAAGCTGTGAATTGTGATACTTGAAGTAGGAAATTAAAAGCATTAAATAGCTCCATAAAGTACAAAAAATTTAAGCTCGCTTTCTACCACCAATATAATGCTGGTTTATGGCAGCTCTGAACGTTAGAGCTACAGCTAATAATTCCACTGTGACATAGGCTTTCACCGCTGAAAATTCTGTAGGGCCAGACTTATATTTCAGGTGACCTCAGGACAAAAACAACTATCACATCGTCCATCTTGGCACAGTCCTCCATTGTGTAAACCAGCTGGTTGGAAAGGTCGGATCTCCCTTGTAACCGGCCCACTGATCAGCACTGGCTTATGCCAGAATAAACATCTACATCTCGCTGTGTTCGACCTGTACAAACCGCCCAACTGATGTCAAAGGTGCTTAGAGGTGCTAAAAAGCCTTTCATCCGCCTGGCAGTTGTCAGAATGTCTGTATGTTGGACACAATGAGGTGATGTCATAGCCATTCAGACCAAACATTCTGGTGTTTTAGGTGAGGAATCATTCCATTAAAGAAGCTAATTTCATGACTTTTATCCTGTGTGTATTCTGGCGCTGGTGTATCCATGTTATTCTTGAGGATATTTTCTCTGTGGAAATTAAATATTTTGTGCAGTGGTCCACCTGTCGACCCCACAGACACTAATGGAAGTTGTCGGAATATTTTCCTGACCCTTTCATTGGTATGTAGTGTAGCTTAAAGCTCTCAATATTTTTCATATTAAGAGGTTAATGGCTCCCTCACTCTGACTTTCTGTCACCCTTGCACTGTACCTGAAACTGATGAAGTTCCTCCTGAGGATTTGGAGTTGCCTATCTCAGGCTTTGTTATCAGAGCAAATGCAGGCCATCTGTTATAGAGCGTATGGACACTGTTACTTTACAGGTAGACCGGCCTGTCCTTAACGTTTAGGTTTTCAATGTAGAAAAGTGTAGGCAAGAAAGAAACAGACACACCAATGGGAGAATATTTCAGACAATGTGTGATCGAAATCTACTAGGCCAATTAGGGCATCACCTTGACTCTACTGGTTTTTATGTATTTCCAAGGACAACACCAAGGCCAACACTGTACCACTTAATTGAAGTCAGTGTACATGGGTTGTTTTTTCATAGAACATAAAACTAGTGTAAATCAAGTGTCTTGTAGACTATATACAGTATATATAATATATGTATCACAGCATACAATGAGCAAATACAACAATTTACCAGGAAAGTAGGCAGCAAGTATTAATGCATTTGCCACACACCACGCAGCAAGGATAAAAATATACCAGACTCTAGAACAGCTTTTCCCATGGTTAATGTAACATAAATCAACATGAACAGCTGCTTAAAATATCCAGGAACAAAAAAGTATAGCTCAGCTACTTTATAAATGCTAGGGGAGAAAAGATAATTTGTTGATTATAAAAATGCATTAAAACAGTAAACCATCTCTAACAATTATTATGAACATGATAATCTAACAGGCAAATACATAAACACATTAACTGGCAAATAGGTGAACGCCGTGAGAACAGATGAACAATTTTTCGGTGTCCCAAAAAATCCATTGTCAGGCAAGTGAGTACGTCAGATAAATATTAAGAGTCCATCTTCCAAAAACAACAAAAAAGAGAAACAAATGTGGAATGTGGTCCATGTGACTATGCAGCTTAAATGCTTTGTAGATAAAAGAAATTAATCGGCATTCTTAAGAAATGAAATCCTAAGAAAAAAAAGTTTTATTTATATTGTATTAAATTTTAAATATGTTCTAAAATTAGTTTAATCTCAAAATAAGTCCACAGCAGTAAACCGTCCTGAAACAAAAACAATGGAAATTCACTTAAAATCCTCCATAAACAAAGCGGGTTTAAGTTAGGATTCACAGAACCAAAGAGAATGAAAGCCCAGCACCATACATGACCACCGAACTGGTATAACCCGTATTGCATGTCATCGGGGTTATGTGGCCGGCTTTAGTCAGTCCATAAAATTTGAAACACGCCGCAGCTACTGTATAAAAGCACAATGTACTATCACATGGTCACATCTTCGGTGGTCTGTACACCCTCCTACATGTTTTCCAAATATAAAGTTAGAAAAAGAGGGTGCATGATAGCCTATAAAGATTAAGCGAATCTAGAATAATAAAACATCAAATATTTAGATCTGGCAAGAAGCCCCTATTCTATAAATAAAATCGAGCGTAAGATACTGGAGAAACACCACAATTCGGAAGTCTTGATGCTCCTTGGGCTGCTCCAGGCGGTTAACTGCTCAGCCATATGTCGACTGGTTTCAGTGCATTATAAATAACACCATGGCCGTTATGTTAGGAGCACACAAAATATTCTTTGAAACTAAACATATCCAACTCTACAATTAACAAAATAGAGAGCTGTGGTTTAAACTCTCTAACTAAACTATGCATTATGAAGATCCAACCCGTTGCTTCTGCTGCAGGAAAAAGCTTGGCTGGCCCTGTATAATGCATAATCAAATCACTGAGAGTTCAGCAGTCTCCACTATACATTACACAGGGCCAGCTCAGCCCCTCTTACCGAAGAAACTTGCCAGAGTTGGCCCTCTGTAATGAACTGTAAAGCGGGAGAGCTGAATATACCAATCTCCTGTTACTAAATAAAGCCCTGTGCATAAATATGGATGACGCAAACCGTGTGTTGACACCTCATGCACAACCCACGGGTTTAGCTGAGAATGCAGCAAAATGTGGCTTTATTTTTGGAAAGACATGGATTCGCTATGGGTGCATCATGGACTGGATTCCCTGCAGGCTGTTTACACGGAGAGAAGCAGGAACTAAGGACACCCATGTAAAACTTTAGGTAAGCTGTCCTGCTTCAACTAATGGCTACCTACTAAAATAAAATAACAAAACACCTTCAAGAAGGGTGGGGAAACACAGATACACAGGCTGTCACGTGTACATTGCTGACATACAGCACGGATTGCTGGGCTATGACATCATACTTGGTGTCCTGTGTCAGCAGAACGGGGTATCAGATACAGAATATAGATGGTGGTGTGTGGGGCTGTAAAATGAGGCTATAGAAATAGCGAGGTTGTGTTCATTCTACAACTTACATGAGAGAACAGTTTAAGGAGATGTTAGGCAAAGGATGCTGATTGCACTTGGGGCAGTAAAAGAGGAGGCATAGAAAGAGAGGAAAGTAGAGAGTGTATAGTTGGAGTATAGGGCAGATAAAGGAGGGTCTGGGTAGTGTTTGATGTCACTTGTTATTGCCTGCTTGCCTTTTTAACTATACTGCATGCACACACACACATGTACATAAACCGTTCACTTGCCATGTCTCTCCCCTACAAACGGAGGCACCAGCATGGTGTAGCATGCAGATGACATGGGAGACATGGAGACAGCATTGACTGCTGCCATTTAATTCAATTTCTGCAGATTAGAAATGCTCAAACTGGTTAAAGAGGTGCACTTTGATTGAAATCTTTCAGATTTGCACTCAATTTCAAATTCAAAACTTTGCATGACCCAAGTTTCAAGAGCTTGGATAAGATTAGCTGCTAACCGATGAGTGGACCTAATGTACCATTAGAAACATTGTCCCTAGTACTGTTACCGGAAATAACTATTTAACCATGTATATGCATCATTAATATATATTGTTGGAAAAACTTAACTGGTGGGTTACAAAAAAGCAGGCACTGATAAATTGTTGCTTTAGAAACTGTCATTTTTATGTGATTGAACTTTCAGAGAAGAAAAAATTAAGATGATCTGCTAGCGTTTATGTTTAACATATGAAAGCGTGCAATGAAAGTTTTGCCAATGGAACAGCACCTTTAAATAATGATACTTGAGATAGAACTATACAAAAGTTTACATATCATCAGAGAAAAAAAGTTCCTCTCTAAGTAATGAAAGCCAAAAACTGTGAAGTATGTGACCTCTTCTGACTTTTTTGATGAGGGAGAGAAAGGAGAAGGAGGACACAAAAACATTTTCAAACATCTTTGGGAATTCATTAGGAAAGCATTTTTCAGAGACAGCAAACCGCAGGGAGGAAAGGTTGTGACCTGAAGTGTTCTGCTTTAGCATTAAAATGTATTTCGATGTACAACATACATCCTATGCAGTCATAGTTTAGTCTACATTAGGAGAAGACCTTCTTGGCAGGAGGCACCTGATCAACCCCGGGCCAGATGCAGCGTGGCCCTACTGTATAGGTGGTTCGTATAGCAGAAAGTATATAGGAAATACAGATGTCAGTATAAGGGCTGGTCCGGAACCCATAAGGGATTGCATTTGCATTAGTGACAGGGGTATATTCCAAGTTCAAGGACTCTGACTTAGTCACTCACCTTAGAGTGCCCTTAAAAGCTATCACCAGAGCTTACCGCAATGGGAGAGATTGGGGATAGTGAGAATATGTGGACAGGCAAAGATCCGTGGATAACCAGACGGTGGATAGAAACATAAAGCAGTGTAAAGAACAGCCTGCTGGTGAGAGCGGAATAAGGCAGCAAGACTAGAGATATGGGTAATCTTAGGATTAAGGGATTATAATGAAAAATAATGGATTGTGAGAAATAAGCAAGTGTCAGAGATATTTAGTGCAATGTAAACAAATAACAATGTTCTTACAAACAACTGTGTGCCAAATAGGAAGGTACTTATAAAGCCTATATTTTTAACGGTTCACACTTTAAAAAAAAAAAAAAAAACCTTTGATGTTCTGCATTAAATCACTGTTAAAAAGCTAAGTAAATTTTCCTTGAAATTTCCCATATGACAGAATGACAGCTATGCTGCTAACAAATAACGTATACATCCCTTTTATAGAATTTAAAAGGGCAGAAAGAATTCATCAGTTTGTTGGCTTGTTTTAGCCTATAATCACTTTAAAATAAGCAAGAAAAGCAAGTTAAAGGGGGGCTCATCCATAAATCAGCCTGAATGCCACAAAGAAGCTCCCTAGGCTTTCACATGTCACGCTTGCATATAATACATCCAGCCCGTTACCGGAATCCATTTAATCCGGTGAAATCAGTTATGTTGCGTGAAAATTCCATAACAGTATTTCACTCCCTGACTGGGGTCACCTTATAAACGCTTCCAGATGCCCTACAGTTACCATAACAGTAAACAGGGGTATTAAAAACACCTTGTGATAAAGAGCAGACATTAAGCCACACCGTGGCACTGTGTTATTACTGCTCCCGGCCTATGGACAGGATCCATGATTTCTATTGTCATGTTGCCACCTACTGGACTTATTTGTATATTTATGATGAATAATACGTGGAACTAATAAGTGGCTCTGTACATATTATACATGCATGTTCATGTACAAATCCCCCCAAAAATACCCTCATAGGACTGAGTGAGACAAGTGCAAATGGCTGGATGATCTTAATAAGGTCTCAAATACAGAACTCCATTATCATTATTCCTAACAGTTGTTCATAAAGCACCAACAGATTCCAGAACTCTGCCTGATGAAGTTATACATAAAGTCTACATGAGTTAAGTTTAATAAGAGAAAGACTAAAAACACATTTAGGGCGTATAAACAAAAAAAACCATCCCAGAGCCTGGTTCTCAGAGCATTTCATGAGCAGAACTGGTTGGGTTCTAGATACGAAGGGACTGAAGACTTTAGCTCTCCCGGCTTCAGCTTGCACGGCTTCCCCTCCTGGTAAGTGTGGCTGCTAGTTAAAAAGGTACACAACAGCTTAATTTGTTCACAGCTCTTGCATTTTATAAAATATCACAAAGTTTTGAGGTCTTACAGCAGAAACAAAAAATGGTGAACCTGAATGAGTACTATGACTTTTTTTTACATTGCATATACTCTGCACGTAGCTGATGAAAGAAGGCTTTCGTGTACATGAAATCGCTGTCATTGGTTTGTTGTTATTGTGGAGGTTGTACAAACCTTAGTGTGTCGCATCACACTGAACCTGGGAACAGCCATCTCACTAATGTCACACTGTACTTAGGTAAAGCTGGTTAACACAGTGCCAAATGAGAGAAATCCATTCTGGTGGTTGTATCCAGAAGCTGTCTTTCTGAATTAACATCAAAACTTGGACTGGTTTTTACATTTGGAACTTAATAGCCAGTTTCAAATCTGTGTAAGTGTTCCTCCAAGACAATATACAGTTGTGTGAAAAATAAAGTACACGCTCTTTGAGGAGGATGTACTTTCAGGACATAATAATCTGTTCCTTGGCAAGTCTAAAAATTAGGTAAATACAACCTCAGATAAACAATAATAAGCAGGGCCGGCCCTACAATGGAGCCGACTGGGGCAATTGCCCCAGGCGGCACTTTTGAAGGGGCGGCACTTTTGAAGGGGCGGCACTTTGCCGCCCCAAGCGCTTTATCGTTTTTTTTTTTTAAGCAGAGGAGAGAGAGGGGCGCCGAGTGGTTTTCGCTTACCCGCTCGGCGCCTCTCTCTCTCCTCTGCGGCGAGTCTCCCTGTTCGGTCTCGGTGCCGGTTTGTAATGCCGAGCGCCAGAAGTGACGTCAATTTCCGGCGCTCAGCATTACAAGCCGGCACCGTGGCAGAGTAGGGAGACTCGCCGCAGGACTGTTTAAAGCTGCCCCCCCCCGGCGTCGGCGAGGGGGAGCGGCATTTTAAACTTCTCCCCAGGCGGCATTAAGTCTTGGGCCGGCCCTGATAATAAGACATGACATATTACACGTGTCATGATTTATTCAACAAAAATAAAGCTAAAATGGAAAAACCATGTGTGAAAAACTAAGTGCATCTTATACAGCACCTTATAAAACCACCTTTAGCAGCAATAACTTGAAGTAATCATTTTCAGTATGACTTTATCAGTCTTTCTCTAATTGTACGGTCATGAACTTTAACATGTAACATGCTAACTGAGGCCTGTAGGGTCGAGATGTAACTCTTTTTTGTTTTTTTTGTAATTTCTCTGAGCATTGCACGGTGTGACCTTGGGGTGAATTTGCTGGGACGTTTACTCCTGGGAAGACTGGCAACTGCCTTGAATGTTTCTCACTGTAGAATGATGGACTTTATATTGTTTGGAAATTGCCTTATAACCCTTCCCAGATTGATGGGCAGCAACAATTGCTTCTCTAATACCATTGCTGATGTCTTTCCTCCTTGGCAGTGTGTTAACACATACCTGAATGCTCCAGACCAGCAAACTGCTAACACGCTGGCTTTTATAGAGGTGATCAATTAACTAGGGCTGAAACAACTAATCGATAAATCAAATCGATTTTTATCGATTATAAAAAGAGGTGTTTTTCAGAGCAAATGCTCTGAAAAACTCCTCTCCTTATATAATCCGACCTCAAACAGAGATCGGATTATAACACCGGAATCCAGATCCCCCGCAACGCTGCAGGGGACCTGGATTCCCCTCACTGTCGGCCGGTCTCTCACTTCCGTCTCTCTCCCCCTCCCATACACCCCTCTGACTCCTCCCCCCTCCCATACATCACTCTGCCTCTCTCCCGACTCCGTTACTGACAGGCACTTTCACTGCAGCGTCATAGAAGCCTCAGTGTAAGTGAAGGGCAGTAACGGAGGCTATCTGTGCGCATCGCGCAGACCCCCACTGGCTGACAGAGGATCATCCTCTCTGTCAGCCGGTGGGGGTCTGCATCGCACAGACAGACTCCGTTACTCACCTTCACTTACGCTGAGGCTTCTATGAAGCTGCAGTGAAAGTGCCTGTCAGTAACGGAGCCGGGTAGAGAGGCAGAGCGGTGTATGGGAGGGGGGAGGAGTCAGAGGGGTGTATGGGAGCCACCCTCCTATACACCACTCTGGCTCCTCCCCCTCCCATACGCCACTCTGCCTCTCTACCCGGCTCCCTGGTGTCTTGTGAACCTCCGTTGCTGACAGGAGGCAGAGTGGAGTATGGGAGGGGGAGGAGGCAGAGTGGTGTATGGGAGGGGGAGGAGCCAAAGTGGTGTATGGGAGGGGGAGGAGGCAAAGTGATGTATGGGAGGGGGAGGAGGCAGAGTGGAGTATGGGAGGGGGGAGGAGCCAGAGTGGTGTATGGGAGAGGGAGGAGCCAGAGTGGTGTATGGGAGAGGGAGGAGCCAGAGTGGTGTATGGGAGGGGGAGGAGCCAGAGTGGTGTATGGGTGAGTTATAGTGGTGTATGGGGGGTATTATGAATTTCAGGGCATATAGGGGATATAAGGCATATCAGAGGGGCATAAAACATATTTGGGGGTAAAAGGTATATAAGGGGGCTCAGTTGCATATCACTGGCATATAAGGAGTATAAGGCATATCAGGGGGCACAGTGGCATATCAGGGGGCACAGTGGAATCTGGCATATAAGAGGTATAAGGCATATATGGGGGCAGAGTGGCAAGCTGGGGGTCAGATGTGCATAACTGGGGGCAGTTTGGTAAAGAAAAAAAATTTAAACAAGGCTTTTTTCTCATAGTTTTTATTAAATATGAAAAATAGTTAACATATGAATTAATATTTACTAATAACTTTGTATTAAAACCTAGTTTGAGAAACACTGTGTTTGGGTTCTTGTAGCTTTTATTATTATGTCAGTAAAATAAGAAGGTGAATAGAGAGAGGCCATTGCAATAAAGAGATGAAAGTGTAAATTGTACGTTTTTTATTACATTATTTTAAATTAAAAAAACGATTAAAATAATCATTAGTTGCAGCCCTACAATTAACCAAGGATATTTGATTAGCAGCACCTTCCTATGGAAGTAGTAAGGGTGTACTTAGTTTTTCACACATAGCTTAATTTTTGTTGGAGGAATCATGAGAGAGTGTAATATGTCATGTGTTGTTGTTCATCTGAGGTTGTATTTAACCAGTTTTTCAACCTGCTAAGGAACAGATGATTGTTATTTTGTCCTGATATATAAAACTATAGAATTCAAATAGGGTGTGCTTTCTGATGAACAAAGACACCCCCTGGGCTTTCAATCAACATATCTGGGATCTTGTGCATCACCAAAATCTCAGATTGCACAGCAGCACTTGAAATGCATTTACAACAAAGTCCATATTATGGTTGGGGAGTCCTACAAATAAAATTCATTTGCCAATTTCACCACCCGGTAAGTGGAGGACCATTTAGTTGCTCAAAATACATTTGACCCAACTGAATGAAATGCAAACAATCTTACAATGTAAACTACAATAATCAACCCCACTTATTTACCATCCTTGCAGATTGAAGGAAGAGCTGTTCCCAGGAAAACAATGTGCTTCTGTAACGTAAACAAGCCTGAGTTTAGCCGGTACTCTTGTTCTTTGAGATGTAAACAAAAGAAAACATCTATCCTTAGAACAATCAGACCATTGTGATATTATAATAACGGAGTTACTCATCTGACAGCGACACCATCAATTGTGGCTTTGGTAACAGGTATTACATTTAAATGAATACCATGTTTAATGCCACCGCAGACTATGTAACACTTTAACTGCCAGAAATGATTATGATGGAACATTGCGTTACTGGCGCCTGAAATGGACGGGTTCATATTCAGTTCTGGAACTATAACTCCAAAAATTATCCAGACAGCAAATTATACAGAGCTGACTGTATCACAAGAGTACCAACATAGAAACCTTTTCTCCAATCTATCTTGCTGTATGTGGAATGCATAATTTTGCTCCCAATTATATTATTCATAACAAAAAGAGAAACTATCCACAGTAAGTTTTAGAAATCTTGGGCATAGTTGTGGCATTGACACTGGATGTGGCTCCAGGCAGAAATTGGATCTAGCAATGACCAGACTTGTGGTTACCCACGAAGCCCTGTATGGATTTTGTGTTTCAAAAAAATATTCAAGAGATCATTCCCAAGTCTAGAATCTCAGAAAATCAACAACAGAGAATGCAAAAAAAAAAAAAAAACATTTATTGCACAATAATCTCACACAACATATAATTCTGATGCATTATCCTAACAAGTTACAATGTAAAAGGTACAATACAACAGTATTTTACATGGGACATTTCTGAGACTGCTGTACTGTTAGATTCACTGTATACTGCAATATGGCATCAGTAAACCTTATGCTGTTCCGATATGGAACAAGAGCAAAATAAGCCTTATCCTACTCTTCTGACTCAGTATCATGATAGCACAGCACAGGGAGTAACAGCTTATCAACTCACTAAATAAGCCAAGTATGGAACGGTTGACTCTGAAAGCTATTCTACTGAAGTCATGTCAATATATATATCTCTCATTGACATACCGTATTTGCTCGTTTATAAGACGACCCTGATTATAAGACGACCTCCCAAAATCTGAATATTAATTTAGGAAAAAGAAAAAGCCTGAATATAAGACGACCCTATAGGAAAAAAAGTTTTACCAGTAAATGTTAATTCATGTAAACATTTTTTTTTAATAAAAGCTATGATTGAGAAAAATATTTTGTTTTTATTTCCTTTTATTTTCCAACCTGCGCCCCCAGTTATGCACATCTGCCCCCAGGCTTGCCTCTGCCCCAGAAATGCCCCTCTAAATGCCACTGTGCCCCATGATATGCCTTTTGACCCCCTATGTGCCACTCTGCCTCCAGAAATGCCTTATACCTCTATATGCCACTCTGGCATATAGGGTTGGTTTATTGCTACCTTACATTATTATAGTTTACATTACTATATTTTGATATTTATATTTGTATATATGTATGTGTGTGTGTGTGTATATAGATATATATGGTTTTCTCTTTCATTCCAGCATAATTCATATTATGATGTGGCAGGTCTGGCAAGTTTTTTTCGTCATGATCCTGTTCCGGGTTGTCTAGGTTGACAGAAGGCTATCAACAGGTTTACAGAATGGATTTTGGTTCCAGTTTCAAGTTTATTTTTTTCCCTACATTCGGTTACGATACCAAAGGAAGAGGAGGCGGCCTTACAGTTATATGTACTAGGGCTGTTGTTTCTGATTGGTTCATCAGTTTACATATTTTTTCTCCTTTGCTGCCATGAGGTTCAGTAAATAAAGATTTCCAAAATATTTGCCTCCTGTCTTTAATACAATTCTCAAAAGCATTGAGGTAGGCACGCCCGGAGCCCAGGATTCGCGGAGTAGATCTCTAGCTGAAGGCGATAGTCCCAAGAGATCCCAGGAACCCCTGAAATTGACCATGCCACTAGGGATAAATGATGGTCTGACACCAAAGGACGTGGAGAACCCTCCGGAGCCCGAAGAAGAAGGAGACTCCAAGGTAGAATAAGACGATCCCTATGGGTAATTTCCAAGAAAGCCGGAAACCAGGGTTGAGCTGGCCATAGAGGGGGTTTATCACCAAGAGGGACATCATCTGCCGACACGCCTGGTGGATCAACCCGGAGATCATCGAGAATGGGGGAAACGCGCCCATCGCCGATAATTCCGGATCTGGGAGCCAACTGAAGTTCCATCTGGAAACCAGTCTGCTGTAAGATTTTTTGCCCCAGGAAGATATTCCGCCGAAAGAGAGATCTGCTTGCGGAAACAAAACTAAAACAGGCCCCTGGTCAGATTGGACAGATGTTCCGACCGAGCGCCACCCAATCTGTTGATATAGCGCACAGCCGAGACATTGTCCATGCGCCGTAAGATAGAGCAAAGCTGCGGACCGCGAAAGACCCCTCTATAAGTTCCAGGCAGTTGATGATCTAACTGATCATAAAGCCCGTGAACTCAAAGATGTCTGGCTTTCGGGCATTGCATGGCTCGGTTAGATCAGAGAAAACAGCCTGAATTGAAGAGGACAACAAACCTACTATTCTGGCCAATTGTCTCTAAACAAATGACTTTCCTGATCTCCCTCTTTATGGGTGATATCTTGGAAGGGGGTAACTTGAGAAGGGAATTGACCGAATCTATCTCGAAGCCTAGGAATTGAACCCATTGTGACAGAATAATAGCCAACTTCTGGAGATTGACAATGAACCCTAAGCCCTGAAGCCAATCGATCACCCAGGATGTCTGAAACGAAAGCCGTTTCTGATCTGAATGAAAAAGTAAGATGTCGTTGAGGTAAATGATCGAACGAACACCCCGAGACCGGAAGAAAGCCATCTCTGGTATCATCAGCTTGGTGAAACACCAAGGTGCTGAACTCAGTCCGAAAGGAAGGCAGGTGAACTGCCAGAGTTGAAAATTCTACCGGAATTGAAAAAATTGACAGGAATCTACATGGATCGGTACCGCAAAGTACGCATCCTTTAGATCTAGTCTGGTGAAAAAATTCCCATCTTTTAGAAGGTCTTGAAGCAAATGGATTCCCTCAATCTTGAAGTAGCGGTTGACCACGTACTCGTTCAGTTTTTTGGGGGAACCAGGAACACATTCCTGATAAACCCTGGAGGGCCTGAAGCTCTCTGAATTGCATACTTGTCTCTGAGAAGGGATATTTCCTGATTGATGAGCCTTTGGGTCTCTCTGTCGACCACTAAAGGGGCGGGGGTGGGATTAAATCGGAATAGACACAAAGTCTATGATAAAGCCTGCACTGTCTCAAGAACCCAACTGTCTGAAGTGATGAGGTGAGACGAGCCGCAGGGGAGCAAGGGAAGAAAACCGTATTGGAGGATTTACCAAATGAGAATCTTGTTTGTCCGCGTCCACCTCTGATTTGACCACTCTGGAACTCTCTGGAAGCCGGAACTGGGGTCCGGAAGGGGGGATCGTATTGGGTCGAGGGGTTAAGCCCTATTTATAGTTGTATCTGGAGCCTGTAAATGATCCATGGCTGGCAGCACAGCCCCGATGTCCGCCAGCCCTGTGAAAAACACCCCATGTCTGAAAGACTCTTTTTAAGGAAGTTTCCACTTTATTTATTGCCGTAAAGATACTGGCATGTTTGCGCAATTCGGATATGGAAGGGTCCCAAAAAAGCTGATATTGCCACGTTTGCCACAATCACAAGCCTCGCTGTACCCAATCTTTGAACAGGTCTGGGTCTGGGGGGGGGTTCTGTGACGCTGCTTCATCAGCCAGGACAAAGATCTGAGTCATTGGACCTGATATGTCCAATAATTTGTCTTGTGCCGATTTTAGGGCCTTCTCCAAGCCTTTACGTGGGTCTCTACTCTTCTTATTCATGTTAGTTACCATGAATGCATCAAACTCTGGGGCAGCAGTAACCTTACCCGGAATAGTGGGGCGAGGGCATTCAGCCCTAGGCCTATTACGCACCTCTTTATCTAGAGCCTTGCGCATCCAGACCTGTAGATAACCAGCTATATGGTCTGGTGGTGTCCACTCAGTCGACCTAGGGTGACATATAACGCTTTATAGTGTGACATATAACGCTTCATATAACGCTTCACCCTGAGGAGTGTACACCAGGTCTGCTTCAGATGGGTCTGTGCACTGGATTATAGCCTCTGATTCGGTTGCGGGCTCATCTGTACCGAATTCCTGGGCCAAAAGACAATCTGACTCCTCACCTGAGGAGTATTAACAGGCATCTGCCGAGGGAGGTGCATAATCAGTGGCATCCCCCGAGGGGGGTGCTGAGGTAGAGAAACCTGCCGAAGCAAGGATTCAATGGCATGTTTAGCTGGGCCTTAACCCTTATGGGCTAGTGCACTAAACCCTTTCCAAGGTCTTTTAGGAGGAGGAGATCCTGCAGAGCTCTCTGACTCAGAGCCTGAGGGAGGGGGAATAGAAGCCTTAGAAATGGAGGGCACAGGCCGGGCTGGGGTTAACAGTTGCCTGAACCCATGTTTGGATATCAGCAGGAGGGGTATTAGAATCATTGGCTGTATCTGCCATAGTGAATAATGAAAATACCAGCATACCTAAAATAATTTAAGAGAGCTAGAGAGCATTAACCAAAACTTGACTGACCTGGATGAGTAGCAGCAAAGGAAGAGAAGGCAGTCTTACAGTTATATGTACTAGGACTGTTGTTTCTGATTATTTCATAATTTGATTATTTTTCTCCTTTGCTGCTGTGAGGTTCAGTAAAAAAAGATATGCAAAATATGAGCCTCCTGTCATGCTATGCAATTAGCATTGTGTGCCTTTAATTGAGTCACTTCTGTTAATCCACACACCCACCGCCTGTCAAAGAAGTCCCTCTGTGCCAAGCTGAGATGGCTCTGCTTCTTGGAAACATGGATGAGGAGGAGGAGGTGGCAGCGACTGGAGCCCGAGCAGAGTGGCAGACATACTAGCAGTATTCGGCACCTAGGGGCCAGAAAATATTTAATCTACGTACACAGTGCCTTCACAGAGAGAACGATAACAAACCCTCGGACGTACCCACCCGGCCAGACGGTTAAAGATGTGAAATGGACAGCCAGAGGCAAATGGCCAAGTCTCATTATCACAGTAAAATATGTGTCTGTTTAATTTAGAGTCTGGAGAAGGGATGGAATGTGTGTGAGCCTAAAAGAATATACATATAATAAATGTGCTACACAAAATACAATAAAATAGTGATAGGCCCTACAAGCCAGGAAAGTAGTTCCGGAAAATACATTGCTCATTAATTTATTAACTTTAGCCAAATACACTTCATTTGGATACAGTATCTGTGATTTAATACACTGAACGTAGTTCAATGGCCTATGGACAAGCAAATCACAACAGGAACAGCAATATCTGTATTGTTTTAAGCACTTTGTAGATTGTTGGCGCTATATAAATAAAAGATAATAACAATAATAATAACTGTATTATAAAACAATATTTATAGCTCTTGTGTGATGGGCAAATTCATCTTCAGCCACCCCTTCCACAGCTGCCATCTTTACTGCTGCGATCCAGGATATGATGTCCATGCTGTTTCCAGGTGCCTATGGAAGGATGTGCGGCACATGGAAGCAGCACGCCACAGAGCCTGTGCTGGATGGCCACCGTGCTTCAAGGTGTGAAGGGTCTGCTGCGGAGATTGGAGATCTCCATTGTAACCAGCCCCAGCAGCGTATCGGGAAGCCTGATCACCCAATAGTATCACCAGCTCCTGATTCTTCATAGGACTACAACTCACTGGCTCAAAACGCCAACTCTTGGGCACCTAAAATATAAGCATGCTGGAATGATCCATGTGTTTAACCAATGCCATTCTCAGACAAACAGCCGACGATCACGCAAATTCTGAAGGAAATGTAATATATTTTTTCCATGAAACAAATTTACTGGAAGGGGGTACGAATGTATTGTCTGAGACTCCAAAATTCTTGTCTGTGCTGAATTTCTTGTCTTTTCAATTATTTACTGTTGAAACTATCAAGTAGTTAATAATACAAGAGGTTGACTGCCAGGCTTACCTTTGGTTTCCTGTTCCTTCTAACAATATATTAAAGATTTAGGGGGGGGCCACCATGACTGTTTTCATAATGATAATAAAGTCCCAAAAATTAAACCAGTCAACTCACCTGGAAACATGCAGTTTAAAAGGTTCTATTCCAGATATACCTTTTTTCCTCAACATTCCTAGATTTTTTTATATTATTATTATTATGTACTAACATGGAATGCACCTTAAATAAGCTTACTGCTTTTTGCTGTATTTTCCTGTCTTCATTGCGAACCCTGTCCATCTCTGACATCACAGAAAGGGTATTACCTTTAAGCTCTTCTAATAATAATCACACAGAACACCTTATTCACTCACACTCACCGGCCATCACTGTGTAATTGTGGATCTGGGGAGCTTTGAAATGTTAGGGCAGAGTGGCTGTAGGTGGGCAGACTGCTGTGATGTAATACATCGGGGTGGGCTTTGGAGGAATGAAACGACTCTGTTGCTAGGCAACTGTAGTTTTTTAATAAACTTTTAAACACAGTTTTTAAAGAGAAAAACAAATGACAGACAGTTTTCTTTTACATGATGCAGAACTTATCTGGGGATATTTTAAGAGCCCCCCCAATGTGGAACAGCTTCTTTAATGAACACATCCCCGATACACTGCAAGCAGGTGAATGAGTCGTACTCTGACATGATAAAGGAGGAGAATATTTTTAAAAGAAGGAAAAACTGCCACAACAGGGTGACATATTCTATAAGTAGAAGGGTAAAGGTTTAAAAGTAATATCAAGAAATATTACTTTACTGAAAAGGTAGTGGATGTATGGGATATTCTACCAGCAGAAGTGGTAGAAGTTAATACAGTGAAGAAGTTCAAGCATGCAACAGGAAAGTGTTCAGAAACTGGGCAGACAAGGTGGGCTGAATGGCTCTTATCTGCTGACACATTCTATGTTTCTATGTTTATTAATACCACTTAAAATATTGAGCTTGTCTTTGGGAAGGGATCATGCGTTAAGCTATTATATGTTATGTAAATAACTTAGAACATGTCAAGGAAATAATAAACGACATGTTACAGGTCCAAGAGATCCAAGAGATGTGCTTCAGTGAAAGCAACCACTTGCCTTCGAAAATTATTTATTTCGGACATTTTTCAGCTTCATGCTGAGGATTTCAACTGCAGCGCATACAAGTCTCTGGGGAAGAACACGGAGCCCAATAAAGGCCTGAATGAATATTATGTTCACAAGGAATGTGACGCACGTAACTGTATTTATATTTTGGTTATTTTTTTTCTTCTTCCGTTGCTCCAGAGGTTGAATTTGGTAATAAGTAAAACTGCAGTGAGATGTTTTTTAAATATGCAGAATTTACCAAATTCACTAATGAGCAAAGTGGGAAGTTTACTACAGATTTAGAAATTAGACAGCTTGATGTGACACGAAGTAAAAGGTGAGGGATGCGCCGAGCACAGCTAGCTCACCATAACCAAGCTACCAGCACCCTGAGGCTGGCCAATGCTCAAACTACGTTTCTTCAGATTTATTTAGCAATATTTTGTTTCCGATTAGATTTCCGCTTACGTGTCAGAGCTTCCAGGATCTCTGCAGGGCTGATGACATGATACGCCTCGGCAGAGACCAATATTTACACAGTGAATGCTCTACAAATACCGGAGGGTTACCTGCGCTAATCTTCAATCAGCCCAGAAAAAAACATTCCAGCTTAAGAACGGAAAGGATTCTACGAGCAACTTCCACCCGCTAGTTACAATAAACGTGAATCATCACACGCACCTTAAAGCGTACGAAACGCTGCTTGGTCCCTTTAATTGTGTCTGGTGTTCCCTTGACATGGAGGGTTTCTGCGGAATCCCCCCCCATATGCCTCTGCCGTCTCCCCCATCCCCAGATAGATACCATGCAGGAAACGTCGCCACGCGGCCCCAGCGCTGGCTCTGTGAATGCCGGAGACGCGGGGCGGTTGGGACCGCTGTATGAAGGTGCGGTAAGCACGCCATTGATTTTAAGGGAATCACTTTTCTGCCAATGATCGGCTTCTTCAAGCTGAGCGGAGGAGGGCAGATGCAGGGCTGCAGCTTCTACCTCAGGTAAGTGTTTCTATATTGCCCCCATTTTTACTGGGCTGTCACGGTCATTAACCTGGATCTGTGACATGAGTTGGCAGTAGAGGCTTTACACACGAAAGGCTGGCCCTGCATGATGGATAGTCCCGTCGGGAAGGTGACTGGAGAAATTGTGCTGATTTAAACATGCTTTGAACAGGGTTATCCAAGCTATTGTTTTGAGCTTGTGCTAGTCTTTCATGATGTATAGTCAGTGGAATGAAACTGCAACTCTGCTGCAGATTTATTTAGCGAATTCACACCATGAAAACACATGTAACAGACGCAGCAAACCTGCTTGGCCATTACATAACATCACATATATCACAAATATATATATACGGTAAACGTGGCTTCCTCTTACTGATGAGTCTACGTAACAGCCACTTCCAGTTCTGCAAACTGCTTTTCTGTTTTAGCAAATAAATAAAATCACCAACAATGCTTAAAAATAAAAGGAAAATTATAATAACGCGTTATTACCCCCGTGCATGGAACCCCTCGACGTACGATAACTAGGCATCTGGTCCTTTCTAAAGAGCCCCCTCTGTCTCTTTTCCAAAAGCATCTAATCATTGATTCTGTGCAGGCAGCTGGGAGATGGAGATTACACTCTCTAGGGGCAAAACGCAAGCAGTAAAAGGGCACTTTAATAACCCTAATTATGAGACCATCAAATGGCAGGAGAGTGCGGGGAGGGTGCAGGGAGAGTGCGGGGAGGGTGCAGGGAGAGTGCGGGGAGGGTGCAGGGAGAGCACAGGGAGGTTAACCAGCTCTGGGGTTTAAACCAAAAACAGATGATGGCCACTAAAACTATCACATATGACATATTGGGCAGAAGGGGGCTGTACATACAATATTATTATTATATCATCTATCATCAGCTCTCATAACTGAGGCTATTTATATGTCTGCACTTTAAAGGGTGATTTACCGATCTCTCTGGCTGTGATCAGCACAATGTCTGGGAGTTCGCTTTTAACCTATTTTATGATCATCTTTGATGCTGACAGGGATGACAAAGAAGGGATTTAGGGCAGTGATGGGCAGCTCCAGGCTCTGACTGCTCCGCTTTGTGTGAGACAGCAGCCCTGCCCTGGGATGAGCAGAGTGACAGCCTGACATGAGACAGAGAGTTGGTGACACTTCCTGATCACGTGCACCCCCCTATGTGTAGAACAGCATCCTGCACCTCATTCACTTTCTGAAACACCTCCAGCACGTCTGATCCGCCTGTCTTTATTAACAGTGACCCGATCGTGAGGACCGGGCGCAAGGAGCACCTTCCTGCCTGTCAGCAGCCGGAGACGGCGAGTGAATCTGCTAACATGTACCGGCTAGATGCTATGGGCTAGTGACATAAGTGCATTAAACACCCACACAGCGATCGCCGCTGTGCCGTGAAGTCATGTGACTGCAAGGCATGACACTCCGTACACCCGGCAGGAGGCAGCGATAAGACCGGGGTAGGTGACACATGGTCAGGTTACACACGGGTAACATTCTATGCCCACTGTGGGTTACAGATCGGCCACGTGCGGGGTGTGGGCACCACCTCCCATTGGCTGTCAGGCGGGGTATTTGGCACAAGAGCAGCTTAAAACGCACTTGACTCACCTGCTGCTGCACCACGTCCCGGCTCCGTAACTCACTGACAGCTGCTGCCGGCTCCGCCGCTTTGTTGTTCCTCCTCCCTTTCCCAGCGCCCTGCGACACACCCCTCCCAATGGGTCGATACGTCACGTGACGCGTAGAAGCCAGGCCCAACTAAGCCGGGGAAAGCCCTCTGGAACAGGCGTGGTTAGACAGGCCGAGAATGGGTGTGGCTTGGAGGTGACGTATGTAGAATATGACGTGTAGGAGTCACGTGCTTGGCGCTCCGTTATCGTGCTGCGAGCGGAACCGGTTCCATACGTTAACCTGTATGTGAAGCAAACGTTATGGCTTTACAGGCCCCGTCGCAGCTTCAGTTTGGTGAAAGAGAGTTGAAATGACCGGCAGTTAAAATCCGACACATTAATTCTACACGTTGCTGGCAAATGGTGCTCGACAGAGTATGAATCCTGGGCTTCATTAGCCAGTCTGCCCTGCAGAGCATTGCATTCGTACACAATATGGCCAGAAGTATGCGGACACCCAGGAAGAAGGGGATCTTCCTGTAAATGCTTTACAGACCAGGCTGGATGCACTAGAAGTTCCCCTATTAGCCACAGCCATGAGCCACCCACCATGGTCACACGAGACTTCAAGTGCTTTAACATGATGTTTGTGTAATTGTGTTACTAATACTAATCGTGTGCTAAAATTCACAAGTTTGCTCTCATAATCTTGAGATGGGGCTCTTAGAAACCGTCTTTCAAATCCGGCATATCCAGCCCCCAGCCTATCCGGGCCAAGCAGAGACCCCATGGGCCTGCGAGTCGTTACATGTATCCCTAACACTTGGTAGACTTCACAATGTTCTGTAAGATTTAAATTGAAAATAGAATTCATGTGAAAATTCTCACCCACTGAGCTCAGTATGACCTACTTCAAATGGCATTGGGCATCCAGTCCGACTCATCATGTCAGCTAATTTGGTGGCTGCTATTTTAAGCCTAACGTTGCACCCTAAGAGAGCGACAGAGAGAGAGAATGCGCAGACAGCAGTTTAGCCGCTTCCTTTACATGACGTTAAATTACAACCTGAATAATCTATACAGAAAAATAAAATGCATATGTATTCCTTTCAGTAGATGTTTCCACTACAACCACCGTTCAATGTAGAATTTAAAATAGCTTTACTTGCAACTAGATACATCTCCTTTTATTTTGTGTTTGTGTTCTACTAGTTTCACTAACCCAGCCCAGATTAAACATGGATTTCTTCTCTCAATTGCCCCGCTCACTAGACAAGATTTCCAAAAGATCCGACCAGGTGGTCAGTCCCACATTTTACATTGTTGGCCAAGTGAATGTCCTTCCAGTAATATTGTAGGTGCTGGACAAGTCTGCCTTACCTGGGATTCCACTACCCGTGGCTCTCACTGGGTGTGAAGTCTAGTAGCTTTAATGCCGACGTACATCCTCTGTTATGTCGAATCGTGCAACAAATTTTTTGGGGAAAGGCAATGGCGCAGACAAGCTGTGTGGGGGCACTGACAAGCTGGAGCAAAGGTGACACAGGCAAGCTGTTTAGGGGCACTGGTAAGTTGGCATTGTCGAACATGTTGCTTGGTGAAGTTGGGGGGCCCCAGGGTAATTTTCACACCAGGGCCCTGCAGTTTTTAGTTATGCCTCTGTCCTCTTCCATTATGCTAGAATAAACATTGTTAAACAAATAAAAGGAAAGGATATGTGAAATAAAAGGGAAGGATAAGTCATAGGTGAGTTTGGACTTGGATGTTATGTTAAAAAAACATTAACCATAAATTCAATACTTTACAGGTGTGATGTCCCACACACTGCCACACGAAATTAGTATTGCTAATACAGTATATGATTGCCTGGTTAGCAGCTTGTCACAAACATAACCAGTGCTGAGAGGAGAGCGTAATACCCAATTCTCCACAAAAGTGAGAATGCATGGAGCAAGAAAGGTACTTTACCAGTCTTTGCAGATCCATTCATGAGTTAGGATTAGCAGATTGCAATATAGACAATCAGACTCATGTACTCTCTAGGAAGCCACGTTAATGAATACTTAACTGCTCAGGGTTACCGATGAATGCTTCTACCACCTGGCCTGGATGTACTTGTTGGTGGGCCGGTCGGTGGGCCAGCAGACCAACGTTCGTGTGGTGCGGCCGCAAGGTGAGGTGGTAAGACCACCGTGTGTGCATGCCGGCCACTTTAATTTTATTAAGGGCGGGTTTGCACACACTGTGCTGCACTGTGAGCAGTGCACGTTGGATGCCCCTGACCTAGGCGCCAGGACAAAATTCTCAGTCGCCATGGCGACCTGGCACCTGGGATTTGTCGAGCTCTGCCCTAAATGTATAGGTTTCATGATGCACATTGCATGATTTGTTCTTGATAGGAACAAAGCTACTGAATAATATTCCCTGAGATGTGTGTTTACTCCTCTATTCCCACGGTACCCGGTGTATCAGGAGGCACATTTGCTGTTGCCCAATATTCTCTTGTGTTTGCATATAACACGTTAGAAAAGATGAGCTGCTTCACCACTTTTTATGTAGCCGTATATATACTGTAGCACTACAAACACTCACAGGGGCATTCACACGCGCAAATTGGAATTTCACTAAAGCCAACTCACATTTGCACTCACAAAAGTGAGTGGTCCTATACCGTTGTATTACCCCCACTAATAGTATTAACTCTGCAGCAAACATATGTTCTACGAACCGCAAAACACAAGAAGAGGCAATAATATGAATCATAATGGGAAACATGTCATGTGGTCTGCTGATGTCACATAGGCAGCTGGTGCATGCCCCTGTTAGATAAGAATCAAGTGAGACTTTATCACAGACTTGCTGTGGCAGTTTTTAATGTAGTACGATCATGAATGCTGGCTGGATCTCTCCTTTTCACACATTGTGAAATCCTGGCTGGGAATCCCTTAAACACTGTCCATGAATTCACAGAGGGATATGTACATTGGTCTTCCTTTTTCATGTAATTTCCTATGGAGAACATGTACACTTCGGGACTGAAACATAAGTATATGTCCTTTGTATTTTATACATGCATGTGTGGGAACTTGGTTTCTTGGTTGAACGTCTCATTTATTTTTGCATTCTCTTTCAGTAACATATCCAGACACGCACATGCGCAACACTTACCCTGTGAAGCCTCACCCCATCTTTGATACAGCTTGCCATGGGAGATGCCACAATACTCCATGTGGGGTCAAGCAATGCAATGTTATGCCCCCCTGGAAATCCTGGAGTATTGCCCTTTCCCCCCCATGGATCCACCAAAGCTATGTAGCAATGTAATAAGAGCTTGATGTCTTCTCACTCCCTAAATTGTGCCTTCAATAAGTTTATAAAGTACATGAAGATGAATGATGCTATCATGATGCCTTTTTGTTCAAACCCCTATTGTTCAGCATACGATATTGTTTTCTTAAAACATTTGCTCCTTCCCACTGTGATGCTACTTAGCGTTAGCTATTTTTATGTTTCGGGAGTCTTTCCAGATATTTTATTCTGCAGCTTGTAGTTCCTGTGCTGTACATTTTATTTAGCCGGAGATTAATTTTTCCTCTTTAGTTTATCACCACTACTGCCTTATTACCATAACTTAAATACCGTAAATGAGCAATTTAAAAACATCAAACTCCTCTCTGTGCTGTATGAAGTTTCCAATACCAGATCTAACCGAAGCCTGCGTGTGTGTGCGTGTGTGTGTGTGTGTGTGGGGGGGGGTGTCAGGGGTTTACATTATTCAGTGGGTGAAACATTGCCTTAAAAACTCAGTGCCGTCCATGTTGATATGATATGTACCGTAATATGAACCATAATTGAACAAAACAAAAAACTCATTTTCAAAAATCATTTTTAATGAAGAAATAATTCCATTCCAAAATATAGACACACACTTATTATAACCACTTCAAATAGGACACGTTTCCATGTAGGAGCCAACACGCACACAAAACAATACTAAACAGCAATACAAAAATTCCATACAATAGTAGTTTTCTTACAATACCAATGAACATTGTCAATTTCTTTAGTGTGTCTGTTCTTGCTTTCTCAAGTGGTCAAGTACAGTAGTTAAAAATAACCCTTTGGGTGCCAGGTGACCAGGCACCAAAAGGTTGAATCATCAGTTAGTAACCTTGAGATTTTATTTTCTTTTTTTAATGTGTTTTTTTTTTTTTGTTGTTTTGGTTCAAAGTCAAAAAGCCCGTTCAGGCACAGAGGAGTGTTTGCTTTACAGTTGCTTCATATACTACACTGAACTCACTCAACTGAAGCAACCCGTTGCTTGTATTTACAAGGTGTTATCTACATTAAAGTAGTAACAGGATAAAAAAAAATGAGCAACACTAAGCAGTAAAAAAAAACAAAAAAAAACCATCATTGCTAAATAATGCAGTTATTAATCATGCAGAAATAAAACCCTAATAAAATCACAATGAAGGCCACACATATCATTTTGCAATTCTTTTAATTTTATTACATTCTAATTATCCTTCATTTTACATTCTGTAAACACTCATAATGTGACAGCTTCGTCTTCCACCAACGTCTATTCGTACCTGAAGCACCATCTACTGCACTCAGAAGTAACCGTTCCTTCCCAATATCACCGATGAATGAATTGCTGTTCTATTCCCAGACTATAAAAACCGGCCATTAAAATGTTAAAGAAACCCATCCCGCTTATACTAGCACAGTGGGGACAGTCTATGCCCTTCTACCCCATCTCCCAGCTTATGCTAAATCCGCAATACAGGCCAATATCGGCAATACAGGCAATACAGGCCAATATCGGCAATACAGGCCAATCTCCGCAGTCAGCCACTGACTTGAGAGTTGCATTCAAACCACTGACTGGCCAATGGTGGAATTCATCAACCTTTGCACCAGCGTCATCATACATAAATTCCTTCCAACCCTCAGCCAAGACGCGCATTTCTATATATATTCTAAATGTTTTGCTCTTTTTTAAATGACACAGCAGAGCAGCATGCATGTCCCCACCATAGAGCTCCTAGTATTAGGATTCATCGATCAGTATGTTGATTAGCACCCACGAGGATTTAACAGTTCCAGTGCCAGGGTGTAGGCAATAGCCCGCTGACCTCTTTGGCACCGATAGCCCCTGTCTGTATTCCATCCAGGGTTAATCAGCAGTTTCTCCTGCATCTCTATAGGTACCCGACAGATACATTCCCCACTTTGTAAGCCAACACAAATGGCACTTAGTGTCAGATGCCGCCATGGCGGTTAAAAAAAAAAATCAACCTGGCATTTCATTTAAATGTGGAATTTTTTACCATTGCCTAGCAGTGAACCTTTAACCCACTATGTGCCGGACTCTGCAGTTCTAAGCAAGACCTGGAGACTACAGACCATATACATGAAAAAGGTATTTACCGTACTCTAATCATAGCATTTATTTCAGATGGTGCTTCTCAATCAGCCTATAAGAAAAGTATGTTTTGTTCTTTAACAAAGGTTTTGTTACATATCTGTCTTTACACAAACCTATAAAAAAATCAAGCTTTCAGAAACATGCTGAGCATTTAGTTAGTTTTTGATGGCATTGCTAGAATCTCTGGGGTTAATGGGTTGAGTGTTGTTGGTTATGATTCACAAAGTGTTAAAGTCTGGAGCTACTCTCTCTATTTCCATGCCATCCCTTACACACGTTGCCATTACAGCAAGTACTACTTATGCATGCAGAAAGTCATGTGGCTGTAAGGCATCCAGCAAACCTTCGCTTTTTCAAGCGCATGATAATTATAACAAAGGCTGCAATAAAAAAGAAATCAAAACAAGCTATACAGAACGCAATTTTTTTTCTATGTGTAAACACAGCAACAAAAAAGTGTAAAACAGTATTATGGGAGATAATTCATGAATATGTTTCAGTTGGTTGGATTTTATGGCACCTGTGGTTTTACAAAGAGCTTTGTACCCTTTTGCACTTTCAGAGGGACTTAAAAAACGCGGCGCAAACTGCTGTAGCTGCCCTTCCTGGCAGTTAAACGGTTAAAAGAGTAGTTCTAAACATAGTTCACAGTTTTAATAGCATCTGTGTGGATGTCAAGACTAGATTGTACACTTGAACATTGTATTTATATTTATATATATATATTTCTGTATATGATTGCGTCTATATTGAAAATGAAAAATATATATTTACACTAAAAAATTGTATGGCTGATTTGAGAGATCACCTGGGCCAAAAAAAAATTCAAAATGATATATTAGCCCTAAATTAACCATATTAGCGCCAGAAGGGGGTGATTGCATTGCTCACCCAAACCTGCTGGGACTTCCTTAAAATTAAATTTTATGTTCTTTTTGCACAATAAAATAAGTCTTAGAAAAAATAATAATCAGCATATAATTATCCAGTGATACAGCTATAAAGCACAGCAGGGATCTGCTTTTCACATATACCTAAGTGCCTTATGGCATTGCAGGCTACAAGTACATATCATCCAGGACTGCAATCCCAAACCGCGTGCAAATCCTGCCAAAAAGGAAATAAATTAATGCAGGGGAAAAGTGCTGCTTTTCGGGGTGAAATAATCTAACCACTGAAAACTAGCTGTCTGCTTTGTGGACTGGAAAAAAAAAAATCACTAATGCATTCTGGGTGCAACGGGTAATATATTACAGAAAATTTTAACTATAAGAGACAAAATTCCAGGCAAAGGCAACATCTAGCCACTCCAGCTGTGATGGACTACAACCCCTATCATCATGCTCAATAAGTAATAGGCTGTCCTGGAAGGCAGGGATGATTGTGCCTGTATTGTTCTTATGTGAAGGAATTATACTTGAAGCAAGAGTTTGTTATCCTGCAGGCCCAGCATTCTCTCGTCGACGTATACTGTTGGAGGATGATTAGTGGTTGAAGTCCATGGCAGCCTCACCAGAGGTTGTCCATCCCTGCTAAGTACCCTGTGGTATATTTGAAGGCCACTGGGCAGACACAGTACCATTTGCACATAGTTGCATTGCACTTGAAAGCAGTCAAACACTGCTTGGCCACTGCTACTAGAGTCATGGTGGCTGAGTAGGTTCAAGAAGAACTAAGGCACTCAGACATCTAGTAGTTCCAAGGAGACAGATAGCCGTTATGTGTGGACTTCTTGTGTGGCTCAGGAGAACTTCCCCCGGTTGTATTTTGGTTAAGGCTAGTGTCTGATCCAGAAGTCTGCATCTGCAGCCTGCCATTAGAAAGGCTCTATGCGGACCGATGCAAAGCAGTGCAGCTTTAGCCCGTAACTTGCAAAAATGAAAGCCTTTCCCTTCCCCTGAGCAGCGAGAGGGTTAACCACATTGCTACCAAATGGCCTAAACCATCCTCTAAAGTAGTTCTGTAGTTGAGATGTGGAAACCATGGGCACTGTAAACGTAACATGTTAAATGGCCTGTGCAAAAGTTTACATACATATTTTTGTTCTTTGCCAGTAATGCTAATTATGCTTCAAATAAAAGCTTTGTAATATACTTTTTTTTTTTTTATACACACACCTACAAACTACACGTTTTAGAACAAATGTACTGTGCTACATTCCATGGGGCTTTGACGTAGTTCGTTCTACCAAAAGATGCAGTCCTCTCCTCTCTGTAGACAGAGGTGCTTCTTCATCCGTACAGATGTTACATGCTCCATCAACAGCAAGTAGTCGCTACCTACAGGAGACGAAGATCAGACACATATTTTTTAACCTTTATGAAATAGAAATTACATAGGCCAAGCATTCCAGAATAATTTAATATGAAATAGTTGAGCCTTACACTAAATACACCCTTACCAGTGTTTCTACAAGCACAGCCCTTCCTCTACAGTATCAAAGCATGTATCAAATGTATCATTTGTCTATTACATTTTAATGGATTTAAAACCAAAGTTATCTATTATATTTTGCGACTTATTGTTTTTTGTGTCAATGTGGTAAGAATGTTCGGTTATCTTTATTTTGAAATGAAAACAAAAGTGTGAATGGAATGGCAATGCGTGGTGTAGAGCTTTACTGCCCTCTACTGTTCATACAAAGACACAGCAAAATACATGCTTAAATTTCTCCAGCACAATGGTTGAACGTAGCATCAGCGACTTCTGGGCGCATCAATTAAGGGGCAGACCTGCATACTCCCTCTTGCTAGCGGTGAATGCCACAATATGTCACATCCCAGCAATCGGCAGCGAAGGAGAAGTAAAACATATATATAATGCACTACCTCCTGTGCTGCTGTGCATCTCCCCAACAGGCCCTGAGCTCCAGCCATCATATCCACCTTAAAGTATATGATAGATGAGCGTTACTTTTAAATCAACATATCCCCCCTTGCTAATGCATGGAGGGATTTATGCCCCCAGTTGTCTGCGTTTCATGAGATGCATTTGGTAAAAGATTATATTAACACAATCTTGTTTATAAACAGCTGTTTAGATACAGCTCATGTTCTACCTATTCATTGGAAAGTGTTGATATTCCTTCCACCCAATGATCCAGATCCAACAACACGAACGACCACATACTGGCATATAGCCTGGTGTTTTTTTTATATCTACCGACTGATCTTGGTTCATTATTTTATATTGACAAATCTCTTGAGTGCAGATGATCTTCCACTGGGGGCCATGACGTAAATCTAAATTACTGCTGACTTCTAATTGTGTAAAGAGAGTAGAAATCCCAGAGAGGGTACTTACTCGAGAGAGGAGGAGAAAGGACACTGCATTCAGCTCTGCAAACTGACCTGTTGGGAAAATAACACAAGTGATCTCAGCTGTAGCATATTCTCTGATGGCCGGTCACATTTAGCTGGAGAAAATCAAGCCACATCTCAGCCGCAATCATACAACTACCCATTGGCTAACACCTGTAACAACGCTTGGTGAGAACACATTACAAACTCTCAAAATAAATTACTTTTTCTCCCCTAACAAAATGCCTATGTGATGTAGACAAAACTGGTGGTATTTTTAAAGAGCACATCTGGCTTAAGTTCTAAACATGAAAGAATCACAATAGCAATGAATAAAATGATCCTACTGGCTGCTCCATACTGATGTCTAGAATTTACCTTTAGAAATATAGTCTATATGTGGACATTATGCAATTATAATCCCATTTTCTATATTTTTAAAGTATTTCTGCTTGGTCATTGGCATGTGAGACACTTATCTCTTATCCTCTGTAAGGGGGGGGGGATTTTATGCAGACAGCATCTTAAAGCTGACTGTATAGCTAGACAAGCCGGTGTTGGCTTGAGCTCAATGCTTGGTCCTTCTCCGGGTAGAGAGCCATTTATGCTTTAAAACTCAATGCTATTACATTACTTCACAAAAGAGACGGAAGGGTTTTAGCACATGATAACTGAGCAGAAAGCGTTTTTTACTTAGATATATTCTTACCTGGTAGGCTTCATCCTGTAGCTTTTGTTTCAGAAACTCCTCCATCTTCAGCTCATTTTCTAGCTGGCGCACCTGCTCATTCTCATAGGTTTCATCATCATGTCTGCCATATGAGTCACCTGTACCCCTGAAAATATATGAAATTATAAGAGATGGACGCACACGCTGTGACATTAAGAAGAGAGGGAATACAGATATATTATTACTATTATGATACAAATGTATAAAACATATGTACATGTCTGTGCGAATGTTGCTGGTAGCTGAAGAACTATGGTTAAACCCTGGTTTCCGAGCATGAATCTGGGCAAGGAAGGCCTTCTCAGAAGTTGGCGATGGAACCAACTCATCAAAATGAACTCTGCCATATTCCGGGTCCACATGGCTCTCTGCTTCATTCCCACCATCTGGAAAAGCAAAACTGGTGGTGAAGCAGCATTCACAACTACAGGTCAACATGTAAATTCGTATCACTTATTGTTTTATATAGTGTCACCATATTCTGCAGTATATTAAAATGAACATTTGTCAAGTGAATAATGCGGGGGCCTCCCAGTACCTGTAGCCCAGGGCCTACAATGTCTTAATCTGGCCCTGCTCACACATTATAGTTGTTAGGATAAAATACACAAAATTAGGTTACCAGCATATGAACGGCGTAGTGACTGACCCTTGATATAGAGCTACGTTTCCTCACCTGACTTTAGCTCTTTCACCAGAGAAGACATAGTATTGGTGATGGAATCCGCTGCTACAAGCAAGTCATTCCGTAAATTTCTCCTTGCACCTGATTTATGGGAGCCAAAATAAACCATTAAAAAAGGAAAAGATCACACTATTTTCAAAGTGATAGGATAATGTCAAATACTTTTGAGCTTTCTGTTGCTCTTATGAAAGCCTTATGTCTACAGAAGACTCGGTCATAAAGAGACAAAAATGTGCCATATTATAAACTGTGTTACTTAACCCTTTTGCGGTTTATTTAAATCTGCTTAGGACATTAGTATAACCACTACATAGATCAATAAAGAGAATTGTTTTTATAATATTCCCATTTCACCTTTACTGTACATTTGGGCTGGGAACGTACTCTGTGCAAAGGCCTCCTGAACATCTCCACCAACCCCAGTCAGAGAGTCCTGAGGGGTATGCGTTGGGGTTGAGCAGGCAGATGCAGACCTTATAGGCATTGGAATAGGCCGGCTAATGGTGTGGCTTGGAGAAGAGCGAGGGGAACCCGCCCCTTGAGTCTGTAAAAGAAGGAGAATTTGTTGAATTAAGAGATCACAAAGATGTATCGAAGGTGATGTGTTTGTGCTTATTAGCATAAAACAGAACAGAGCTCGAAGGAGTTGGTTTCAAGCTCTAAAGTATGACTGCCATTAACTGGATCAAAAAAAAGATAAAGCACAAACAAATCTCAATATTCTTTCCTGTGAAGCTTTTATGGTGTCCAAACACAAACGTTTACAACAGACTATCAATGGCTGCTTTCGTCTCATGCGATAATTATGCATTCCATGAAAAATTATCAGCAGAGCAAAATTTGACTTGATTGAAGATTTTTCTGGGCATCCAACAGAACTTGTATGATGTTTCTATTGCATCATTGTGTACTAAAGTGTTAAAATCACAGTAGGCAAATTAAAGCTTTAAAGCTAATTGTCACGGACGTTCAAAAAAAAAAAAAAAAACCAAACTGGCTAAATGATATAATTCAAACTTCTATCTCTCGGCCTGTGGTTCTAAAAGTGATGGGATCCACTCTGTTAAAAAAGTGCCTTCAACCAAGACAAAAGACATTTTATGATACTTGAAACTTACATCAATGGCCGCAGTTTCAGCTTGATAGCTAGTCTCAAATCAGGTTGCTCAGTTCACTCGATGTATTGAAAGTAACTAACCTACTCAATGTTACTCTGACGTATTAACCTCACAATCCAGGTCACTATCATCAAATAACATATTGCCTATACATCAGAAGATTGCTGCTGCCCTTATTAAACAATGTCTTCATGCTTTATCTCCCTGTTACCCTAATGTTTTGTGTTATGTATAAAGAATCATCAGGAAATCATTCCCTGATATAAACTGCATAGCCCTACTTTTAATGACGAATCGGTTTATAATAATAAGCTGTATATACATCATAATAAACTAAATATGAACATTCCAAAATCAAAGTTTTATTAGTTCCAAATGACTCCGCATCTTGTCTCGTCTTCCACCTCTCTGACTTGCAGGTAGCACATTGAGACAGGAGAGGAATATGAAAAGGGTGAGAAGTGCTGTGTAAATTGTTGGCGCTATATAAATAAAAGATAATAAGAATAATAATAAGAAGGGAATTGCTAACTAGCTGTGTGAGGGAGATGGCAGAGGTGTAGGGGTGTGCATGAATCTGTCATTAGATGTCTGGAACTGCACTGTGATATTTAGCGTGCCAGATAATTAGATTTAAAGCTCCAAAAGGCTTGGGTGTTGCCGCAATGTTTTTATGTTTTGCAGAGAGAGCGTCCTGTCTTATGAATCAGCCTCAGTCTTTCACCATTACTCACAGGACAGGCGGTGTAATAAATATCGGCGAGTGACCGGTACATACAGCATCAACATTCTGCCTGTAAGTGGCACTATCATCACTCTCGTTAATGAGTTTCTCAATCCCATTTGGATCAATGATTAATGCAGACTAAGAGCAGATAATGCAGACACCATACAGCATAGCCGAGCACTACAAACGCTCGCTTCAACTCCATGCACACAACACGTACTCCTTACGCTTACATTTAATGTAGGTGCAAGTAACCCGGGGGTTAAGTGAACACACATTAATAAATACTGAAGAGTTATATGCCATTCTAAAATCATACAGATCAATTAGTAGCCTTATTTTACTAATCACACTTTATTCCAGGCCTCAATATTTTCAATAAGCAATGAACAATACTCATGAAGATGATCTGACTATATCACTATTTATACATTTCAACATGCACCAAAGCCACGCACATCTCAAAAATCTACGCTAAATCAGCCCTGTTAAGTACAATATAAAAAAGCAAAGTTACCATTTGTAAGAATCATCTGTTTATCGCTCCCTAGGAAACACGTTCCTTGTGGGTGTTTTTAGATCACGCTCCAAATTTAAAAGGCATTAAGTTGTTAGATTTAATTGTTTTAATTTAGCCAGATTTCATTTCTCTTGTATCCCTTTCTTCTCCCTTGGCAGACCGTATAGATGTGATCCTCCCGTGGCTCTCGTGGACAGCGGTAACACGAATCTGATATACGATGAGGATGAACCCACCAGCTCATTTCAGCGCTGCAGGATTCTCTGGACACGATTTGATATAAAGCCAGGATTTATACAACATCTTTTATGGCGCCATGATACAGTCACTGACCTCAAAACGTACTACTTCATACTAAAAAATCAATCAGGGGCTTCAAACTATTTCAAGAGAGGCATTCTCTTTTATCCCCCTCATTCTGTCACTCTTCTATACACTCTTAGAACAGATTAAAGGACTTATTCTGTTTACAGAGCGAACAAACGTCCAGCGCACTTCATGTTTTTCCCTCCATCTTATTTTTGTGTCTAGTACTACAGGAAAAGTCTGGAAACCTATAAAACTCACATTTTTTCATAGCTGGCTTATTTTAAGGTACGGAAACAGCTTTAGGAAGGCAAAAACATTCCCAGTGACAGCCATGCATGGCTGCGTCTGTTACCAAAAAGCCATATATAATCAATATTTTAGGGCTAATTTGAACACAGAATCTATGTTCAAAGTTTCAATAAAATGATAAGAGGAAGGGAGTTCAGCCATCATCTGCACTGTAACATTTTCACACCCTGGACAATGCATGGAGGGACTGAGCAGAATCCCCCCTGTGCCTCTGCATCTTCTCCCCAGATTCTCGGCTTGCAGGGGATGTGTTTGGATGTGTTTGGCTCTAAGGTTCTTATAAAGTCCTTTAATATGCATTCTTCATTGGTGGGGCTGTAAGAGACACCAGACTTTAGAGTTCACCTTTCTCTGAACACAACTTCCTTGGGTATCCAGGTTCAATGTCCTTATCATGTGAATAAATGGCAACATACTAAAATTTAGTCTATAGATGATTTGGCAAGATATTATAGGAGTATTTGTTATTATAAGTGTACACGAGGTTATTCTCCATATACAAGGTTCCACTCGCGAGCATGCAGTGCATGTCACACAAAATCACTGTATTCATTTAGAGCAAGACGGAGCAAGAATTGTACCTCTAGCTCTTGAACTACATGTCCCATGATGCTTAGCTAGCCAAGGGATTGGCATAACGTCAAGGGAGTAAAAGCTTAACAATAAGCGCAAGTTGCCCAGACCTAATTTAGAAAGTTAGTGACAAACATAACCAACAAGCAATCAATGGACTTACAGCCTGTCTCAGTTCTTGTTCCTGGAAAAACGTCCATCCACAACATAAAAAGTAACAGTTTACATTAAACAGAATGCCAAGAAAGTATGGAATATTTAAAACACTGTACAGCCCTCAGAATCTATCCAATGCCAACTGATGTGTTATAGATTGTATATAAACCCATTAAGCACCTTATTACTAATGGCAGGTAGGGACTATATAAACAAACATTGCAGGCTTGGGTGCACCTGCCAACGGGACATGCAAATATACATAATCCTCCTATAATAAGTATGCACTAAAGTCATTATATCACCACAGTGATACCATAATACATAGTATATCATAGTCATCAAATCTACAGCAAAATTGGAGAATTCCCCATCATTAATCCAGACAAAACATTAGAAACATCCAAAAGGTGCTAATCCAAATAAACTATGTGCGTGTGTGTGTACATTATAGTATGTCATACACATAGGATAGACACGGTTCTAAATGTGCAAGGAGATTATTGCTGTTGTGATGCTGTTATGATGTTCTCATGTGGTCACAGTTAACATCAGACATTGTGCATTAATGGTAAATGATGATGTGCCATCTCTGTTCAGGAGCATTAGGGCACACATGCATTTAGCATCTACAAGGACATTATGAGTACTGAAATGGATGTACCAAAAGCTCAAATATACATATATTACTGCAGGAACCCCTGAACCCAAAGACCTTACTGAAGGTATGGACAGTATGTTACTGTCCATACCTTCAGCTGCATGTTCCAGGAGAATAGCGGCCTTACCTTTAAGAGTTTCATGAGCCCTTCAAGTTGTACCATCAGTTCCCGTCTGCTCTCCTGCAGAGCTGACATCCTCTGCTCCAGTTCATCTTTCCGCTGTCTGAATGATTATAAGAATCAATGTAGAATATGGATGATTCCTTACTGCCTTAAAGCCTTCCTTCATGTTAAACATAACTATAATCATTTTCATTTCAACATATTTTATATACCAGATTGTCTCCCTTACAGTGGCAGGAGTTGAAAAAAAAAAAAAAAAAAAAAACTATATATAAATATAGAACTATACATTTAAAAATGTTATATTTTTTAATATACTATTTAATATAATTATATATTTTTTTCTTAAATGTTCTTTATGTGCAAGAGATTCTTGTGGTTATCTCCCCAGTCTTTACAATCCCTCTGCTATATATATATATATATATATATATATATATATATATATATATATATATATATATATATATATATATATATATATATATATATATATATATATATATATATATATAGTCACTATATGTGATTAATAACAAAATTAGTACCATAGATGCTATACTTTATACTTATCTTAGAGGGGCAGAGACATCATTTGTTCACAAACATGCAGCATTCTGCTAGCTAATAAACTTCTAACAAGAACACAGCTGGTACTCACATTTAACATACTGGAATACTGAATTGTCTCCATTATGTATATACAGCAAATAAGTGGGGTTTAAGGATATCATCACCAGGCAGGGCTGTAATGAGCATGCTTTATTACACGATGTCAGCAGGAATCAGGGCTGACCGAGGGGCTTCCACTTGCAGGAATGGAGGGGTCAAATGCCAATAAACAGAGGTGGGGGAGCGATATTATAACAAGGGTGGATTAAAAAAAACCAAACCACAATATGGAGAAAGAAAACAAAGGCTGGATAGAAAGCGTGGGGGTTGAAAAGCAAGAAATAAAATGAGACAGGAGGAAGACATGAAAATGGAACGATATGCCTGAGCAGGGACGATAATGGAGATAGGGCTCCAAAATATTTTTCCTTATGAACAGAATCCAGAACAATGAAGTACATCGCATTAGTAAACTTTTGTTCGGGATGTATCTGAACATCAAACATTTTCTACGTGTAATGACATTTCTCATAATGACATGGTGGAAACGATGGCGGGTGCTGGTGGGATATGCATACTGTGCAAAAAAGTATGCATTGCTATAGGATTTGTTACCAACAATAAAAGCAAATGGAATACATGATACACATGGACAACATAGATGTGTAATCCTACCGAAATGAGCCATTTACAGAGATGCTTGCCTGAGGACTACAGGTTGGACTAAGATGGCATACAAATGCCATCTTACCATACAAATGGTACTTGCAAAACCCTTCATGAATAACATTGTGACTGCTGGGCTTATCAATGCAGTTTACAGGTTAGCATCGTCGGGATCTTGTAAAATGACAGGGATCATGTTAAAGCAGAAGGCTCGTTTCATATTGAGAAGATCCTTGTGATGTTTTGCCAGTGATCCATTACAGCAAGCCAATGCCCCTAGTCACAGCTGCATTGCGATGAAAATATTTTAAGGTATAGTAAACTGGAACTCTGAAGCACTTTGCTTTAAACCCAATGTGAATGTTATAATCGCTCACTTTTGTTTCCTTTCTATTGACAGAAGTAGGGAGACTGTTTGGTTCCAGATACAAGGAAATAATTTACGGTGCTTTATGGTTCTACGTCAGAATTCCTTGATGCCAGAGGCATTATTCCAACCTGGAAATAGAATTCCTGCTGACAGCATAAAAGTATCATTATGGTGGTAATTCACCAAAATCACACATTTTGGATAGGTAATATTGCTCTAGAAGGTAAGGAAATAATATGCTGTAATATTTTATGCATCTATTACCGTATTTGCTCGATTATAAGACGACCCTGATTATAAGACGATCCCCCAAATCTTAATATTAATTTAAGAAAAAAAGAAAAAGCCTGAATATAAGATGACCCTGTAGGAAAAAAGTTTTACCAGTAAATGTTAAATCATTTAAACTATTTTTTTTTAATAAAAGCTATGATTGAAAACCCACTCTGGCACTTAGAGGGTTAAAAGGCATATTATGGGGAAGAGTGGCATATAGGGAGGTTTAAGGCATTTCAGGAGGCAGAGTGGCGTATAGAGGGTTAAAAAGGCATTTCTGGAGGCAGAGTGGCATTAAGGGGGTTAAAAGGCATTTCACAGAGCACCCTGCCTCCAGAAATGCCTTATGCCCCCCATTTAACACTCTGATCTTTGACAGCACGCAGACAACCCCTGCTGCTAGCCACACCTCCTTCCGGCTGCAGCGGAAGTTGTCTACGCGAATCGCGTAGACATCTACACGCTGCCCCAGCTGCACACCGGGGACTCTGAAGTACCGGTAAGTGGGGGGGGGTTTGAGACAGGAGGATCCAGATCCCCTGCAGCTGCGGGGGATCTGGATCTTAGTCGTCTCATTGCTCATAGTCAGACTTTGAGGTCTGATTATAAGACGGCCCCGATTATAAGACGAGGGGTATTTTTCAGAACATTTGCTCTGAAAAAAACCTTGTCTTATAATCGAGCAAATACGGTATATTCAGTCTAAGGTCCTGTTATACGGAACTATATCATGATCATACCAAAGAACCTATTTGGCCTAGCTGGAGGGGGGAAGGGACAACAAGTGATGCTTACAAAACTCACTTGACATTGGTTGTCATGGTAACTGAATTCTTTAACACAGCCATATGCTGGGTTACAGAAAGGGTCACCCTTCCATTTTCTTTATGAGCTTCCATTATAAACAAGTAGTGTACGTTCAATGCACTGGATTGTATGTTTCATAATATGGAAACCGGTCATGTAATTTCTATGAATCAAAATAACACTGAGAAATCAAAAACATAGAATTTCACGGCAGATAGGAACAATTTGGCCCATCTACGTCTGCCCATTAGCTTCCTGCTGTAATGACTGAAACATTAATCAGTTCGTGGTCTCATTTTAGATTCAGGATAGTCGTGCTATGCATGTTTACATTCACTTACTGTATTAACCACCACCACTTTTGCTGGGAGGCTGTTCTACTCTGAGTAAAGTAGAACTTCCTTACATTACATCTAAGTCTCTCACCCTCTAGTTTTATGCCATGACCTCTTGTTCTAACATTTCTGCTTCTTTGAAATAAACGTTCCTCCTATACCTCCTGTTGAGTCTCTCTTTAGGGAGATTTTTCCTATCAGCCCCCCATTCCCCTTTCTCTTCTGTCCATAACAGAGATTCCATAGTCTTGCTTGACCCCTGCAAACCATTCACCACTTTAGTAGCCCTCCTCTGAACGCTCTCCAACATATCTCCAGAGCTGTACACAATAATCTAGGAGAGGTCCGACCAGTGATCTGTAAAGCGGCAGAACAACCCCCACCTCCGGCTACTAATGCCACTCGCTATATGCCTGCTTGCTTTTCCGACTTTTACTTTTATGACAGAACAGTGTCCCCAATGCTATATTTTTACTTTGACTTATTTTACATTTATCAACATTACACTGCTGCTAAGAATCATATATGAAATGTAAAAACTGTTGGTTTATTATCCTGTATACGTAAATATTCTTCTTTTCTTCTCTCTTTCTTTTTTGGTATTACATGTCTCTTTAGGATCAGCGTTATCAGTTCATTGTTGAAACCATCAATGTAACGGGAACCTGCGCACATCACCTACTCCATTCTCCCTGTCTGGGCTCTGAGAATAGTTGATTTTGTTGAATTAAAACAAATTAACCATAAGTTGATGGAAAGCAAACAGTCATGATTCCTGTGGAGAACTATATTGTTACCTCATAAATTTACATGCATTCCATTCCAAAATATGCCTATATAAAAGACTTTTGTTTCAGCCAGGCTTTCCGTTAAGGTTTCCACACACCTGGGCGATGTTGGGAAACATGTAGAAGGTTTTAGCAGATTACAGCTTGCTTGCAAATGGTCGGTGAATGTACCTGAGGAGTCTGAGCTCTGCCAGCAGAGTGGGGTTCTGATGTGCTTTCTCAGGTGTGGGCTGAGAGGCCTGTTCATGCTCAATTCGCAACCTCTGGATTTCTTGCAATATTTCTCTTAAAAGAGAGAAAATGGAATATTTAACTATGGATCATTCATGGAGGGAAGAGTGCTTTCTGCGATTAGTAGGAAGAGAGAGAACAAAAGAAAGTGTGAAGGATGGATTTTATATTTCTACTTATCATGCTTTTATGTAAAGGTTTCCATTGTCAGCCTTCAGGTAAAACCTAAAAAGAAAAGATTCTCAGAAGCAACAGCGGCTAAATGGCGTAGCTGAGAGAACCTAACCGGTAAGATGCTTTGCTATAGATCCTGGTTATTCAGGTAATGGCCAGTTTGAAATATCATGGATAAGTAACTTGAAGACCGTCTCCTTCCCTTTATTCGTAGTCTCCAGCACCCCTTAGGGATCCAGTAAACTATCCCAAGCATGAGGGTTCAACAAGGCTTAAATCTGCCTCCATTCATTCATCGTCTCAGCAGTAGTTGTCCTTTCTCAGTATCTCTGCACCATCTCTCCATTTGTAGTCCTGAACAGTTAACAATCTAATGGTAAATCTGAATGGTTTATTGAATGGTGCTGAAGAGAAATACATGCAAGTGATAGGGTGATTTTATGTTTTTATATACAAGGTACTGCTAAATGTGGTTGTGTTGGTTATTTTCCCCAATCTGATGGTCTCTAGCTGTGATATAATATTATAAACTGGGTTCTAGCTTCAAACGATAATCCCAGTTTATGCTAAAATGAAATATATACTGTTAACAATAGACATTTGTCCTGACAGCATCTGATAACGAATGGATAAGATGGCGCAGAGGTGGGAAATATATTAATTGGCAAGATTACTGTAAAATGGCAAGACAGGTGATATACATATTGAGGAGGATGGTTAGAGTTTATATGTGTTTAGCATGTAAATGGTGTATGAGGATGGCCACAGAATATGTTTAGCATTCACAGGAGAGAGAATGAACTGGGATGGCCATGTATTTAATAGGACAGACACTCGACCAAACCGGTAAAATGGAAATCTAAAAATGCAGACGAGATAAACAAATTGGGGAAGCATGAGAAAAGTGCATCCTTTATACAACGTATACAAATCTATAGATACAATGTAATGACTAAAATAACAATTAAACAAAAAAAAAAGTAAAACTAATTCCATTATTATTGTAACTTGTATATTTATAATAATAATAATAATAACAGGGAATACCGATGTTACAGGCAATATGTGGCGGCTAAGCATTGTGTAAGAGGCAGACTGCTTAAGGCATAATGTGAAATCTGAACAGTTTTATACGGTATCTAACCACACAGGCTAGAAAGATTAATAAATTGGTCAAAAAGGCTATCATAGATCAAAATATTGTTTCCTACTTTGCTAGAGTAGGACTGTATATAATGCCTGGTGTTCAGGTCTCCGTGTTTGTACAGAATTTCACACAAACTAGGTCTGTAACATGTGGATCTTAAGGGGACTGGCTTGCTTGATAAAATGTTAAAGGTAAAAAAAAATCTTAATCTCCACAGTAAATTATATATCGTATAAAATATATACATTTTTTGCACTTTATATATGTATATATACGTACAGTATATATCGATATGATAGGTATATCATTAAATGTGCTATGATTAACATGAGGTGCTTTTGTGTGTAAAATTGAGTGGTCCTCTTTTGCCTTTTGTCTGTTTGGAAAAGGGGAGACAAGCCTTGTCAGAACTTGTTCAGAGGTATTGGAATAATAAGACAATGATGGCAAAATTGCATGATGATGACATGTTAATATATAGGTATATTGTATAAAATTTATAAAACGAGTAAAACTCAAAACTTAGTATTTGTATGTACCTGTTCTTGTTTTCAAGTTCTGCTATAAGCTGCCTCTGTTGCTTATTTGCATCAATAGTGAAGGAAATGTCTGGACCCCCTCTCTGCTGAACCTGCTGATACGAAACAAACAATTGGGATGAAACCTCTCTAAAAAAATCCTATTCACAATCAACACAAAAGACAGAGCCATTCAGAAAATTGGATTGCAGCATTTTAACTACACCGAATCACCTATTCCCTTTACCCTAAAGAGAACAAGTCTTCTATCTCATGGACGTCATAATCCTGTTTATTATTTTTTTTTTATTATTATTTTGTCTGTCGATACGATGCACTCAGTAAGTACTGGGATATGCATAAAAATCCATTCCAGCAGACTATGTCAATACGGTACAGATGCTATTCTTTCAGTGAGGATTATGGTATCCAAATATACAACAGATTCAGCTGGAACACAAATCAAGTAAACACAAGATTACATAGATGTGCAATTACAATACCATTTCAGAATGGAACGAAGCACTTCAATTATGCTTTGTAATTACAGGATCTTATTTGTATCTTGTTCCTTGTGCTTTTTATGTACATAATGGTTTTCCTGTTTTCAGGTAGAGACTCGTTAGTAAAGTACGTTCTTGATCCTAAATTGCTTCAAACGCATCTATATGTACAGTCGTGTGAAAGTACATCCTCTATGGTATTACATATCAGCATATAATAACAATCATCTTAATCAACCTAATCTAAATATTAGGTAACTACAACCTCAGATTTCATGGGCCAACATCAATTATGTAAGATGTATGTATCAGTTCACATATAAGACCTCACATATCTCTTATCATCCTATGAAGAACTGTCCACTAGGTGTCACAAACATGTCTCTTCTCTGGGACCAATATGGACACATCCAATTGTGTTAACGTCATTAATCCACATTCTGAAAACAATTTGTTTTGTCATAACACAGTAATAGTTGTACATGGCTTGCTACAGCACAATTACTGTTATACAAGTCGGACACAATTTGACAAAACAAGAAAATGTTTGTCATGCAAATTAATGTAAATACAATACTGCGCACTAACTTTGTCTTAGACCAATTTTCTATCACTCTAAGACATTTATGTGGATAATAGCGTCACAGTCATAGATAAAAGGAGGGTTATGGTCATGTCAGTGCTTGTAAAGTTCATATTAGCTGTACTTACTGTAGAAGTGGTTTCTGCCGCCAGCCTGGCTGCATATCTGGCAATCAATCTGTGTTCTTCATCTAGGCGGCTTGGGCTGTCAAGCATACTGTGTACAGGATGTCACGGAAGAGAAAGAGTGGGCAAGAAACGACAAGCGTGTCAATGTCTTCTTCATACAGAGCTTTCTCGTACAGATTACAGAATTCAAAACTCAACCTGTCATATTCACTCTCTAATTAGATATGTGTGTATTTATTTGGACGTTCACCTTTTGTGCAATATACCCCCACCTCCTTCTAGATTGTAAGCTCCTTTGAGCAGGGTTCCCCTTAATTTTTATTCCTGTAAGTCCAAACTGTTATGTGATGCACTACTTGTTATTCATCATTTATTGTTTTATATCTGTATAGCACCATCAGATTTTGCGGCACCATACAACGGGTAAACAGGACATAACAAGTAGTGCACAACATTACAATTTGACAAACCTAAAGGTAATGAGGGCCCTACTGAAATGAGCTTACAGTTTTTACATTTACCCTTTATACAGCGCTGTGGTATATGATGGTGCTATATAAATCAAATTTTATATCTACAATTATCATGCAACTTCAAAACAAAAAAAAAAATCTTATTCAACCTTCATTTCTTCTAAGACAACATTGGGGAGGGTAAACTATATTACAGACATGATTTCCCCGACGTTTCAACAATCTAACAAAACAAGACAGTTATTTATGACTATAGATTAGGTGCTAGTTACCAATGTGTGATATAAGCAAAACAATATTAAACCTAGGAGTTTAAACACACAAAACAATTGCACATAAAAATAAATAGCTGGAAATAGTTTTAAAAAATAAATGGGAACAGTTCTAGAAACACTGCAATAAAAATGAGATACAGTTAAAGTCCTGCACAGCTTTTAAGCCCAACAAGAGAAGTATAAAGCGACGAGTAATGGGAAGCATGGAGAATATGTTTGGGGGATGTTTCAGTGGTAGGAGCAGAAGCTATAGCGGTGCAGACTCAAGGAATGCTTTATAAGGTTAATGTCATGTATTCAGAATTTGCACTACATAGCAATATACACACTAAAGCTAGATAACCTCGCAGTGCAGATCTTAGCCATTACTGCTTGGTTTGACACACACCATCATTCTGTGCTGTATTGACCATTTAATGATTCAAGTCTCAACAAAAAAAGACATTAAAAATCCAATGCTTCAACAACCTTTTTATGGCTGCCAAACCAGGGGTTCTCCCTTGGCATGCCTTTACCATGTAATGAGACCAAAATCTACATTTTTCGACATTACCCTGAAACTTCTTAATTACCATGGATCAGAGCAGATGCAGTTCTTTGGATTTTGCAGTGAACTTTAAGACCAGAATTCTTTATGAAAGTACTTCAGATTCCATGTCCGTCTGTGTCACACGAGTTGTAGGACGCTGGCTGATTTTATATTCCAGCTAATACAGGTTGAAATTTAAATAGTTCACCAAAAGTTACTGGAGACATCATGTATGCATGAGGTCTGGTGGATTGCACATTATGATATATATATATATTTTTTTTTACAATACAGGACTAAACATCCAAAATGAAATCACGCATATTGATTCTAATTTGGAAAAACTGTATTGTTTTCAGTCTTCATTATGTTGTAAATTAACTTTGAAATAAACTAAAGTCATATTTATTTCCCTTTCCTGATTAGATGCATTGAGCCATACAAGAAAAATAGCAAATTGCAGCGGAAACATTGATGTGACTAATGTTTTAGAAGGTACAATGATGTGTGAAAACCTTTTGATTACAGATTTCGATCAGAAACGTCAATGAAACTTTTTTCCTTTCTTTAAAAATAGACATTTGCCTCTATGCCCGAGTATACCACACTACTTGCATCAAATATATTTTAAATACCCCCACATGAAAGCAAGTTGCTAGCCTCCAACATTGGAGCTAGGGCAGTGCTTCTGGCTTAGTACCTGGTTATCCACTAGGACCTGTAGGCTTCTTCTTGGAGGACCCCAAATGCTAAGTTTCTAGTGAGGCCGCAGGCTGACCATCCTACACACTATTTCACCTTGGAGGATATGGGCTGACAACTAAAAGGGACGAAAGCTAGGAAGAGCCCCCCCCCCCCAGCAGTTTAGATCTAGAACTGCTCTGGCACTTGCCCACCTAACAAAATTGCCCATTCCTGGCCAGTATCTGATTCCCACTTCCACTGACCAGCTCTGTCCCAATGTTAACAGAATGGTCGTTTGTGAGGTGGTGGGGTTCACAACGTGTGTGTTTCTGCAAAAGTTTAAAGGTAACTTTGTGCATCTATAAGAGGCTACTGGCAGAGTATTGTCCGAACTAAAGGACAAGAAATAGGGTGATCTGCAAGCAATGATTATAACAGCATGAAACAACTGTTTTGTCTTAATATTCCCAACCTGTGGAGCACAAGAGACTATATTATCCCCCACACCATCTGTACGGATGCTAAAGTTAACATGTTACATACTATTAATAGCCATTAAAACACATTTTGATTTGTATCTTGTACCGTCCTCTGATTGTGTGAATGTTTTCTGCCCATGTTCTTTTTTCATATTTATTCACAGTTTTGCTGTCTCTTTGAACTTAACATAGTTCTGCAATCCCATGTTTGCCGCAGTCTCTGTGTGCATATCCTTTAAGTAATGCATTTAATTCAAGTGAAACTGCCCATCTAAATCATTAATGACCATCCCGCAAGTTAATGATTAATATCACCATCTGCTGATAAATACCCAAGTATACGAATAATGTTACATACAATGTAACAAATCACAGATATGCTGTGTTGCAGTGATTGACAAATCCTTTGAGCCAGGTAAGCCAAAAGCTCAGAGATTTCTAGACCTGGCTCCTAACTTTTTTGTTCATAAAATGTTGTATACCACTCCATGATTCATCTGTCTGGCTCCTACTTTCTACTCAAATCTGTCCAGCACTACCCTACAGCGTACCACAAAGCTAAAATCTGGTGTATAAGGGAACAAGGAAGGATATCTTGGCCACGTGGGTCTGTGTAATGCATGCTGTGATCTGCTGGATACAGCATGGGAAGATCTAAAGTTAGCACAACTGAGAATGTTTTTTCTACATTAAGAATAATAGTGATTTTCTCAAACCGTATCAGGAGTGTGTGGCTGAGCTGTGGTGATGTGTCTTAGGTTCTTTAACCGACAAATCTCCTTAGTGAGCAAACCAGAGAGCCGAGTAAGCCCACATTACGTATTGCTCATTCATACCCATATCCACCAACTCGTTTGCTCTTCAGCTTAAATCAATTGCCTGGCTAATAGACTGCCATTTTGTTTCCTGAAAGAGGGCCAATAATGAGAACTGAGTAGGACAATGAGTGTCCTGTTATAAGAAGTATATTGTACCGTCAAAATGGGCTTCATGTAAAAATCATTCTTCTTGTAAAAATAAAAAAGGGCCACATGAAAGGCAATTGGGATATGGAAGCTTGAAACCATGGACTATGGCTACAATAGGCAGAAGTGCCAATATAGCACTCTCACTTGTCTCCTGTTTGACACTCGAGTCTCACACGTGGTAAATTTACTCCTTCCCAAGTGCACATAGTATGCTTTAAACTCTACTTTGATGACATGATCCAAGCCTTAACTAACCATGAAGGGTTGTTCTGCAGCATGCTGGCATACACCCCGATGAGAACATGTTCATCAGCCAGCCTGTCTGCCACATCCAAGCTGTACTGTAACCTAGAACAAGGGTTTACAAATGTCACAAATGGTGGGATTTCATTTGAAAATCCAGATACTGAAAATCAAGTCTGAATCTACTAATAGCAAGCTACATGCGCGACAAGATGACCAGGAGACATATTATGGTAGGTGGGAGTAAAAACCAATGCATGTGTTACATGAACAGCCAAAAGAATTTCACTACATATATGTTTGGTTTAGTAAATGCTTCAGGCACAGAGAGATGTTATAATTCTCAAACTGTAATCTAAATTTTGGATGCAGAGTAAACCATGCAATTAACTGGAAGAACTTTTAAGGAAACCAAAACTGTCATAATTAAAACCATTCGATGCACACAAGAGATAAAAACAATTTGTGGACACATTTACTTTACAGTTCGGACTCAGTTTGCACATAAAGTTTTATTGTTGCCATCTTATATTGATGATCTTATATGACTACAGCCCTTCCTGACTCACAAATAAATACCGTATTGGCTCGGATATAGGCCGCCCCCGTATATAGGCCGGACCCTAAAAGTTTGGTGCTTTTTTAAAGGAAAAGTTTTTTTCTTTAAAAAAGCACCAAAAAAACATGCTGCCACTCTGTCTCCCCCCCCCCGAGATATGCTGCCACTGTCCCCCCCCGAGATATGCTGCCACTGTCCCCCCCGAGATATGCTGCCATTGTCTCCCCCCCCAGAGATATGCTGCCACTGTCTCCCCCCCCCGAGATATGCTGCCACTGTGCTCCTCCTCCCCCCCGAGATATGCATGTTCCGGGCGTCGGGCGCTAGACTTAAAGTGGGGGAAAAAAGCGCGGCCTATATTCGAGCCAATACGGTAATACAAAAAAGTGCGAATGAGAATTTCGGTCTACAAAATACGGCAATGGTGTTTGGTGTCCTGAGCCTCCTGTATCCAGCTCACCCGGCCTTACACCGGACAGACCTTCTTCTCGATGTACAGATTCCTGCCAGTTTCTGTGTTGGATGTGGGGGTAATACACTCAGGCAAACAAATGGTTTCAGATGTTACATAAACAGAGAGCAACAAACTGTTTCAGATGAACTAAACACCTAGCGTACATAAAAAGAAAGAAAAAAAGTTTCCTTTGCTGTGTCCCTTGAAATGCCTAATGCTAGATTCTTTAGTATCTTCTCCGGTGTAGTAAAAAGCCGTAAATCTGCTTACAAAGGCAGGCATTTACTTGACAAGGAAAATGGAAGGGGAGCTCAGGCATCTCCGGACACAAGAGGCCGGCAAAGCTTACATATCAAACCAAGCTAGAGATTCATGTGTACTCCTCAGCATGGGACAGAGAGCAAGGGAGAAACCTAAGCCGATGTACACAGGAGCAGCCCAAATGAAGGTGACCTGCTGGCGACTGTTTTAGAAAATCAGCCCTGTTTGGAACATAAAATATTTAGGGTTTTTCTGTATTAATCATACATATTGTGAAAACATGCCAGCTAAGCATGTAAGGGAGAGTTAGAATTGACACAATCTTTAAACTTACTCATTTAGAAGAACCATTTTGCAGTAACGGACTGCTCTTGCAACAGTGTGTGTGTGTATATTATATACACACACACACACACACGTACAGTGCTAAATCCAGGAACTGGTCATACCGCAGAATATACCGCAGATACAGAGGAGAATCTCTCAGCATAGTGCATTTTAATGCAGTTGTAGGTACTCTCAGGCTTCCAATGAGATATTTATCAGATACTTATGTAAGTATAGCCTGATGTATAAGATAAAATGTATTCACCAATATTTTTGCAACATATAGAATGCTTTTTAGTGTACTGTCATTAATACACGATTTACTTGTGATGGATCTATACTGACTTCTATATAAAGAAATATTATACTGATACTACTAAAGGTGCTGTTCTACCTAGATACCCTTTAGCACACTTCCTAAATAAACTAGATAGCAGATCTGTCATTCTTTTGAAGGTTTAGTCACTTAAAAAAGCTAAGATGATTTTTGTTTCTATGGAAACAGATGATTCATGCTGCCTTTTGTGTACATAACAATTAAACTTAATCTGCCATACTTTCTAAAATAAATAGGAGACACCATTGTGCAGTTGAACTGCCAGCTCTATGTGCTGGTGGCTTCGGTTGCCCACAGGTTATGTCTGAAGACTTAAAACAGACAAAGAAGGAAGCCTGGTGTGGCTTCAGAAACGGAAGCTGGTTGTCACTCACTGCTCCTTCTGATTCATTGATATATTAATTTTTGAGTGTTTACATTGGCGGTTAGGCTCGTAGCATATTGGGAACATATTCATGTTTTATGTATGACAGATTTTCAAATTCTTTGCATAAATATGAATAGGGCAAAGTTTTACATCATTAAATTATTTCTGGGTAGGATTTGGGCATTCAGAAGTATTGATGCTAAGTGTTACATTTAGCAAAGTTGGTGGAACAGCACCTTTAGCACAGGTGGCTACAAGCACTTTAATATTTACTTATGTTTATTAGAAGTAGCAGGATAGAAGATTAGAGCAAGATTCCAATATGCATAAAAGGTAGGCACTAGACTATTCTTTTTAAGAACCGCAGGCACATTCATGCACGCTTAGTGTTTGCCTTGTTAGAATTTACAGATAGTAGCACACGGGGTTTGGCGTTAGTTATTTAACTACATATCGCTAGCACACCACACCACTTACCCTTTTCCTTTCAGCAAAGTTGGAGCGGCCCTAGCCAGCTGTCTGCTCTGCTCTACTTCAGTAGTCTTTTGAGAGCTGCTCAGCAAGATAAAAAAGTAACTGAGAAAAGACTCAGGACAGGCTAGCAAGGTCAGGCGGGAGGCAGGAATGGTGATATACAAAACACAGACTTCGCACTGATTATCAAACAATTACGATGTCGACAGTTTGCCTTAAAAGAAAGATGTATGAAATCGGGAAACATTTAGGCTGGCAAGAAAAATTAAGAGAACCCTTTGGAATTACCTGTTTTTCTGCATTAATTGTCCAGATGTAGATCAGATCTACATTTAAGTCGCAAGTATAGACAAACACTTTGCTTAATCCAATAGCACACAATGATAATCTTCCATCTCTTTATTGAACGCACCCATTAAACGACCACAGTGAACCTTCTTTGGTAGCAATAACCTCAAACAAGGGCTTCCGGTAGTTGTGGATCAGACCTGCACAGCATTCAGGAGGAATTTTAGACCATTCTTCCTTACAGAACTGCTTAAGCTCAACCATATTCCTAGGATGTCTGGTGTGAACGGCTCTCTTGAGGTCATTTCACAGCATCTCTAATAGGTTTAGATTCGGGCCCTGACTGGGCCACTCCAAAAGGTGTACTTTCTTATTTTAAGTCATTCTGTAGTAGATTGATGTTTAAGGTCACTGTCCTGCTGCATTACACAACCTCTACTGAGCTTCAGCTGGTGGAAAGCCACCCTGACTTTATCCTGTACCGGGGTTTTCTGTAAAGCCGTCCACCCGATAAGCCACCCCGCGGCCGCTTATTTAAGGTGAGCGGCTATATGGGGTTAAACATTACCTGAGCCCATATCAGTGGTTATAACTCCCCTTTAACTATTTCTACCGGTACCAGTACAGATTAAGATATGCATGTATTCTTTAAAAGTGATGATGAGTTGGAATTCAAAGGCTTTGAAAGTCCATTAAGATTTGACCAGACAATGTACCATATGGAGTATGGTTGGTTATATTACAAAATTTGAACTGTCAGTTTGATTAAACCAGGGCTTGACAAATTTGTTGTGAATCTAGGCGCCAGCTAAAAAAGTTAGGCGCCAGGATTTTTTTTAAACTAACAGTTGGTCAGGAGTGATCTGATCATCATCATCAGCCCACTTACTAAACTCACAGCGTTTTACCTAGAAGCACCCTGGACAGTGAAGCCCCCACAAAAAAAAAGGTTTTTACATTTAACGGCCCTTAGCGGCTTTACGGAAAACCCCTGTATGATACCTTGATATCAGTGGGTGGTCCTGCTGACATCGCAGAAAACACCCCATTTAAAAGAGGACCCCTTCCCACGAGCCAGAGGATTCGGGTGTTGACCCGAAGAACGGGAGAAGGAGTTCTCTGGGCCAAACCCAGAGAGTTCCCAGGTATGGTTATAATATTAGGACACTAGACTTGTGTGAAGAGACTTGTAATAAAAGGGTCAATAGAGAGGATCACTCGCTCTATTAGGGTCACCAGAGATTAAAAATAGTTCCATATTTATGCTTATAATTAATGGCATAGCATACTTTTAGGATAGATAGTTGTTGTGAGAGCCCTACCTTCATAAAAGTAAGCTAAACTGCATATGAATCCAGATTTCATTTAGTGTTTTTCACTAAATCCTTTTTATTAGTAGGATACAATGTGAACGAAAGAAGAAGTCTCCGGAGCCGTGGATAAATATGAATGTTATTTCCTTTCATTTTGAAATGTTTTTCTAACATAGTCGGTGAGTTGGCAGGAGCCCATACCCCGAGCAAGTTTTCTTTGTTCAAGGTGATAGAGAGCGGTCCCTGTACAACAGGAGGTTAAATACAGAGCTTCCCATTCAATTAAACGAAGCACTAGATTATTTGTCACTTTACATTAGACAGAAAATACAATTAGTAAATACATTTGGGAGCGGGTCTATGTAGGATTAACAGCTTCCAGATGCAATTAATGTATATTATATCAGTAGCAACAACAGTTATACCGCTTATCAAAACTCATTTTAATTCAAGACAAACATCTAGTTGTAATTCATATGCACGGTGTAAAAAATATGTAGTTAGTCAAAAACATTGTAGTTGAAGGATATAGTCAACACGTGGTACATTTTACATGGAAAAAATAGACTATGGCCATTTCCAAGGAACACAATCCACACATCAATTCTACCACTTCACTTAATGTAGGCTGCCACAGTCCTATTCTACACTATATGACCAAAAGATTGTGGGCCACTCTCATAATTATTGTGTTTAGTTGTTTCAGCCACACCCGTTACTAACAGGAGTGTAAAATCACAATCGCACACACTCACAGAGCAGGACTGTCTTCTTTAGCCTCGAAAGCACAAGCACTTAATTAAATGGCTTTTCATGGATGAATCTGGGTTTGACAGATGCAAGGAGAACGCCTCCTTCCAGCATAGTGTCTACTTTAAAGTCTGATGCTGGAGGGATAATTCTCTGGGGCAGTTTTTCAGGGTTTGGGCTAGACCCCTTGGTTCCCGTGAAGAGTACATTTAATGTTACCTCATACAAAGTAATTTTAGACAATTGCGTGCTTCCAACATTGTGGCACCACATCTGATCTGCCACCATCCACCCCAGGGTGGAGGATACAAATGACCCCCCTCACACTACTACCCTGTGGAATACGGCAATCAAATATCATTGTGGCACAGCACAATCCCTAACGGTACAAAGAGACAGAAAACAGCTAGTGATTGAGACCCTGGATGATGCGCCCACCTTCCTGGAGGCATTGGGACTCCCACAACTCCAGGTGCAGCAAGAACTCCCGCCTGCTAAGGTTGAAGGAACTCCGGACAGGCGGACTAACCATCGGTCTGTGACTGTTGTCCGGATGAGGGCGCTGTTGCATTGGACAGGGATATGTTCACATTTATAGCAGCTCAGTCAATTTACCTCTGTTTCGTGCTACTGTTTAACCTCTTACCTCACAGTAAGGCATCATTTCTGACACATCAGTGAGTTAATTTAATAATTACCTTAGCAATTGTTTTTTTTATTGTGAATTTATGCAGCGGACTGATGTTCAGCGTTTTACCGCTCTTGTACTTAAGTGTATAATCTGGGATACTTTTACTCTAGCTGAAAGTGCACATTTTGTTCTCCGCCCTGGTTACCTACTGCAATGTTATTGATGGGTTTGGTGTTGTGAGGGGGCTCTAGGCCACACGTCTGTTGTCCTAAAGTTGGCCTGATTGCCAATAAGTGAATAGTCTTAGCTTGAAGCTGTAACTTGGTAGGATACATTGTATACATTGCTTGCTGTGTTACGGCACTGTATGTTAATTTTATCACCATGCAACATATTTGTTTTAAATCAATACTCAAAAATATAAACCGGTATTTAAATAAATAAAAAAGACTCCTACTTTAGTAGAATATTAGGATTATGGAGCTAATAGAAATATGGACTCTGGCACATAAGAGCAATCTGGCCCATCCAGTTTATCCATTTTTCCTGATGTAAAGACTCAAACCTTAATCACTGGTTTTGTCTGAAATTCATGATAGTTTTATATGTATTTCATATGTTTTTATTCTCTAATTACCATATATTAGCCTTTTCCATTTCTTATACGAGGTTGTTCCACCTACCCTCTCAATAAAAGTAAAACTTGCTTATAATACATCTAATCCTTTAAACCTCGGTTTATTTTAGGACCTCTTCTGCTGATGTCCGTCTGTGATGAGGTTTTCACAAAAACTGCATGATAAAACAATTCACACAAACAATAGAATTTGTTCTGTTTGTACAATGAGCTCGTGACGTCTACATTTCTTGTATAAAATTACACACTGACTTTCTTAAGACAGTTATCTAAGAAAGCCCTAGCATACTGAACACATAAATTGATCAGCATGGTTCTTTTTATTTTTGTTTACCTTGCTTATGGTGACACGTTACAAAAATTGACAAGGTGTGTGCACCTATTTGGAATCTCATCCAATATAGAGGGCCCACCGCTGGAAACCATGGTTACCAGAAACAGGTGAACTTCAGAAGGAGTAGAAGCCCAGAATCTTACGGCAGATGACCATCTGGCCAGTCGCTCTGTTTAATTTCCTGCTCAGAGAACCTCAAACGGTCCCTAGTCTTGTCTTATATTCAGGGCAACCTTATACGTCTTCCATGAATGGTTAACCCATGTGCGATTAGGTTTTATTCACACTAAACAAGACAGATCAAAGGCAACATATAGCATATTGCATTAAATAAACACACAGATTATTAACTAACTAAACTACAGCAGGCAGAATAAACGGTTTAGTACGTTACGCGGCTAGAAGAAACTATTAAAAAAATCCAAGAAACCTATCATCTCTAATGATCTTCCTACATCTACTGGTTTAGTACAGTATCTATCAGCTTGTGTGGTTAGTGGTGTAGATGGTGCATACTGACCGTGGGACGCTCTGCAGTTGGCTTACATACAGTTTTATGAGAGAATGCTCATCGGTCTCGGGACTAGTTACATTTATACTGTCAAGCAACCTGAGTGAGTCAAATAGCGTCAAGTGAGTTTACCCCCACATCAGAACTTATTTGGCATTCACAGGATCATGCACAGTTCTTATTAATGTTGATTGAGGCGTTAAAAAAAACAAACATTGCCACAAAGTTATTACTTCAAATTACCTTCCATGCAATATAAAGTATATTTCACATTTCGCATCAAAAATGGAACGATTTTCCATTACCAGTGTAATAACATAGGCAAGGCAAATGATAAATTAGAATTTTTCCTAAGTAATGTCTATACTATTTTATATGCACTGGCTGCAGTTTAGAGCTATACCCTACAATGTGCGTCTGGCATCAGAAAGAACTGAAGGTCTACATCATAAGCCCCATAGAATGTATTATGCCTCATGGTGTTTCCCTATATGTGCTTCTTCATTTGGAATTGGCTTTGCTCACATCTGCGAAATCTTCTACTCTCCATGTAATCAAACAGGAAATTGAAGCACAGAAGAGGATATGGCTGCTAACCTACAGCAGCAAAGCATAATAAAATATACAAATAAAATAACAGACACTCTGATAAGGAGAAAAAATACTCCTACTTAACCCCTTAATGACAAAGCCCGTAGATGTACGGGTTCAAAATGCATTGTTTTCAATGGGTTTAGGGACCGCCCATTGTCCTTAAGGGGTTAAGAGAAACATCAATACACTGAAGAAGTAAATAAAAATAGGCAACACTACCATCAGGCATTCATAATGGATTCACCTTTAATTTATTAAGTGAAAAGACAGACTGGTTTGATCATTACCATACCTGCTTTATGTCATTAATACAAGGTATATAATACAAATGTCAAAAAACAACAAGTAGCAGTCATATTCAATATTGACAAAATCAAAACAAACAGGTACCTTTTTATGATAAAATGTACTTATTTTTAAAGTGATAGTCTTTCGTGCTGCTCACTTTTTGTTGCATTCCACAGCAGTTACGCACATAAAGCCTGGGCCCCCATGGCCCTCCCATCAGCCCTTGCTACGTCCATCTCATTGTCCCACCAATTGCTCTGCCCACGTTCCACCCACCGTCCTACGGCAGTGAGAGCAATGGTGAGTTTAGGGTTAGTGGTACGTGCATTTCACTGGCGCCCCTTTAACTAACAGGCATACATACACATACGTGTGAGTTCAATTATGCTTCGGCCAATTCATATAACCAAAACCTCTCATTTATATTATGTTTATATATTTGTTGCCAACTTTATTAGGGTGAGAAGCGCAGACAGTTTTTGTATACATACACATACAACAGGCATACATACAACACACAAAACCGCTCTAGCTCACTTTAATACACATGCATAGCTTCACACATTCTTTCTCCTGTCCCTCCTCGTCCCTAACCCTACACTCACCCCTGACACTCCACCACCATACACTGACACACAATGAAGATAACACCATATGCTGACACACACACACAAAACACGAACACATGCCAACACCATACAGTAACATATGCTCTCAAACACTAACACACATACACACAGACACTCAAACACTATATGCTGACATACACACTCACACACTAACACTAATATATATATAATACACACACCAACTTGCTCTAACACTTTACACACAGACTGTAATAGTGTAAACCCAACAAAGGCCTGTTTAAGATAGATTGAGATAGATATAGAAACCTTTACATACACACACACACACATATATATATATATATATATATACACACACACACAATTTATCTCCCAGTCACTGAGTGCAAGGCTCAGTCTGTTTAGTAAGTTATTAATAAGAATTATTGACCTTTATAGAGTCATCAGTTTTGAGAAATGCCTTCAGTGGAATAACCATGTACAGTTAAAGTGTGCCCCTAGGCAGAATATATTCCTTAAATGAAAAATAACGATGACATTCCAGACCAAATAGTTATTCTCACAATCACAGTTTCAGGGCTGCTGGTTGTGTTTCAGTCTGAGGCCAGAGTGTGCATACCAAGCAGATATAACAACATCAAACATATAATTACATACATACATTCAGCAAGATTTCCCCATTACTTACATTTTGTTTGTGAATGGGCTACCTGAGGAGGGCACAGAGTGAGAGAAGAGTGTATCATTCATGCTGTTAACCGGTCTGGGAGGCCTATAAAAAATAAAACAGAGCTTTTAAGGCAAACAATGCTATTTTCAATATACTTCACTTAGTGTTGATTGGAAAAGGACATGGGGTACGTGATCTATATCTACCCTCTTCCCTTTGCTTTTATGGCACTAGGGGTAGTTGCACATTGAGATGTCAGCCATGATGTAAACTTTGGTGTGCATGATGTGATAAGGACAGGAATAATTACCCACCAGTGCATTGCAGCAGATCGTAAGCTCCTTTAATTATGGGGAAACAGCTTATTGATTCAAGGAGAAATCTGACTGCCATTTTGGGGTCAAGAAGGAATTTATTCCCTGGTTAGTGCAAAATTGGAAAGAGCCAAACTGGGGTTTTTTGCCTTCTTTTGGATCAACAGCAAAACATTAACAGATATAGGAAAGGCTGAACTTGATGGACGCATGTCTTTTATCAGCCTATGTAACTTGGTGCCAACAGAAACAAAGATACTGCAGGATGCAAGGAGAGGGACGACACAGGAACATCTTAGGACTGCAACAAGGTGACTGGCACATTACTGGGAGTTTATTCACAGCAGGTACGGGGGACATGGGAACAAACATTTAGGAAATATAAGAAAATGGTGCAGCGCACTACCAAAAGAGTGCCCTTTAAAATCATCACCTGGAACTGTAACTGTGCCGAGCAGAAATCACATGACAAGAGACAGCATGTAACGGATTGTATGACCTCTTACTGCTAATGGGGTAAACACGAACAGATTACATACATATATAGCTGCCGTTTTAGACCTTCTATTCTCCCGTTCTAAAAGGTATTGCTAACGTATTAAACTAAGAAGGTCTTTTAACGGCCAACAAGGAAACCCAATAACAAAAAAACAGCTATTTTTTTTTTACTTAGGACCAGCTATCCCCCTGCCAAAAACCCACCAGGGATGTATATTTTAGCTACGCATGTACAGAATGTTGACAGGGGTTACTTCATGCACTACCACATTACAGCATTTCTATAGGTGCCTGGGCGTAATTTAATGTCATATGCCGTTGATTATAATGGAAATGACACTATGTCCTTTCCCATAAGTAACTAAAGATTGAATATTAAATGCGCAGATGAGTGCCGAGCACGATGGATGCTACATATCACAGTGTGTTCTAGGAGATGTGACAGGAGGGGGATGGGGACGGACATCACAGTGCTTCTGGTGACAAAGAAAATGCCACAGGACCGAGTACTCACCAGGTGTCCCTTTTGCAGCAATAAGAAAACAGAAGGAACATATTAACAGCGACGTATGCTGCGCGCTACGTTACATACAAGCAGAAAGGACACTTGTAAGGGTAGCAGAACAAATGCAGCTCCTGGGAAATGTTGTGAATCCTATACTCCACCCAGGGTTTAGAATTACGTAGGGCTGATTTTGTAATTATTTTTTACGGGGTAAGTAATATACTGGTGTATACCAGACTAGGAAGAGTAGGTCTAGCAGTGTATACTAGCCTAGGAAGAATAAGCCTAGGGCTGCAGCCCTTATGCATCAAAACCGTCACTATATAGCTGCTCAATGGGTCGATCACAATAGCGAGCCCACTTACACTGTGCTTGGTCAGTGTCTAAATGCCATTTTCTGATACCTGTTCTGTTAGTAGCAGATATCTATGCATGCACATACCCATCGTACAGAGCTGACGAATATGATGGCGCTATATAAAATAATAATAAAAATAATACCCAAGTGCAGATATGTATTAGCACTAACAGGGTTCAGGTTAAACTCAAAGGGACATTCCATTCACTCTGCAGAATCCCTTCATGTGAATTTGCCCCTTTGCCTGCAATTTGGCCAGCTATTTTCCATGCAGGCGATGTGTTCAGCCGATACTTTATTAGTATAATTTATTATTTCCCTTTGGAGGGGAGGAAATGTCAGATCCTTCTAAGTATGGAAACTTTTAAGAATACAGAAAATGTTAAGAACTCCTCCCTGGAGGACAAAGTAATATATCAGGATTTACTGTCATTCTCTGCAGAGAGAAAAACACATCATATTTAAGAGCACTGTATTCAAACTCTTGTATTTGATGATCAATAATTTGCATATAGGGCCACAATGAGATGTCACGTAAGGGACTTCACAATCAAATATAAAACTCTTGGTTACAAATGCTCCATCTAGGCATGGTTTTGTATTTGAAGTGACAGATTCCCTTTACAGGTTTGATAAAAACATCTTCTTAGCATGGTAATTTTGTTGAAACCCCAATCCCCAAAGCATGCTGGTTACACAGTCCAGATATATGATTGGATTATATAAATCAATAAATAGTGGGAATTATATTAGAGACTTCATGTGGACCTATGAGAGGGACACTTGCCATCCCCAAACACATTCACCCAAGTTTGAGTCCTGAACTAATTGTTGTGACCTGAGACACGGCATCCACATTGCAGCTGTCTGTATACACCAGTCTAAATTGCCCGTTTTTTTTTAATTCTCAGAAAACTAAAACCATAATTAAATTTTTTTTTTTTTTAAAGTAGCTGTGCAAATTCTGCTTGGCAACACAAAAGAATGGGTACAATAGATAAGTGCAGCTTGTTTCATCAAAGCCACGGCATAGAAGAGGTCACAAAACAAGTATTGAAATTATAATGTTCTAAACTAAATATAACATTCACAGTATAATCTAAAGTGGTTTTGGACATAATATGTTCTGTGCCCGTGTGAAGGTTTTTCACTCGATTCGGTCCGATCTCTTGGTTTTATTGCAGTACTTTTAGGTTAAGAACACCAATAAGCTGCAATAACTTTGATAAGTCCTCACCCTAATTCAAATTAAAGTGAACTCAACCCAAAATGTTTGAGAATCCCTTTGAATGCGGTAAGAGGGGCTTTCAGTGATAAATAAGGGTTGCATTGAATGCCTATTTCATTTACGGGTTTTACTGTACTCGCCGTTAGAACGGGTTGATTATCTCGCCTGTTCTTTAAAATAATAGCCTGCCTGCTACCGCCTATGAAATTATTTTTATTTTGTTGCCATTCAACCCTTGACACGATTATTAAAAGCAAGTGCTGTTACTTACACAATGTGAGCCAGGTTTAGAGGTTTTTCAGGCTGGTCTGGAAACATTGGGTGTAAGGGTTCACGACTGGAAGCACAGCTTAAAGACTTGCTAAGTGCATTAGTAAGCTTCTTGGCAGGGGATTTCTGCAGGAACAATGGGGGGCACAGCATAAATGTACATGACAAAGACCGAGTCCTGCCAAAGAAAAGCCCAACGCACAACACACACAAAAAGTTCCGCTCAGTTTGACAATTACAACGCTAGACGAGAGTTGTTGACCTCAATTGGCTTGCGAAGGGTTAAGCCAAGTATGTATGTATGTGAATAATATTTATGTATGTATATATATAAAAAAAAAATCACTGATTAAATAAATCAAACCTATAAAGTAACATATCCCCGGATCCCGGAGGTTAATGATGGAAAGTTACTTGTCACATAAACATGTGTTAATGTCGTCGGTTCGAGTTATTTTAGTCTGACTCGCACTGGCAGAACTGAACTGTTGTAGTCGATAACATAACACAGACTGGAAAATAAAATGAAAAACATCACATAACCCATCATTTCGCTAATGTGAAGCAAGACAGGGTTACCAAAGAACATCATCTTCTCCATGAAATATTTTTGAAGGGAAGTGCGACGCTGGCAAAACCAGCTCTCTGATTTGTTTTGATAAAAGGGCACTTAACAAATGAGCAATATACAGCTACTCGAGAAACTCCCTCCCTCCTCCTCCTATGTTACATACTTACGCAAGTTCCCACTCTCTACCTACACCAGAGTCTCCGGTAAAGCCTCCCTCTCGGGGCAGTCCCCGGTGTTTTTAGGTTACTCTGTTCCCTTGTGCCTGCCTTCTGCGAGTTGGAGCGAGAAGAACCTATTCTTACCCATGACGTGTACTCTTTCATTTGGTGCTGGTTGCTATGGGAACCGCTGGCATGCCCCCTCCAGAAGCAGTCCTGACAGAGCTGGTAATTGTGACACTGCTGGCAACGGTAGCGAAAGCCCATCATGCTCTCGCTGTGGCAATAGGAACACTCGACAGGGTGGAAGACTATGGGAGAAGAACACAGAGCGCACATATCTTTACTGCACAACCATGATACAGATTTAACATGAACCCCTCGGATCCACTCATCACACCCAGCCAGCTACATGCTTAAAATACACATCTCTTTGGGCCGTTTTTGTCAATTAACAAGTGCAATAGGAGTCATTTTCCAATCCTATGTTTCTACAATGCTGATGTAAGGAAGAAAATTATCCACAAATAGTCACTGGGAAGTACCACTACTTCAAGACAACTGTATCTCGCACCAGTTAAATACCTCACAGATTCAGATAGACATATAAAAGTTCACAGGAGATTAGGTTATGGGACTGCCATTTCAGTACACACTGTGGGCCAAATATCAGGAACCAAAGAAGCTGAATAAGAAAACACTGTGCTATGCAGATCCAGCCCAACCACCTCAACCTCTTAGGTTGTCATGGGGCTGTAAAACCCATTGCTTTCAGATGCCGACTGATATAACTACCAACAAAAAAAAATTCTTGGACGCATATTTACTCCATGACAAGTGATCTTGTGTGGTTAGAACTAATCTTCAAATATTTAAATATTTAAATTTTGCCTGTATACATGGTAAAAATAGAACAAATTATTGCAGTGGGGTGTATCTGATAATTATTAAAGGTACAATGTTTAACATAACTGGACAACATTATATTGTACACGCATGTGTGTGTGTTTGTATATATATGTCTTCAAGTAGTGCAAAGGCATGCAAGTGGAGGAAGTCAATGGGTATAACCTTCATATTACTGTATTTACTGGAAGGTCTAAGTCTCTCATTACTTAAATCTCTTTTCCCTGACTTCCAGCACCATTCTTCCCTTATTTTGGAGTGGGCACATGCAGAAAAGATAGATTTGGACCATTAACAAGATACAGAGGATGAGGGGTGTCTGAGGAGGCCTTTTGCCAAATCCCTCTTTGCATCTGACTATTTCTTTCACCAGCACCGACCTTGTCAGCTCAAGAAATCTGCAAGATGTCAAATCCTAGGTGACAACCGGCACACATGTTGGATGGAGGAGTGTTTTTGCACCTTTATTCCAGAACTATGTTCAGAAATATATAATTTAGGTAGATATTCATATAGTCACTTACCGTTTTCTACATTCGCCAGTCGATGCAGAAGAGGTAACCAGACAAGACACTGAGGTGGTGGGTCAGACATAAGTATGTCCAAGAAAGAATTTAAGGTAACGTTTTTCTGTTTAAACAAAAGTAAAAATGTTTATTTCTAACAAAGCTAAGATGCATACAGTAGGCAGCCTACATTTTTACTTTATGGACTCATTATTCTACTAAATAAGTAGCATTATTAATTCTAATCAATCACATACTTGGTAAAACACCCCAGGAGTGAACATTCTACCGACGCATAGCACCAATATATATATTGTGACAGAAAGCAGGGGATGATAATGGAGGGAGTGTATATATCCCCTTATATTTTGCAGTGTGGTTACCCTCAATAGTTTTTACCAGCCCCAGGGAGACGTTTTGTTAATAATGGAACTGTTGGATATCTGTTATTTGTGTATTTTGGGTCCCTGGGGTGGAGCACTTGGAGAGTAGGGCGGGCCAGTGCTCCACTCCACATTTTGTGAGCAGCCGAAGACCAGCAGGTGGAAATCCAGTCTGGCGATTCACGGTTACTCTCCTAGTACTCACCTGTTTCTACTAATTAATGGGAGAGGCAGTTAAGTAGCCTCCTGATCTCAGAGCAAGAGAGATCATGTGGCTCCCTGAGAGAGAGGGGGAGAGAGCTGCCAAAAATACTGACTGCTGCCAATATTGCATATAAACTGTTATTTTTTGTTTGTTGGGAACGGATAAGCCGTCCAACTGCAGTTAGGTTGGAGAACCTTGTATTAGTTAGTCCTCATGAGAGCAAGGCTTTTTGTTTGATTTATTTATTTTTGTTATGCCTGTGGTGAAAAATAAAAACAGGCCCAGCCTTTTATTTTACCCTCCTCGTGTCTGAGCTGTCTCTGCAGCCTGATAGACTGTGTGTGAGTAAAGATTCCCAGACAGAGTACCAAAGTGAAGGGGTATTGTGTCACAAATATATATATATTAGCAAAACAGCTGTTTTTCCTTGAACGTGACTAAACGGTTAAGGGAGATAAGTGCAATTGTGCAAATAAATGTGGCCATCATTCATAGAACAGGCACTAATGGCTTTTGTCATAGCACCTTCTGATAAAGAATACAAGGTTTATTTGCTTAATATACTACATGATACAATGCTGCTTTTGTGTAAGTGGGACAGCACCTTTAAGAGTAAGCAGCACCTTTATGTAAGGTAAGGTCTGTATGAAAAGGTGACAAGCATTGATTTCCCACACCGACGTTATCACCCTCATCCACACTCCACTCTTACAGTCTGCCGGACTCATTTGACAAGGAAGAGGGATACTAATATTTGGAGAAAATGACAAATATCCTTAGTATTTCAAAACAGACATCTGTTTCAAGAGTTTGGAAAGCTGACAGCCTGAAGACATAAGAAAAAACAGCTCTCTAAAGGAAGCGTGGAGTTACACACAAACGATAGAGAATTGTGTTCAGAAGTGTACAAGGATATTTTTCCCTTTTCACAGCGTGCAAATCACAGATGACATCATAAAAGACTCTGTGATGTAGAGGCAGTAAGGAATCATTCTTTAACTTTTACATTACATCTCTTTTAATGTTCTGCAGCCCTCTCTACGAACCTATTTAAATAAATCCTAGTAAACAGAGAAAACAAGGCGGCAAACACAGGCTGCGTCTGGTTCTAAGAACGTACTAAACACAGAGGAAGAGTTTTCCCTAAGGATTTTTATTATAATGACACCAAGCCTTGGGGTTAGAGCTTTCAAAACATCATTTTAGATGCAAAGCAAACTATCTATATAACTGCAGGCGTGTGGCACATTAACATAATACGTAACACCTGTTAGATTCATTACTGTGATTTATTAAATCACTGTTCTGTACCTTCCAGCCGATCAAAGCTCAATTTAATAAGTACGTCAGACAAACTGACACATGCCAAAAAAAACATTTAGAGATACGTCAATAGAATGCACTGCCAGGCACCCGACAGAGGAAGATATATTATGGTAGAGAAAACCACTCATTTAGAACTTCTCTTTACCAATGTGGATCAACCTATTCACAGATTTCACAGATACATAGTTGCACTCAATCATTCCATTATTTGCAGGATTTAGTAGATGCAGATTATTCAAATTCTCCAAAATCTGCTACATTTAGTAGAATTTTACTTTCATCTTTAATGTTACATTGGTATTGTACTGTTATAGCTCCTTACATTTAACAGCTAATGTATTGCACTTGCTTCAAAGTTAAAGAGATATAACCAATCCTTTCTTTTGGGGCGAGATGTTATTTAGAATCTTGATGTTATGTTAATATTAAAAACAAGCATCCTGTGTATTATAATTGCAGCGAGATATATATATATATATATATATATATAAATAATCATACAAATGATCACTTAAGGAGATAAGAATAAAGAGCTAAAGACACCATATTCTTGCAAAGGACAAAGCCTCTTTGTGACTTGGTAGCTTGGTCCAGCTCACCTGTTGTGAAAAACAAGACCTGGCCGACTGTTCTGTGTACCCAAACGAGGGACCTTCAAATACTGCAGTGGGTATTTTGAGAACCTCCCTCAGAAAGAGGTCATATCGCGTATGGATCATCATACCGCTGGAATCAGAGATCAACGAGAAAATATCTGAAAAATAATAAGGCAGGACAAATTTCAGCTGAACAAACCGGTTTTGCCTCATGGTCAGCCTCGTTTTGTACCATGTGTAGCAGAGCACTGCAAGTAACACGAGAGGCAGCAAAGGGGTCAGCTATTTGAGTTGCAGGAAAAAAATTAAGATCAATTCTAGTGGAAATAAACCTCTTAAATGTGACTTTGGTGCAACGCAATTTGGGGCATTTTCATACTTCTTTGTATCTGAGGCAACAGTATTTCACCAAGATAATTGGGCATTTGCACAAAAGGTATGAGATGCCAGAAAGCATTACTTTTTCATTGGCACCAGGTGCATCCATCTATGCTAGCTGTAAAATAAAACCAGCCGTTTACTTTGTACGTTTTGCTTGCGATTAACTCAGACTTCTATCTGTCACAATTCACATGAGGATATAAAGTACACGGAATACAGATGGCACGGCTTCCGTGCTGCCCATTCGCATGTAGTTTTAGATGTAATAAATCTGCTGGAGGTAAAACATCACCATCCACCTATTGCTTCCCCTTTTTGCTAATTAATAAAGACTTTAAAACGTGTATTCATTTGGAAGGAATTATTTTCCATTTATGTCAAAACTTGCTTTGTTCTCTAAAACCTCCCTATTAATAGATAGCTGCCTACTCACACATGTTGTGAGAGTTAAGCTTCACGAAAGACTCCCTTCTTATTTATTTTTTTAATAAAATTGAATATATAGCTGTGTTTCCAGCTTATACTGGGCATTCTCTTTCAGACACTTTGAAGGTTATCACTGAGATTTCCCATGCAGGTTACGTGCCATAAAATCTTGTTGGTGCGGTGTTAGTCAGCACACTACCGATGCCATCATTGATTGATGGAAATGGAGTGTACAGGACAACACAATATTATACTTACACCGCAGTTTGTCCATAATCTTCCCTCCACACAGTGTGGCCAAAGCCATTTTGACAGCAAAGACTGTAATCTTCCCATGTCCTTCCCTGTAGAAAGAAACCAATCAATAAACATGTACTTTCCAGTATTAAACCAGATATGTTTCCTCCAACACCATCCCAACAAAAAATAATAATAAAAAAAAAAATTATATATATATATATATATATATATATATATATATATATATATATATATATATGCAAAAAAGGGAAAAATGATTTGATCCCCTGCTGATTTTGTATGTTTGCCCACTGACAAAGACATGATCAGTCTATAATTTTAATGGTAGATTTATTGGAACACTAAGAGACAGAATAACAACAAAAATCCAATTAACTTTAATTTTATTAATTGATTTGCAATAAGTATTTGATCCCCTATCAATCAGTAAGACGTCTGGCTCCCAGGTGTCTTTTATACAGGTAATGAGCTGAGATTAGGAGCACTCTCTTAAAGGCTTTGCTGAACATATTTGATTCCAAAAAAGACAGATAAAAGTGTGATGAATTTACACTTACGGGTCATAGGCTGCTAGCAGGAAATTTAAAGTCAGGCCAATGGATTGCTCTACGTTGATCTGGTGAGTAGTTGGCATTCTCTTATTTAACTGGTAAAAGATAGTTGATAGCACTGCTTCCAGACGGGCCACATTCAGTTCAGTACTTGGGTCCAGGTTGTTTAGGGAATTTTCTCTGAGTGCCTCAATGATGTTCCATATATCTACCAGATGCACTGCATTAGGAAAAAACAATACATTAAATACAATATAGGTAAAACTAGTGGATTAAAGATAATTGAACACAAAAATATAGATTTTGCTTGTTGATTAAGTTCTTTTTACTATCCCTTTCATCCTCCTTGCTTTCTCTCCTCTCCCTTTTTCTTTACTACCTTCTTATTCTAATCCTACCTCCCTTGGCACAAAACACTATCTGGCAGTACCTTTGCTCTCTGCACGCCTCACAAACCAACAGATCGTTCACCTACACACAATATGTGATAGGCCCCCTTCTCCCTCCACAACATGATCTGGCAGCTCTTCCCTTCCACTGCACATGACAAAATCTGGTAGTCCTCTCTTGCCTGCACACCACACTATTCTGCAGAGTTTTGGTGTGAAATCTCAGGCTAGGATGAACGTACAGCCATGGCACACTCTGCTTTTAAACAATGTTCTTTTATTTTGTAGATAGAATTCTCAAAAACTCCCAAGTAAAACAATAACAATATTATACGTCACCTGCTCGTAAGCGTGATATACCCTATTACTATTGCATGGCCACATAAGATGAGCATCTGCCTCCTAGAGCAGGCCAGCTCAGCACTAAATGGGAATGTTTTTTTTTCACTAATAGCATCAGATTATAAATACGTTTCCAAAAATATTGTGCTTTTTCATTTCATTTTTAAAAAAAAGTTGAATAATAATATTTTCAAAGCCCAGTCTACTACACAAAGACCCTTACTTCTTACTCCTGACTCCTTAACACACTGCGTGTGGCAAACAATAAAATGGCTAAGCCTTAATCGCCCAGCTGGATACTGTAAAAAAGAACCAAGGAGGAAAGGTATTGCATTAGCATTGTTATAAAGAATCAGCTCAGTGTGGTGTTTGACCAGGGAAAGTAGATAAAGGAAGTTTATCGGGACAAAAAGAGGTAAAACCAGGTTTTTGTCAATGCTAAAACTACATTACTGTATACACCACATGGTAAGAATAATATTTTTATCCATAGGACTTCCCTTTTATCCTGTGGCTATTGCCCTCTGTCCTAGGGCCAGAATGCCTGTGACGATCAGGTGGATGGAAGGTTTTTTTTTACTAAACGATTCAGCTCACTGCCTTCACTATAAATTGTAAAAGTTCCTAACCCTGCAAAGAATCTCCTGCAAGCAAGGCTAAGCATTGGTAATTCTTCGAAGAAATCCTAACATATTGTAACTATACATTACAGGTAGAATTTAAAAAATGCTTATAATTAATATCCAGTTCTTATATTGTGTTTTTTTTCCCCACTAAATGTATTAGAAATCTACTACGGTACAATCCCACCACCACTGGTTTCTATTTTTTTTTTTTTTTACGTATAACCTAGGAAAATATTCCCTTGTACTGTATTTAACAAAAGATTGTTAGCATACTACTTACAAAGTTGCAAATAAAACACTTATTACATACTGTTTAACATTAACAAAAAGGAAGATTAAGAAGTTTGGACATTTATACATACCTTATTAGTTATTATTACAATATTTTAGTACACCGAGTTTGTGGTATGAAAACAGACGCAGATTAGTAATGTACCTTGCTAATGTGTTATTATTGCAGAACACATCATTATTTCCTTCACAAGCGTTCTGGAAAAATAGCTTTTATGAAATAAAAATAAAAGATTAGAAATAAAGTATCCAATTTCAATACTTCACCCTCAACAGGGTGTCTGCCATAAACGCCAGGTTCTTTATACAATGCAATTGCGAGAGGCATCATAACTTAGTCTGGAAATCGACCAAGTGCTAATTACTCCCTGTGATAGAATGCACTGCGGTATGTGCATTAAAACAATAAACTAAAATTAGTATTTGCCTTAACAGACTAAAGCCATTATTTCTATTTAGCCCAAATTACTACAGGGATCAAGTCATTACATTTTGAAACGGATGTCTAGGTCATTATTAGCTGAAAACTTCCTACAATCAGCCGCTCCTGACTTAATAAATCGGCGGGCGAGATTTCCATTCTTTGCAACGCGAGGTGTAGCTCGCCCCTCCGTCTGCAAATGGTGAACAATGCATAGATCGCCAAACACAAATATATGATGCATATATGCTCCTTGTTCCATGCTCATCCATGCTATGCAGCATTTATACCAAGAGATTAAAGATTTTCTACATAACCTTACAACACAAAAATGGCCAACTTCCCGGTAAGAAAAGGGACTAAACTGCAATAATATTATAGTAACAGGAGCTATATATATTTTATTGTATAAATCAACCTAAGTTGCTCGGATGCTGTGAAAATTCCCTTTGACGTGTCCCTCAAACCTGCTTTGTCTGGTGCCAGACCTTAAGTATAAAAATGAATGTTGAAGTTAGTACAGTCCAGCCCAGCCGATATCCACTTAACCTGCCAATGCCCACATAAGACGAGCCTTACAAAACCTATGATTCAGTCTTAATGACATCATTTACTAAACATATACAAAAAGGTACACCAAAGGGCTTTAATCCCCTCACAACCACTTGATCCATAATCCATGCAGTTACACTCAGCACACATCTTAAGTATTTGTTCTAAAAATAAGTATGTGAAAAGAAGAGAAATTTTCATTAATACTCTCATAGAATTGTTGGGAATAGATGCAGATTAAAGAATTTTCTGTTTGCACTTTTAGAGTCTAGGTCAAAATGTCCCTACAATTCCATCCCCTCAGAGTCAGCACTAAGTGGCAGTAATTTGTGTCATAGCCCATTGTGGCCATTCACCGAGTGCTTTTGGGCTTCACATTCCACACGGCTCCATTCACTGGGGCTGCTGGAGATTTGTACGGTTTAGTTAGAAAGGACAGCACATTATTTCAGCCTGCCTGGGCGGTAATGTCACGGATTCTGCTTCTATGGACATGCAAACCAATTTGTATATCATCTGAGAATACACTGAAGGCCGGGTAGAACCGTGGTTCAGTTTGTAGAACATAAACTGGTAGATTAAATGCATGCCATGAAACTGCAATTTAAATATAGGAGTAATTTTTCACTTAACATTGAGAGGAAAGGATGTTTCTGCATGAAGTCACAAATTACTGGGGTTGCTCTTCTTAACACAAAGCAAATTTAAGGAGAAGAACCCACTGCCGACACATGCATTATTGAATAAATCTCAATGTATCGACAGGAAACAACAAAGGATGGAGATATATTTAAAACTAGTTAAAAAATTTATACAGTCAACCATAACGTTAACACAACAATGTAGAAGCAGAGTCATGCCTAGGCAAGAATGGTGGAAGCTGTAGTTCATTGTAAATTGCAGAAGTGTGGAATTGAAAGATAACCAACAAACTAAAGAAATGCATCATCGATAATTGAATGACAAGGGAATGTAGGACCCAAAAAAGCTGTCTGACACAGATAAACTGAACACACTGATAACATAGATATTCTTTAGGAATGCAACAACAACATTAGATGGACAGGAGATCTATCAGAAGGCTCAGGTGTTATTGACTGCCCGTCGCTATTACAAAGGTCATTCTTGAAATCAGGCCTTGTGGGGAAAAATGAAATTTCTTTTGTGATGTATTATGTAACTTTGAAAAATAATGTATAAGAAGTATTACTGTTATTGGACCTGCAAGGCATTTTGCTTTTTTTGTCTCCTAATGAGAAGACCACACAATTAACACAATCCATGAAAGCCATAATATAGATTTTATACCTAAAATAAAGGGAGGCAATGCCCACAGCTCATAAGTTTTTTGCTTTTATTTTAAATGGTAAAAACTATCCAAGGACCCTGATCCATGATGCATAGTGAGCCCTGCTTGGGGTTTCTATTGAGTATACTATTTTAGGTGCAAATCTACACCAAAAAACAGAAGCGGTCTTACCCTTTGTATGTCAATATTAATAAGTGCATTTTGCATAAATGAATCTTTACTCAACATAATATGTACACTAGATAATAAGGGGTGTTTCACTGGTCATGGCAGATGCCTCAAATCACGGTTTCCAGATGTAAAATCCTAGTCTCTCCCCAAGTTCTGCCTCATGAGACAGGTCCATTACAGGGAAGACAATAAAACAGATGCCCAGAGCATCTGGAGTAACATGCATCCTGAGCTTCGGTTGACACCTCTTATTGTACTGAGCATCTACCTCTAACTGGTGTGTCCACTGAAGATCAGCAATAATTAGCTTTATTTTAAATTAACAACTATGTAATTTTATATGACTCTTCCTTTAAGTCAAATCTAACTTTCCAGTAGCTTTTATGTTAATGCCTTTGCAGAGACAAATGCTCTGCACAGACACTTTCACTGTGATGCAGGACAGAGTTGAGCTTTCATTTGAAAAGTATTTTACTGATCTACAAAAGCTAATGAAAAAGCTGCTTCTAATATTTGTCCTGAGTTTAGGAATACCCAGTGTTTTAATGTTTTTTGCGAGTTATAGGGCAATAAGTACAAGTAATATATTGCTATTTCAAAACCATGTTTTTTCCAAATCTGGTCATACTGCCTCATGTCCTATTTGGGACACATTTGAAGCTGGTCAGTTCAAAACATATATGTTTGAAAACTAGACACCCCAGGTTATTTAACTCTTTCTGGTGCACTAATTATGCTACCAGATTATGTCAAACCATGTGGTGGTAATTTTTTTTTTTGCATTTTTTCCCACACATACTACAAGTATGAATTTACAGCTCCTGGTACAGTCGTGTGAAAAAAAGTACATCCTCTTTAAATTCTATCACACATCAGGACATAATATCAATCATCTGTCCCTTAGCAAGTTTAAAAATTAGGTAAATACAACCTTAAATGGACAACAATTGACATATTACACTGTGTCTTGACTTGTTCAACAAAAATAAAGCCACAATGGCTAAGTAGTAGACAGGTGCTGCTAATGCCAAGAGGAAAGGCATCAGCAATGAACTTAGAGAAGCAATTGTTGCTGCCTAAGGTCATGATGTCCCAGAAACATCAATTGTCCCCAACGGGATGTTTTCCGCAACGTGCCTGGCATGTTATGGTATCAAGGGGTTAAATAAACACTAACATTTCTTAATGGGAGGAGAACAGACACAAAATGAGTGAAGCATGCAGGCAATGGAAATAGATGAACCTCAGCCAAAAGCGAGAGAAGCTTGGGAAGAAGTGAAGACAGCTGTTCCCCATGTGTCCTGTAGAAAACACTGTGACGGTACCGAGAAGGTTGTACCGAACCCTTTTTGGGACTATGTTTCCTGGCCTTCCTCACTGGTTATCCCTTAGCCTCGATCCAGGTTGAGCACCGCTGCTCTTTGAGGGGCCCTCTTCCTTCACAGATCTGGAGGAGTTAGTATTCCCCTTTGCAAAGAATCCCTCCCAATAACCAGAAGAGACTTGGTAAAAACAGATACTGTTTTATTACAACACTGTGTAAAAATGTCTAGGGAACATAGTGACAAAATATGTGGTTGATAACTCCACCAGGTAATTAGACATCCTGCAGGGATCTACATATGCATCCTAAGTAACCCTTTGTCTGTGAAAGTCTCGGTCTCTTCAGTCACACCCATTGCACACCCATCACACACACAAGTCTAGACACTCATGTGATGTCTTCAAAAAAGATCATATTAAAATGTGCCAACATCATCATATCAATGAATAGCTGGCAGATGCAATATCCACCAAAAAGCAAAGCTAACTGAAACTTTCACAAAATAGACTCCTCCATTTAGAATCTAATTACTTATTTCTGGAAGCAACATTCAGCAACATTATAATTTATAAGTTATGACTTCTGCAGGTGTGAAATAAGCAAACAGCTTGTTTCCTCTTTACATAGAACCTCACACTGGATATATAACATCATGCAGACTATGGGCACATCCTCCATAGTGTGAATGGGCTGGTTGAGGAGATCAAAGATCTTCCCTGTAACCGGCCCACTGAGCAGCGGGATACTGCCCCCAGTTAGGCAGCAGGGGGACCGCGGACCCTGGGACCTGCCGCCGAGGCCAAAATGTCACTGAGGCCTTGCATCTCATCTTTTAGTCACTGTATAATCATATAATAGGACCAAATTGGTCTAAACAAACATTCCAGTGTCCCAGGACGCTCCCATCCAAATCACATGTGGGGTATTGTTATAACCTCTGGAAGATTTGCTAAGCCAACACAGATGCCGACTGGTGTATTAAGATGAACACATTTTCTGCAAGTCAAATAGCCGGGGGGTTGGGGTGGGGAAATGTATACAGGGGATTGTGCAGAAATTCCTCCATACATTTGCAAGGTGGCCACATGCAGCTACAGTGTCATAAGCATTAAGGAATGTTGAAGCCTGTAGTGTTCCTTTAGAACTAGATAGATCTGATCACTGTTACTGAATTTCTTAGTATGAGAGGATTATAAGATGCATACAATTTTCCTTAAATTCCTACCAAGGATAACCAGACATGGAATACGTCATTACCCATGTATGCTATGTATGGCATTTGTGACGCTACCTTTATATTAAGTATATTTTAGTGATATTCTATTGCACACAACATTCTTCAATGCTAAATATCTGGGGGACAATTTACACATACTCCATCAAAGGTAACACTAAATACGATGCTGGCAGAACAGGCGGATGTGTCTAAAGTGCTTCTTCATCACATCTGCCCTTAAGGCTCTGAGCAGCTGCATGCATTAACCAGCACAGGAGGAAGAAAGCCCTGGCCTCGCCATTTGCAATCTATTTTTGGGAGATGGAAAAGCCTTCATCAGCACTACTTTCAGGGGTGACGGTCCAGTATTCGCCAATATAAAATTAACACAACCATCTACGATGGGTTACTTTAAAGAACACAAGGCAATGAAGCCCCAGTTTTGCCTACATAAAATAACCTTCATGGTAGGTTTGTTTGACACCGAATGCAGACACCAAAATACTCACGGTTTGGCAATAAAAAAGGTTTGTAAGCACCAAACATATTTATTGTGAAACACAATGCCCCAAAGCACCGTTTCATTCACTACACAGATAGCATAATAATCACAACTGATCAGTGCGCTCCCCGCACTTTACCTTTTACGAAGAACACTCATGAGACTAATGAAGAGCACCGTCTTATGTAATGATACCAACCGAGAGAACCAGTGATTCATCAAGTCAGGGCAAATCGTCTAAATTGAGAATGCAAATTAAGACACGCAACAATGGTGATGAAAATGTGATTCCCTCCTGCAGCTCGCACATCAATCACACTGCGGATTCAAACACTCCTATGAGCCAGATATACAGCCAGGAGAATTATTTTTTTTTACCTATGGTGGATAATGTGGGTATCCCAATAGGTTTCTTACTAACCAGTAGATGTCAGTGTGCATACTCGTTTCACGGAAACCATAATTCTCATATGAGGCCAGAGATTATCAAACTTGCAGGGAGTTAAGCAGGATTTCAGAGATGGCTGGTGAATGGTGATAGAGAAGCACTAAAATAAAAAATCAGCCAGTATTGATCAATACAGGGGTAACTACTAAACCCATTTATTAATGCAGCTAAACGCAATATAATACAAAGCAAGTTTGAGATGAACTCAAAAGAACGGACAGCTGCTTCGTAACCCTGTGGGCACACAAAACACTTTATCCGGCTACCAAAACCTTATTAATGTGTTGGGGGAGGTGCAAGTAAGCCTCCCCCCAATTAATAGACAGCAAGCTGCAACCAGACAAAAGAAGAGCCAACAACCTCAAATATGGGCAAAGCAGATAAAATAAAAATGGCGGTGCGCTAAGCTAACAAATTTGCATCAGAGCTCTGTAGCCCACACTATTTGGGCCAGTCGTGTGCAACATCATTTTATCCGTTTACCGCTGACATCACATCTGGTAAAACACATCAGATCTTTAAATCTACCATTATGTTATGACACAAAAAATTGTTAATCTGATGCAAGTTTGTTAAACATTACACTGTTTGTGTATTTTATATGAAAAATAAGTTATTTTCATATACTATCCTGTTCTCTATATTAGCGCTCACTCCATTATATACCATAAAACACTCTTATTGGTTGATACCAGCAGCCTAGCTTGTCTCACATGCGTTCATGTCTACAGTATGAACAAGGCACAGCTGGGCCAATCCCGAACCTAGATGCAATTTTGGGTAAAGTTATGATACAATGTATAAATACTTGGAGAAATTCAGTTCTTACTTACAGTTGCATTTCTTCTGTACAAATCGGATTTTACATGCTGTCCGGTATGTAGACAAGCGAATTCGATCCAAATCTTGAGCTCCTAGGAAGTAAAAACACAGTGAAGATGACTGGATTCTATAACTGATGACAGCTGTAGCATATAGCAGCTCTAATTAAAAACAAACAATAACTGTAATGTTAAAATACGTATACATAATATACATAGTATACATAATAGCACCTGTATAAAATAATTACTGGAATGGCATGTGATACAGTCTTAATGCAAAGTAGAACTGGTACTGGGCTCTGGATCTGGTTTCTAAAAGTATGTCTGCAGCATGATTTTAAGAGTTTATTACTTATTTAATAAGAGTCTGTCAATAAAAAATGTGGTTGGTTAACATTAAGGAACCAATTCTGTATCACTAACTCATTGTTTGAACAAAGAGACATTTTCCTGCAGTGGGAGAATTTACTTAACTAAATACTAGATCACTCAAAGAAAATAGTGATCATGTTATTCCCCCTCCCCGGTTCCCCACGCCACCTCCCTCCACACATCATTTTCTTCTATAATTATTTATTATTGTTTTCCATTGGCTTAGCCTTAGGCAAACCGAGTGTCAGAAGGCTGTGAGGGGGGCATGTGAATGAGTCAATTAATGTATAAGCGAATGGCAAAGGCACGCTGTTTCAGGGGCAGAGGTGGCACCAGAAAAGCAGTTTAGTGGCCAAGATGGCTGAGACAGGCAGTTTAGGGGACAGAGAGGTGGCACAGACAGGCTGCTTAGAAGAGAGAGGTGGCACAGGCAGACTGTTTAATGGGCAGAAATTGCATGCCGTATAGGGGCACAGACAAGCTATTTGGGGACAAAGATGGCACAGACAAGCTGCTTAAGGGGAACTGACAAGCTGTCTTTGGGCAAAGATGGCATATACAAGCTGTTTGGGGGCAAAGGTGGCATTGTGGGACATGTTTTTTTGCAAAGCTGAAGCCCAGGCAATTTTTGCAGCAGGGCCTCTGGTTTCTAGTTACACCCCTTGTGTGGCATGTGTGCACATGAATTCAACCATGCAATAAAACATATGGGGGCTGGTGTCCGAATATTTGCAGGTCTGCCCTGAACACTTGTAATATATGACAAGTGACTCTTTAGTTCACCTACAAATTCTGTATATCGCTGGTCATAATCCTACACTCGTTGCTCACTACTCCTTCGCTCCTGGTGGGACACCACCCACAGTATGGCTGTCTGAGTATTTTTTATGTATTTGAAATTAATAGTTAGAGAATCTCTTCTTGCTCCACAAACAAATGCTACTTCCATACTGGGCAAAGCCTCTGCTTTTGTTCTCTTCCATAATTCGATTTGCAGGGAGCACCGTTTGTTATTATTTTCCATTATTATTTTTTTTTATGAATTCTTTTATTTATTCAGGTATTATCTAACACAGAAGTGGGTCTTCAAATCATTTTAGACAGATGGTTACAAACATTAAACAAGTTAACTATTTAAGGTCCACTGCTATTTAGTTGCCTAACTTTGGGTTAATTTAGGAGATAATCTATTCATAATCAATCCTAATTCAATTGCGGTCTTTCCTAGTTTGTTTGGAGTCCAAACGTGACCAATGATTGTGAAATCAGAGATGTGTCAGTGGGCCTATCACCTCTAACAAATTCTAGTAAAGAGGCTGAATTTCACACTTTAATAAATAAATGCAGAATTACAAACATTCCTATTAATGTCTTATAAACAATTATAGAAATAAATTATTTAATCCCTTAAAACCAGGGACATTTGGCACTGGCATGGTGATCTCTGTCTAATGGCAATATTAGAAGCCTGCATCAATGGCGTGTCCCCATAAGTGGGATGGCTGGCTATGCACTGACACAGTGCCACATGCTACATTTTTATGCTCACTGGGCGGGCATATCTAGCCGCTGGTCACACACTGTAGCATCTGATCTACTGGGCGGCAGATCAGGTGAGTGTGTGGTGCCGTCAGCCAACATTTGCCCGGTGAGCCAGATAGCCAGTCTGGGCCTGCTTTTCACTGCTTAACACTCAAATCAAGTGTTACAATTAGATTGTAAGGGATTTAAAGAAGGATTCTTTTGATTATTAGAGACTCCTGCCACTGATTACACATAGTGATCTGCTTCCCAATTACTGTGTGATCACAGATAATGAGAAAAGGAGGAGATAACATTTCTCCCTCTTCCCAAATAAAACTAATAGTAATAAATCAAAAGTAAGAATAAATCTTTGAAAATATACATTTTTTTTAAAAAAAAGGAACATCTCAATAGACAAAAAGTGATTAAAATATGGTAGTGTGTAACAGAGCATTTTTGTGTATAATCTACTCCAAAATATAAAAAAAAATGTGTATGTGGGGTATTATTGTACTTGTGGATGCTGCTGCACATATTGAAAATGCATTTTTTGTTAAGACATACTTTGGACTATGGTTATAAGGAGGAATTGATCATGGACTAACCCAGGTTAAGTTACCTATGCTGTCTGCTTTCCAAGAACGTATTATTGAGGGTGGTTCAGAATCTGGAAGCACTGCTAAGGCTACAGTCTACAACATTAAAAAGAAAAAATACCTAAAAAAAGCGATCCACATATTCTAACAATCTTATGGCAGAGGTGGAAGCGCAGTGGGGGTCACATAACACAATGTTACTTAACCGTGAGGTACTATAGCTGCTCGCACAGCCATAAGGAAGAACTCCAGGAAAGGAAAGGGAGTGAGATGTGAGGGAATGAGATGTGAGGGAATGAGTATGTTTAGTGTAAGTGTGTTTTACATAGAGTGTATGTGTGTGTTAACAATGTGAGTGTGTTTGTGTAAATGTTTGTTAGTGCTAGAGAAGTGTTCAAAAACAAGAAAAAACATGAAATATTTGAGAGCATTATTCTGATCCCCAACCTGTGGGCCCAGGATCAGTTGAAAGAAGCCCCTCCCCCCTTGTGCATCATGTCCCCATGTGCCATCTCTCCAAATTTTTTCAGGTTAATAAAGGGTTCCTATAATCAAAGATTTTAGGTACCAAACATATCAGGCAAAAAGCTGCATAATTTAGAATACTTACGCATTTCTGCAAACAACTGCCTTCTTTCTGCCATGTTACTCCCTCTTTTCCCACGGTCCTCAATCATTCTAAAGGAATAAGATCAACGGGGGCGTGATTAGGAGACTAAGTGATATTTATCGCGTGATATTTAAGCTCATAACACACTATTCATTTTTAGCAAAAAAGAAGTGGCACATTTGCATAACAAAGGTCACAATTACACAAGTCTAAATTTATTATGCTATTAAAAGACTTGGCAACCTGGTGTAGTCAAAATAGTAGCATTCTAGATATTCTGTATCAGGCTAACCAGTGTAGCAAATTAAGATAAACTATGCTATTATCTAAACACTAGCGCCATTCCAATTGGCATATAATAGCTGAAATAAACTTCAGCAATGATGGAACAGAATCAGGCAAATATGGTTGATACATTCTAATGGCTAATAAAAGACAACGGCAAAACAAATAACATTTTTTATTATTATTTATTTATTGAAAAGCTGCATTAGAGCATAACTACTTGTACAGCATACGGACATTCAAAATGTTTCTTGGAAATTATATTAATATCATAGTTATTATGTGATTAACAAATGCCAGTACCTCTGCCTGCAACCCAGTGAACAGCTAACCTGAGGCATGTCCTAATGCTTGTAAGGAGACACAAGAGGACGCTATAAAGCCCATGGCGTGGGCCGACCTCATGCGCTTGTATCAGCTTACCGACTGGACTCAGTCTAATAAACATTCTACGTTACTTCCTTTTGGTACTCTCTAAAGCACTATTCTATCTTCTCCCAGTGTGATATCATTATATCGAAGCTGTCATTTGAGTCCTGACCTCCCCCCTCACTTAGATCATTACTATTTATAATGGGGCGAGGGCACTGTATCAAGTAAAGGGCTATCTCACGTGGAAACAAACGTTAAGGGATTTCTGGCAGATGTTCCTGGCCTTCCAAGTACTGTCCGAAATCCTGCACTACTGAAGGGGGCCTTGAGTCTGAGACCATCATTAACACACGGAAAACACTGCATCTCATTAAAACATGGACAAAAAAAATCCGAGTTTATTAACGGAGAACAGACTTTGCCTCGGTTTGCAGTACTAAAGAGTGTTCTTGCATGTTAGCCGACTGTTGTACGGTATCCTGTTATAAGAGGCGAATGTTTATCTAATTAGGAGTCAAGTACACAGAGACACTATGTCCACCGTCCTTTGCCAGTGAAATGTGATTCCAATTTAACAAACTGAAAGAAAAGCCATTCGACTGTAGCTTATTAGTAAAACTATTAACTTCAAATAAAACCCATTTCAAATACATACTAAGCAATGTGAATGGAACTGGGTTGGATTTCTAATGAAGTTTGAATTTTTTCTGCTCACTTGATTTCAAGACGGATAATACAAGAATGACGAGGGGTAAGAGGCATTATAGAACCATGAACTGTATACACTTCATTAAAAACACGTTTTAAAGTAGCAGAAGCAAGTTCCAACTATTGAAGATGTAACTGTTAAAGGGACATGAACCAGAAGGCGAGTGTTACACATTCGCTGCACATAACGTCATACTATTTACTTTCAACAGTCTTTCCAGAAGTAATTTCCGCACACTGGCAAGGAATTGGTGTTTATCAGCTGACAATCTCACACTCAGCTTTCAAGAGGTTGCGTTAGACATGACGGCCATGGACCAAACAACATTAACACCAGCGTTGCATCTTAAGTACATGGTTCTTCATGTCCCGCTTGGTATTTTAGTGGTGGCAGCGAGGTCCCGTTTTTTTTTTGTTTTTTTTTTTATTATAAAACAGTTACTAGAACTATAACCTGGGATCTACACTAGTTTGAACCTGAGTGGATTAACAAGCATTATGCAGTTTGTTTTGGCCAAAACCCAAACGCCAAAAATTACAAACAAACAGCTTTAGGGGATAAAGACTACTAAACGACTTGTTGCTGGTGGCCATGACGTTCTACGCAAAAACAATAATACATTTCCATTGGTGGTACATTTCCATTTGCTGATCTTAAAGTTGTGGGGTTGTGAGCTAAACCACATGGAAGTTGTAGTCCATTAACAGCTCAATGGACTCCTCTTAACCACATCTGACAATTAAATAGACCCCAATCCAAATAAAAAATTACAAATAAGGCTGAAAGTTCTGAAGGAAATGCGTTTCCAGTCTGATTCAGGGCAGAGCAGGACTTAAGTCTAATCCCTAGCACTTGACAAGAAGACACATATGAATGCACAGTCCATGCTGCAAGCACAGAGAGAAAGCCTGCGCAGCTAAACCAGGCTTTCCCTGCGGTGAATTAGGGGCTTATTTATTAAAGTCATGCATCACTTAGACTTGTCTGCTGGCCTTCCTTTTAAGAAAACGATAAAGAAAACTATACTTGTTATAAATGTAACGTTTGCTTAATCATTTTTTTAGGAGTCAAAAAAATACTTTCTACCTTCTCTGTAGGTAACATTGCAGCTACAAGTTAAACCAAAGTGACTAAACATTGACATTTCATAAACGGTCTTGTTTCAGTAACAGGAACCACTTGGCCTGTGCATTGTTCTAAATATAAAAGTTTATGGCAGATATAAATATTTATTCAATCACAGGGTGCTGGATACGTGGAACATCCTCATAGAAGAGGTGGCAGGTTAAGCACGCACTGGGCAGAAATAAGGCTACCTTGAACATAAACACTGCCAACGAACAGTTTAGGTTTGAGATCTTATAGCAGGCAGAACAAATGGTAGCCAAAGGGCCAAATGACTGTTATCTGTCATCAAACTCAGTCTTTCTAAAGCTTTACTGGCCTAATTCTCCTAGAAACAGAAGGATTAATTCACTAAAAGAGAGGCTGGCAAGAAAGTCGTGGCCTTAACACATTATAAAGGGCCATACTTGTCATAAGATGGCCCTGCATAATGCATAGTTCAATATGAGGTGATATTAGGCACACACCATGCTCAACATGTAGTGTCCAAATACACATATAAAGAAAGGAAACACCTAGAAAACTCTTCAAAGTAGATCAGAAATGGTCACGCTTTCTCCTACTTACATTAGAGATCCAAGTGGCTCAAGACTTTTAAACATATATAATAGTTAATATAATGGCATCAATTAAAGCCCCAACAATCATGCAAAAAAGTTTACTCTTCATCTCTTCTTGGAAACTCGCTCAACGTTAGAATGCCTGCTTTCTGCTTTGGGACTTTGTTAACATCAATACGTGCTCCAGATTATTAACCAGGGTCACTGCTTGTGATTTGCTTTTGTAATAGAACAAAAACCATAGCATGGCATGTGAAAGAATACACTAACCCAAAAGCATTTAAATGATAAATGACTTGGCCTCTGCTACACAAACCAATAGTTATCATGCCACAGGTGCAACTATAGATTTTTTTCTATAAATAATGTTGGTTTTATCCTCATCACCCAAGCTTGGGAAGAAAAAAAAAACAACTTAATTTGTAGGAATCAAATATGATTTTATGAATTATTTAAATCTTTAGCAAGTCAATGTGATGTTCACAGGCTCAGAGAGATGTGCACGCTATGCTTTGAATACTGTATATCAATCAAAGCAACACAAAACCCATAAATGTAATCAGCGAAGTGCACACAATGTTTTCAGCTCTATCCACTAAACCCTAAGATACTCAAAAGAACAACCCAGTAATTAATAAACAGAAACCCAAAATCCACTCATTTACCTTGGGATATTGGATTTATCAATTTAAGGTTTTGTGGAAATAGGGTGAAACCCCATTTTCACAGAAAAAAAAGTATTCCTAGCCTGAGGTCCATCTCACCTCTCTTGATCTGTCCCTAAGCTTTCTAGGTATAGCAGCTTTTTATCTGACCTTTGGAAGACCGTTCTGATTCCTGGGTGTACAGTTAACTTTGTCTAGTTTCACCCACCTCCCATCTATGTTGCCCTTTCACTTTCCATGTGCAAATAACCACACCCTGAACAACTTGTTTTGCCCCCAGCTGCACCTCTTCTGGAGAGGGAAGGGCACAACTGGACCAGGACAGCTAGGCTAGCACTAGACGGCCCTTAAGTGGGCAGGGAGTAGGAGAAAAAGTGGGTGTGGGCATGGTCATACACCCCCCTGCCCGGACATAGAAGGAACTCACCCGGAGCACCGGGGAAGCAGGTCTTTAACTGGAGACTCCAGGTCAAAGACAACAAGGCACTTGCTCAACAGCCTTAAACAGCAGATAAGATCCACCCCACCCATCTAGTCTGTCCGTTTCATGTCATGTAAAAACTCAGACCTTAATCAGTCATTGATCTTACCTTAGATTCAGAATTGTTTTATGCCTATACTATACATGTTTAAATTCTTTCACTGTTTGGCCTCTACCGCTTTTCTTCTATTTATTTACCACACTATTGCGGTTACCCAGTGAAGGATCTGACCACGTTTTAACATCACACAACAAACAGACAAGATTATTTTTCTGTGGCAGTCCCCTAGTTCAAATATTTTGTGAAATATATGGAAATCCACAAAAGAGAATGGTGCAGCATTTCTTTTTTTAGGTTATAAACATTGGCATGCAATACAGCATTTCTATGAACTATAACCGTGCTTAACCGGTAATGGGATATATTCCATTAAACACAGAAAGCTTTTCAGGAACAACTGTTGCCAAGCCATCCGTCACGCAGTTATGCATAAACACTAGACCGCACCATTTTAAGTGCATCCTTAATTTCACTGTCAATGGTGAGCATTTGCAGGCTCACGAAAGTAAAGTTTTTCAAAACTCAGGTCGATGTACAGCAGAGAACCCCCTATTCATGGCTCGTCCACACACAAAAAGGTACAAACGTAATATATAAAAAATACAAGGGCCGAAGACTGGTTTGAAAAGTCTCAATCTAGATAACAATGAGGTGCGCCAATAGTGATGCCAATGGTTGACATTCCCGATGGGCTGTGATGCTGTGGGGCAGGAGATCCTGACTGGCCTCAGAGAGCTGCTAGGTGCTTGCATTGGCACGGACCATGGTGTCCAGGGTCCATGTCCTCTTGTGGAGCACTAGTATTTGATTCAGTCTTCATGTGAAGATTACCATAGTACCGAATATATAATTGTTTTCCCTATAGATTAGGTTTATAGGTATGCATTGATATGAACATCCATTCACATATTAGACCTCCCTTTTGGTGGGTATGGAAAAGAGAACAGTCTTCATATTTTCTTTCTCCTAAACAACCATTAAAACACCTGAAGAAGGCCACATTTTTTAGCGCTGTGAACCTTTAACTTTTTTGTGTCTGTTTAACTTAGATTGGCAGTTGGCCTACCATACCACATAGTTAATCAGTGGCATTTACTTAAATTTAGATTATCCAGGGATAACACTGTCCCAGAAATAAGGCCTTCATCATCCATAGCTAAAGTAATGCGATGAAATTATATCTCGCCCCAACTCACTAGTGAATACACCACAATGTGCCCTAGTTTAAGGCTATTTCTTAGTGTAGGACATAGGTGTGGGATGAGAACTACATAGAACTACACAAGAGACTTTTAGGGAGGGACAGCGGATTAAAATAAGCTTTAAGGCCAGCGGTTGATAAATGGTTTATTGGTAACCACATGCACTTTTATACAATTTTCCAGTGTGTGGCTGTGTGTATCCGGCCAGTGGCCACACACTATAGGACAGGCATGTTACACAAAGAATAAAATTATTTTAATTACATAATTCATGATATAATGATCTGCAGTACATGGGGATCTTATGTCTTATGCCAGTATAAGGTACCCATACGGATAGATGATAAACCCGTATCCAAAATCTTATACCAAGTAAAACCCTACCTCTTTAAATATAATTAGAAAGTGTCCGCATAGGACCTTGTTCCCAACCGATATGTTTAGGTTCCATTTAGATTTATGGACACTTCTGTTTAGAAATCTGTGCAAGAAACAAGCTGTGAATGCAAGGATTATATGTGCACACAGTTAAAGCCGTGCAGCCTATACAAATCTCCCGGATTTGGCACTGTGGGAAATCTTGTAATGAGAATTTGCAAAATTTATGGGGAAGGATAAACGGGAGCACCTGACCTCAGTCCCAGGGTGCCGAACCAACAGTGCAGTAAAAGCCTTGGACGGCGACCAAAACGCTGTAACATTTACTAAGCCCACTAACCTTATCAGTATAAAATGAGTGAAGAAAACACAAGAATGGGAAAAGACAGATCAGTACGGTTTCTCCTATCATTGTTACATTTTCTCCTGCTCAAACATTAAACACTCTTTAAAATGAGAATACCCTGTGTACTGGCTGGCAGTGGTACCAATGACGATAGATTCAAGAGAGGTCTTACTCCCATCAATTTATCTCTTAACTTCCCCCACTTCCCCAACCCATCACAGGACACAAGGAAAACAAATGGCCAGATTATCGGTCAAACATTTACCAACAGACACGTAAGAATTTTTTTCTACAAGTAGAAATGTGTCCGACTTTTGAAATAAACATGCAAAAAAAAAAAAAAAAAAAATAAGTAAGGTTTGGTAATTTTATACAGGACATAGAGGCCAGGAGCCCTTACTATGGAACCAACAAGGTCTTTTAAAGAACCAGAAAAGCCCTCAGCCATAACAATTTTCAGTGGCTTCTGGATTATTTGACAAGCCCTGGGTTAAAACACTATAGCCAGATTCTTCCCTAGACATATACATTTATACATTACCATTAGAACGTTGGGGTCACTTAGCTGTTTTCATGGAAAACACGGAACTCTGTAGCTGAAACATAATTGCAAAAGTGTTTTTTTTTTAATGATCAATTAGCCTTTTAAATTTAAACTTGGATTAGAGAACCCAATGTGCCACTAGAACACAGGAGTGATGGGAGTGATAAAGGGCTTCCGTACGGCTATGACGATATTCCATTAAAGAAGCACTGTGTTTCTGATCCATTTTATGTTATTTTAACAAAATTTGCTTTTATTTGAAAAAGAACGAAATTTTTTTAAGTGACCCCAAACTTTTAGTGTATGTTAGTGTATGAATTCATATAATTACGAAAGAGTGAAGCCAACTATCGTTAACCATTAATGAGTAACCACCTGACTTGTAAGACAATAAACATCTTAAGCGTGTAATATTAAATCAAACATTCAATTAACCCCCAATTGAATAAATAAATCCATTGCAGGAAGCGGAAGGTGGCACCGGTCCCATGCGGCGATGCTTACCTGGCATTTTAATTTCACGCACAGGGCTTTAACGCTCCCCTTCTGATGCATACACAAAGAACATAAATCTTTGAAGTTGTACAAAGTCCAAAGTAACCTTCAACTCCAATAAAAGGAAGAAACGAAAACAAGAAAGAAAAAAAAAAAACTACTTTCACGGAGCGCGACAATTTAATAACCTTATCATGTGGTCTGTTGCCATAGCAATACCGAATCCATCTGCTTCTGCATGAAGAATGACAAAGGGATTTTCTCCTCCCCTCCTTTGCAGTGAAAGGTACACTCTGTTTGTACGCGCTGGCTTCCGACACTGCTTCTACCGGAGCCCTCTCTCCATGCGAATAAAACCAACGAGCTCTCGTTCCTGTCCTATGATTATCACAATAGATAAGGCATACAGGAGTATCTAAATGAAATAAAGTAGCTTTATACATACTGCAGAGTAGTTAAATATACCTGCTCTTAGTAATTAACCTGCAGTGGTCCCTTTAGGCTCGACGAGATGCACAGTTTAGATGCACTAAATGTTCTTCTCAAATGATGGAAACAATGAACAGGCGGTGGGAGGCGATCTCTTCAGGTGTGATGAATCCAAACGTTAGATATTTGCAGTAATACCCACCATGTGAACAAATGTATTACTCTCCTTGGATTCTGTTTAATTACATAAATTCGAAAAACATTGTTACTCACAGACTTATATTAGGAACCGTGGATCACATGAAGAGATCGCCTCCCACCGCCAGTTCATTGTTTCCATCATTTGAGAAGAACATTTAGATGTTCTAAGCTTTACCTGTAGCTCTAGAGGCTTAGGTATCTCTAAACCTCCTATACGGAGTTGAGGACCACGTCTCTACTCCCATTCTAGAACAAACACAGGGCCCCGGCCACAACAACTCATGCACTAAGGTCAGGAGAAGAGGAGGAAAATATATGTGCCACCAATTAACCACAGCACTGTCTGACATAAAAGGATCTCTGTGACTGATGTCAGTCACCATTAGATGAGGTTCCCATCAATATATTATTAATCAAAACTTCTAGTGTATCAACCAGGGGGGATTTACTTCTAACAAAATACCAACATATTTTTATTTTACCCAATTATGAATATTTAATTCATATCGCGCAGACTCTCACACACAAAGAAATGAATAAATAACTATATGCCAGTTGCTGTTTGAATGGTAAGACATAAACCCATGCACTTTGACACGAGTAAAATGCTTGGGTCTGGCATCACTAGAGGCGCTATAAAGCACTGTCTTTGGAAAATCAGCTAAGCTAGCATTACAATACTGCTGATTTAGGAGCTTAAAAAGGCCTTGATTTGGCAGACATGGTCAGGATTTAAATAGTGCATGTTTAATTCCTTCTATCTGTTTTATTTCTGGCTGCTATTGTGAATAAAATTCCTGCTGATATTTTCCTCTTGGATCAGGAAGGCACAGTACATCAGAAATAATGAAAATTGCTTGCTTGCACAAGTTAACACTATTATGTATATGTCACGGTAGCCAAATAAATAGCAAATGCCTAAACTATACTGTGTGTAACAACTACATAAAAAAACAACACTGAGCATCAGCTCATAAACGCAGTATATATATATTGAATATTTATGTAACAGTAATGCCTGAAAGAAATTCATATAACTGTTCATGTAAAACTTGGGTGTTATGCCCCTAAACTATTCATTTTAGAGAAACCAGACAATGAGAGAGACACAGGGCTATACCTTGGCCTAGCCAGCACTTTACAGGGGGCTGCATAAAAAGCCCCCCACGTGGGCGCCCCTACCCAGAGCTGGGCCTTTTATGGGTCCTGGGGGTTGTTCCCATATAGATTTTTTGAAAAACAAGAAGCATTTCTGCACATCTTTTTCTCCATAAACCTCTCTGTACTACTGGCCACTCAATGCACTTCTGCGAAAAGGTGGGGCCACGGGGACTCTCCCCCGTTACTCCAATCAGGGGGGAACAGAGTGTGACCGGAAGGCGGAAGCGCTGCTCTTTTGTGTTAGTGTACCGGCAGCAGTGGCGTACTTTGAGGGACCAGTCCTAAATTGTATTCAAAGGGCCTGTTGTGGCAGTGTTAAGCTGTTCGGTGACTAAGGTGGCAGTGTTAAGCTGTTCGGTGACTAAGGTGGCAGCGTTACAATGTTACGTTGTTTCAATACAGGGAAAAGAGAAAAATATAGCCTTTACATTGCTAGTATGTGAATGTTAAAACAGGCTTTTCCTTTACCAGTTTCTCTTTAAATGCTATCTAATCACACTTTAAGCTGCAGATATTTTTACAGTCTGTGTGCGCTGATCCATGCAGTCTTTCACTAGTGTAATTGCACTGATGAGTATTATTGTTTGAGTTCTCCATAGGGTATTAAGAGACAGTGCCTTCCTAAAAAATAGAATCTGTGGTGCTATCGGGTGTCAAAAAGCCTGCACTCAAAGTGCAATTAGGAGAATTAGGAAGAGATACGCCACAAAGCCCTCAGCATTCGTTCCTGGCATCTTAGGGCAATATGAAAACTAGACAAATTCTGGAGCATAGATTGCCTAGAAACCAATGGAATGTTTCTAACAATTGTTCCAGTAATAGTGCTATAAAGGGTACATTCTCCAGAAACATTCCATTGGTTTCTAGGGAGCGAATAGTTGGCTTTGGTTCGAGGCAATTACATTATAAAGCCTGAACCCGTTACCACTGGGACCATTTGCAACGTGTCTACAACGGACAGGATTGCACCCATTCATACAGCGGATGTGTCAGAACTATAATCAAAATACTGTGTGCTTGTGTGCTACATATACCAGGGGTTGTTGGTTTCAATGTATGTAGCCTGAAATAATGATGATCTCCAATGATGATGGAAATTAACACGTTTACTTTATAATGCTATAAAGTGTATAAATCCTGAAGATGCATCATCTACTATATATACCTATATTCTACAGATGCTCATCAGGACAATGGACAGATTTATTGCAACTTAAACGAGCTTTAAAAAAATCTCACTATAAACATACTTTTACATTTAAGTGACTCAAAGAAACAAGTTGCATCATAGCCACCTGATCTCTTATTACCTTTGTACAGAAAGGCCTGCGGTGTTGGATATAGACCTTATACGCTGCATCAAATCTTACGCTGCTGTTTCAAAAAATGAATGAAGCAGCAATTTGGCTCAGCATGCTAATTCATTTTCAAACAGATTGGAATTACTGTCTGCCATTAAATAAAACTATTTGCGGGAAACAGCCATTTCGCCAATATTCCTTTAGTTCTAAGCCTTGGAACGCGTCCCTTCCAATAACAGGCCATAATCAATGATGTTGCAAATTGCGTTTGTCCCATGCTCTGCTGGACATTTTAATTTCCAATCTTGGAAAGCAAGGCATCCCCGAAGCGAAAGGACAGTAGCTGAGCGATAAGGGCCTGCTGACTCTAGAGCAGTCAAGATTACGGGTTTGTTAAGCTTGCACCTCATAACTAATTATACAAAGACTAATAAAATAAGAAATACATAAATAATAAGCTTGTTAGGACTAATCTTCGCTTAGCAGGCACTTGGAAACCTGCATCATAATGCTTCCTCCTGCACCAACAATAAGCAATAGTTAGATTTTTTTTTCTTCAACCAAAGAGCAAGGTTTTACTAATCTAAAATTCCTGGTATTTTCACACATGAGATATTAGCATTACCGTGATCAGAGAATAAATGGAATTGTGGTATGTAGCCATAATTGTGGGACAAGAAAATAAATCTGACATGCAGTTAACATGTATGGTGTAAATGTGAAATATAAAAGATCGCATGTGTAAAGGAAATTAACAAATCAGTACCATGGAAATTGGATGGAGTTTTAAGAGTTCTTGCTAAATAACAAAAGAAAAAAAAAAAAGCTGCATTTGGCATTGGCAAAAATACCGTCAAGTTTATTTATGGTTTGGCTGTAAATGTTTACAAAAGCTTTAGATTTGAAAGGTTATAAATAGTGGCATCCGCTAAAAGAGTATTTATAGCATGGACGCACACACAGCATACCACATAGTGACAGCCGCAATACCCCTGCCAGTAATTCTATTTACTACTGGCCACATTTCTCTCTGACGCTGCATGTAGCCTGGCAG